>NC_026003.2:112365478-112720478 GCF_000442705.2 Elaeis guineensis
GATCGATCGGCAAAAGCCGACACAGAAGCGCAAAGCTGACTATTAGCCGAACTGAGTTCGGCGCGAGTTGTGCCGGGCACAGCCCGTAATAGTCTAGAATGTTTCGGACGAACTCCGGGATCGGGAAACGAAGGCCGGCTCGGAGGTCCTCCAAGTGGAAGGCCACCTGGCCCTCAGGCGGGCTGTTAACCCGATCGTCGGCACCAGGGCGAACAGCCGAAACTGCCCCGGGATGCGGTATTGCTCCCGGAGCCGATCGACGTTCGGCCCCAAAAGTGAAGAGACCTCCACCTCCGGGGTCGACTGATTGTCGTCAGTCGGCTCTCCCGACCGACCACCTCGTGGGGATGTTCTGTCCATGGATTAAAGCAAAACAAGAAGAAGTGGATCGCGAGAAGGCGGAGAAGATGGGGAAAGCCCTTAGAAGAAAATCTGAAAGGAAGGAAAACGGAGTACCTGGAATTACACGGGCAGAGTCTCGACAGCGAAATGGGGGGGTAAAAACTAAATAGGGGCGACCCTGTATATATAGTACCCCCGACGGTCGAGATGAAGGCGCGACCAACAAGGAGTCCCCAGATCTTGCCACGTGGCGTCATCCGGGCCGTCCGTCGGTCCGATTGTTTGACGCACCTCTCTTCAAATTGAGCCACGTCACCTCCATCTGCTCCAGCGAACCCGTCCCAATGGCCGCACGCCACATGGCGTAAAGGCCGCGACGTTTCGTATCCCCGAAGGACGGCGGGAACGACGGTTTCCCTTCCCGATGGGATGAGACATCTGACACCGACAGGACGTCTGACACCGGCGGGACGTCCGACACCTGCAGGACGTCTGACGCCGACGGGATGGGACATCTGACACCGACTGGACATCTGACGCCAGCGAATCGCTCAGCATTCATGAGACGCCTGACATCATATCGACCCGCGGTACGGTCAGAACTTGGCACAGTGAATCCACTCCTTTTCGCCCGGCGTTACTGCCCAAATGAAGACATCGGCCAGCGCGCCGTCCGACTTAGGAGTGGAGGGGGGCAACTGTTGGGAATACCGACCGACCCCGCTCATGCCGACTTATAATCGAGCATACCTGACCGACCGACCGACCGATCGGTCGTCGGGTGCGGTGACCAACCGATCGATGGCTCTCTACCGACCGACTACACCAGGGGGTCCGATGGCCGACTCCCGCGACGTGCCCGGACCCGATCCGTCGGAGGGGTCCGAATCTCCACCCGATGCCACTCAACTGGCCACCGACCTAAGGTCGGTCGACTCCTCCGATCGTCATACTACTGCCAGAGACTGTCAGTCCTGACAGCAGCATGCGGCACTGACCGCCTAAGGGCATTATCCCGCCTAGGGCATTGTCAACCCTAGTGATTTGACTGCCCCAAGCGATGTGACACTTTCACGACGACTCTGACAGTCTACAGTGAGTTGATAATTCTTCAATTGTCTGCGCCATTAATGACGGCGCCATACTACGCTCCACTAATATATATCGGGGAAGACTACCAGTGCCAGAGGCCCTTCGAAACTCACAGGCTTGCCCCCTCTTCTTGTTGAGTTCTTTTGCTTTCTCCTCACTGTTGCCTAGTCTCCTCTCTGACTTGACCGTCCGGAGGGTCTCCACCGGAGCCGCCTCCGGTCAGTGCGGACTTTCTTTGTAGGCACTCGTTCCCCGACGATCAGGCGATGAGGAGATTGGCAACACGTATATTTGAGGAGTAATTAATGTTACTACTCACGAAGCCTAATAAATTCTCAGACAATTTCAATGACCTCCATTCACAATGCATGGTCAAGTACATGCTTGTGTTGCAAAACATGGTCTAGAACAAGGAGGAAGATAATAACATTTTGGTTGCCAAGATAATATCATTAATGTTATCGAATAATTATCAGAAAAAAGAAAAAGAAAGAAGAACGACACAGCCAATCTTCTTGTGTGCCTCTAATCTTATACATTGGATTCTCTGGTTTTTAGCCAATCTTTGAATGACAAAGCTCTCAAAAAACATGGCACTGCAATGATTAGAGGCGATAATTGCCATCCTTTTTGCTCTGGGAAGCTGGTTGCAGTGCACTTCGCTTGGTGATAGAGATTGCAAGGAAAGATCATGAAAACTATCAGAACATAGCAACATGCTTCTATCCTCTCAAAATTTTGACATCTTGAGCTGGAACCTACACTTGATGGTGATGATGATGGCCATTCAAGAAAAGAAATGCGTCTGTGGTGCGCTTTGGAGATTTAGACTTTTCATGCTGAAATATGTAATTGATGATAATTAAGATGATAGCAATTCAAGACAAAAAGATCATTGTATTTGCCCATCTGATGCAACAATACAGAAGTCGTTTTCCACCACCCAAAGATAAGATGAGATTATGAAGGCAATTTAAATTAGGTAATGGAATCTTTCTATTTTGACAGTTGTCTAGATGTTTGCCATGCCGTGTGATGGGGATTACACCATGGGACTCATTAGACATCCATTGAGTTATTACAACAATAATATTGACTATTATTAGCACATCAAGTTTTTAAGTTTTTGCAAGAGGTTAAGTTTCGTCAGATAATTCTAGAAGGAAACTTCAAGTTGCAGAAAACGATGGACAAATAACTGAAAACATTAAAATAATGATATTATTCAATTCTTATTGTTTAAAATTGCTGTCAATGAAATGAATTATTAACTTACTTGACTTCGATGAATAGTGAAATTTGTATAAAATTGACTTCTATGAAAAGACAATGGCCAAAAATTTCGATACAATGATAATAACTATTTGGAAAGCGGTGATTACATGAATCAATCAGATAAAATGATGTGCTCCATGTCAGATTTCTATGGCACCTGCAGTGTACAAAAAATTTCCATCTATAAAAAGTACATAAAGCCTCAAATGTGACCACGAGCTACTAGCTTTTACTCTTTTTTTCCTTTATCATTCTCTACATATGCTGTCCCAGAACACTGTCTAACTTAAGCTTATGTAGATCAGTGTTTCACTTTCCATTGCAGCAAATCGCTCCTTGTCTTCGGATCAGATTAGATTTTGATGGCAATAAATGGCTAAAGATATCCCATTTTAAAAATGATTTACCATTTTTTGACAAAGAAGATGTAGTGACATATGGAGTCATCGAAACAATAATGGTAATTCTTTTCATATAAACTTTAGTTAAATGGGATAGAGAGTCTGCCGGAGAAATATAGATAATACAATCATACAAATAACTTCTACCACCCACCTTGCCATTAAATGTTGCTTCAGATTCATCGATACCACAAACAGTCTACCGACGGTTAATTTCACATCCAATTGCTTGGAAATTAGAATCTTGTTCTTACAAAGAGTGGAAATACTCTGCTGCTTCAAATGAATGTTAAGATTACCATGTTTGTGATATCATTATGCACTTGCCCATGCCGAGTCCGTCCTAGCTCATCACAGACTATAAGTAAAAGATATCAGCATTAAGTGACGAAGAAAAATTTCTTTTAATTCGATGTGTTCAGCGGGGCAGAAGAATGCAATGAATTGTGAATGATTATGTAGCAAAACTTCATACCAAAGCTTCTAGAGATCGTGCATTAAAAAAAAGATATGATTGCTATCTTTTTCTTTTAAAATAATATCGGTATATCATTAGGAATCTGGAATCTTACTTTAGCACGCCCTCCCTGTTATTGGAAGAGCCATCATCGGGCCTTTTCCCACAAGAAATGCTTATATTTAGAGGATCTGGGAACTTTTATAATCTGTTTTATTGAGTGTTGGCGTGAGAGGTATTCTATTGAACTTCTAAATACTTTGGGGGTCAGTGGATTGAAGCATTGGAAAATCAACAGGTTAAAAAATTCCCCTTTTTACATAATATTTTTATTTGGTGGTTCCAATTGCAAGAGTTTCAACTGACTCACATATATAGGGAGGGAAATCAAGTAGTAAATTATTTGGCTACTAAGGCCAGATCGGATGATTTTAAATGGAATGGTCTCTATGAGATTGACTCACATTGTTTATATTTTCTTAATGCAGACATACATGAAGTTCTATATCAATGGAGGGGATGAAAGGGCGAAGGACACGGAGGCCATGCATACAACCCTACACAAATTGCTTCCTTAAAGAACATCAGTTTAATTGCTTTATGTTGCATTGCTTTTAGGATCAGTTTGTACAGTTTTTTGGTGCTTATATTTTATTTGTACAGAAATATCATCAAAGTCTTAAGGAGCCACATCTTCAAATAACCAGCAGCATTGTTGTGGTGGAAGTTCAATGTTCAGAGGTGATTTTATGTGATATTCAATAAATATCTGAGGGCTGGAAGAAGAAGAGGGGAAAAAAAAAAATACTGATGCTGTGCATCTGTATCATTGCTTACTGACAATGGTCAAGAATTCTTTGATCAACCTACTGGAGGAAGAGGATATGTGCCTCATGTGCTCATATATCACTTTCACTGGGCTTCAATGTTTTTGGATGCTGCATAAGGGAGGTTATCTGCTGTCGGAAGTGCATTTATCATATATAATTACTTCTGTAAATCTTAACACAGTATCTAAAGTCATCTGGTCAACCACGGTGGTTAGCATCACATTAAACAGTGAAAGGTTCATCAATGTCATCTTTCCAAAGGGGTATCAGAGGACTTACTATTGTGCTTCGCTGACTGGACATTCTAATTTCTGGTTCTTTTGGTGGTTGAAAGGCATACTATATTTTCTTTGGCTCTCATGACTTATGGCTTCGATTAGAGCATTTCCTTATTTTGCCTGAAATGGTTTACTATGTCAGTCTACTGTTTCATACGTCTCAGTCATTTAGCAAATGTATCCTATTGCTGGAAAAATAAAACAAAAAAAGAAAAGAGACTGAAAATGAAAAGGTAAAAAGCAAAAACAAAAAGAAAGAACAAAAAAAGTAAAAAAATAAAAAATAGCAGAAAAAAATCAAAAAAGAGAAAAAAATTATTTTACTAACATTAAATATCTTCTGTTCTGCAGGGTTAATTAAGAGAAAGTCACTACATTTATAAATGCAGCCATATTTTTATTCAATTGAATCATCTTTATGCTCAATGTTCCAGCATATAAGTCAGAATCTACAATACTTGGTCACCTTCATTTGCTCGTGGAACATAGCAGTGAAGTTCTACATTGTACATACGGCTGCCAACATACAGGTATTTTGGACATGGATGCATAAATTGGCCCATAGGATGAGTCTCCATTGTTTTAGAACCTATCTTTGGTTTAAGATGACAATGGCTTTTCCCTGGAACGCATGCCTTGCTGCTGCTTCACTGAATACACATATTAATTCGTATTTCTGTTAGTGGTTGTCAGAACTTTATACTTCTTCTGAATTTCACAACACGATGATTCATTCTGGGCATCTTCTTCCATTATCTGAATTTTGTCTATGTATGTGTGTATTGTTTTCAATGTTTCAGACATGGACCACATGTATCATATCCTTGGAAAAACAAAAGAAAAAAAGGTTAGAGATTGAAAATGAAGAGTCAAAAAAGTAGAATGAAAAAGAAAGGAAAAAGAAAATAAGAGCAAAAAAGTATCAAAAATATATATATATATATTTTATTAACATGGGTTCTGTGTTGTCTTGCAAGATTAACAGGAAGTTCATTCAGTTGCTAATACAAATATTTCTTCTTTGCATTAGATCTTTTATATGGATGCAGGATTCATTAGACGGTCAGAATTTGCAATGCTTTACAAGCTATCTTTGATTTCATAAATTTAAGTATCCAATATTTTTTTACTGGGAGGATGCAGTTGGTGGCAGTAACTTTCTTTTTTTATGTTCGCCTTGAGTATTATCTCTCATTATGGAACAGTTTTTGGTTCTTGGTGTCTATATCATACTGATGCTATCAATGATATTTTCTTCGTCATCTCTATTACTAATTCACAGCTATAGAAAAATACAACACAACACAAGTAGCAGACCTTCAATTGATTTTTGCTCAGTCTTTTGGCACATAACTCAATCATTCTTTTTCACCATACATTTTTATATACCTCACAAAATATATAGATTGTCAGGATTGGATATGATAATGGATATGTATATTGTATTCGATATGCATCTCCACAATTTTTGAATTTGTATAAGTCACGGTCCGTTGTTGACTTTTTGTTTTTATTTGTAATGACTGACATGCACACATAAGTTCATGTGAATAAAATTATATTTTCTATCAAAAACGGAAAATACCTTGGGTTCCACAGCAGTCCTTTGGGTGGAAAGGGCCACGGATGGCGACGGGACCATGCACGGGGCCCGCCGATAGATAAGGCCAAAGAAAGACGACTCAGGGGTGATGGTTGCGCCTCAAGGTCAGATTGGACGGCAAGTCAACCCAGCACCTATGAATGCTCCTTTGGAAGCCCACAAGTATTCGCAGTGTAAACATTTACATGATTATATCTTTATAAATAAATAATGGGGGAAATATCTTACTTCCTCCATCTTATCGCAAAGAAATTTATAAACCAATGCAAGGGAAAGTTGTGTAAAATACCCATCCATTCTTGGTCACAGTTCAACTTTGATTCCTGGGATATCCAAATCGCATCATCATGAGGATCTATCCACGTCATCGGCACCAAACGCCGGGACCGGCCTTCGTTCAAAATATTTCCACCACCACCTTGAGCTCCGGGAGTAACGAGCCACAGTGAGCCAGCAAGCATGTGCACTATTTTTTCAGTCGTCGCATGTTGATTTCTAACGATATTTGTGGGATGCCGACCATGAAGACCGCTCTAGTCATTGGCCAGTTTTTTAGGAGATTGCCTTTATAGTCTCTTGATATGGTAAATTGTTGCATGCACGGCTATATTGATGCATGCGATCAATCATTTCATTCAACTCAATGATTGATTAATTGCAATACACCATAGCAATTGATGGTTTGTACTAACTTAACTATGGATCCAACGCATGCCATAATTTGCTTATAAGCGTAAGCATCCATACTTGGATAAGGGAGATCTTTTAGCTGCTTATATGCCTGTTGCGGTCAATCGCCTCGTCGCCCGATCGCCGGAAAGCGTGCACCTGCAAAAGGAAGTCCGCACTGACCGGAGGCGGCTCCGGCGGGGACCCTCCGACGGTCAAGTCAGAGAGGTGACTGGGCAACAGTGAAATGCAGACAGAGAACTCTGAGAAGGAGAGAGGGAGAGGAAGAGAGAGGAGCGAGCCTGCGTATGTGGAAGAGACGGGCGGATCGATCCCTTGCACTGTTGCCTTCCCCGGTATATATAGTGGAGCACGGTATGGTGCCATCATTAATGGCGCGGACAAGTGAGGAACTGTCAACTCACTGTAGGCTGTCAGAGCCGCCGTGAAAATGTCATGTCGCCGTGTAGCCGTCTAATCACCAGGGTTGACCCGGCTCTCGGCGGGACAATGCCCCTAGGTAACTGTGCCGCATGTCCGTGTCAGAGCTGACAACGTCTGGCAGCCGTACGGCGGTTGGTGGAGTCGGCCGACCCAGGGTCGGTGGCCAGCAGAGTGGCGTCGGACTCCTCCGTCGGTCGGCGAGCTTCATGTGGGTCGGCTACCGGACCTCTGGGTTTAGTCGGTCGGGAATGGACCGTGGAATGGCCGCAGTTAGCCGCCGATGGCGTCCGTCGGCCTGTCGCCCGACTTACGATCGGCCAGTCAGAGTCGTCCGTCGGGCCGTTGGTTAGTCGGTCGGGCTGCCAGCCGGTCGGGCCCTCCGATAGTCGGTCGGTCGGTCGGGCCGCCAGCCGGTCGGGCCCTCCGATAGTCGGCGGTCGTCGGTCGGTGGGTATCCCCAACAGTTGCCCCCCTCCACTCCTAAGTCGGGTGGAGAGCTGGCCGATGCCTTCATTCGGGTAGCAAGGCCGGACGACTGGGAGTGGATTGTCGCATGTGCCGATCCGACCGTACCGCCGGCTGATCCGTTGTCAGACATCTCACGAATCCCAAGTGATCCGAACGTCTAGTCGATGCCGGAAGTCGCGCCGGCGTCAGGTGTCAGACGCCACGTCTTTGTCGTTGTCAGCCGTCACGTCGGTGCCAGAGCCGGAAGATACGGCGTCAGTCGATCGGACGTTCGGCGTCGATCGCGGGTGGAGCGTCCATCGGGAACGTGGACCGACGCGGGTGGCCGACTGCGGAGCCAACCCCCGCGCGCCACGTGTCATGGTGGTTGGCCGGCGTCCGCTCCGGCATTTAATGAGGGCGGTGCGGGCGTCCCGGGACGAAGCGCGCCGAATCCTCGGCCAACCGACGGGCGCCACGCGTCGCGCATCTGGAGGTCTTCGATCGGCGCGGAAGGATCTCGGCCGTCGTCGGTCCTATATATATAGGACTCCCGGACCTCGACCTACATTTGCCATTTGCTGGGGAAACTCTGTCCGGGCGATTTCTCGGTCGTCGCGGGTAGAGCTCTTCTCTACTTCCGGAGGGTCCATCGGGTTCGTGGTCCTCCTTCCCCTTTTTGCTTTCTTCTCTTCTTTCTCTTCTTCGGTCCCTGCACAATGACAGGAAACCGACTCAGGGAGCTCGATCGGGGAACCCGACCGACGACACCCGATCGGCTCCGGAAGATGAGGCCTCCTCGCTTTCGGGGCCGAACGTCGATCAGCTTCGGGAGCATATCGCATCCCGGAGCAGTTTCGGCTCTGCCCAGGGGCGGCGGTCGGGTCAACCACCCTCCGCCTGGCGACCTGGCGCGTATGTTGAGGACCTTCGTGCGGGTCTTCGACTTTCCGATTCCGGAGTTCGTCCGGAATCTGCTGGATTACTACGGACTCTGTCCGGCGCAACTGCGCCGAACTCTGTCCGGCTAATCATTTTTTCCTTTCGCGCGCTGTTGTGTCAGCTCTTGCCGACCCAAACCCTCGGCGGTTTCCCCTCTTCCTCCTCTTTGGGGCTTTCCTTCTCGCTGGGGTGTACCCCGAACTGAGGCCAACGACAACAGTCGGGTCGACGTGGACGACCGGGAGGACTTCCACCGACTCAAAGATATGTCGGTCCCGAAGCAGAGGGAGCTTGTTACCGAGCAAGCTCTCTATGATGCCGGCCTGAGTCTGGTCCCCGAATAGGTATCGCCGATTCCCCTTAGCTTTTCTTTTTGTTCGGCTTTAGGGTAGTTCTGGTCCGGCCTTTGACATTGGTCGGTTTGCAGGGACACCGCGAGGATGAGGCCGACCGATGCCGAATTCGCCAATTTGCCGCCGCGAGGAAGAGGCCAGCGCCGGGGGCAGGCCTTCGCGCCCTTCCAAGAGACCAGCCCAGTCCGCCGACCGTGGAAGCGTCGGCGACCGAGGGGTCGGAGCGATCATAGCCTGCGGCTCCGGACCGTCCGAGTCGAGGAGAGGCGGACCGAGGAAGTGGCCGAAGGAGTGGTGGCGGTTTCGCCCGCGCGGGTGGAGCCGGATGTCGTTCGGGAAGCCGAACATCGTCCGGAGCGTCCGCTGGCGCGACGGGGGCGCCGGGTCGAACTCCAGCGTCCCATCGCTGCCAGCCCGTCGGTCGGGGCAGCTGATCGGGGGAAAGCCCGATGGAGCCCTCGGAGGAGGAGAGGTCAATGCCCCCAGCGCATACTATCCTGAGGGTCGTCGGCCTTGGCCGACCATAACCTGCGAGGAGGTTGTGCCAGGGGATCCTCCTTCCCACCGACGTTCAGTCGTTGCGGTCTCGGCAAGTGACCGAAATGTTGCGCGGTTCTACCCGTCGATGGTGGAGGTAAGCTTCGCGTCACCTTTTACTTTAGAAGAATTACGTTGCCACATAATTCTGACAAGGCTTTTCCGTCGGCAGTTGATCTTCACCATGTCCGAGCTGGAGGCCGGATACCGAAGGTTCGGCGACGTTCGGGCAGCCTTCAAGGAAAGGTCGGCAGCGGCCGAGGCCGAGAGAGGGAGACTGGTCGACCAACTGCAGGAGTCGGTCGATCGGGAGGCCAAGTTGACGGACGAGGTCTCCCGGCTCATGGCCGAACTAAAGTCGGCCAAGAAGGAGGCCAAGCACAAAGGTCGGGTAGTGCGTCGTCTTCGACGCGAATGGGACAGTGCCACCTCCGAACTCCAAGGGGAACGCGAGCAACTTCGGGTCAGCCTGGGGAAGCTCGCGGAAACCGAAGAGGACTTGTCCATCGCCCAAATCGACGCCGAAATTGCCAGGGCCGAGGCGGAATTGGCGAAGGAGGAGCTGGCCCACACTGAGGACGAGGCACGGTCGGCGAGGGAGTCGGCCGATCGTGCGGTTGAGGACTTCCGGGCCTCCGACCGGTACAAGGAGGAGATGCTCGAATCGGGCTTCGCCTCCTACCGGGTCGGGTTCGAGGATGGTCGGGATGCCGTCCATGCCTTGTACCCGGAGGTGGACGTCAGCCGAGTCGTCCCGCTGTTCGTCGAGGAAGAAGCCGAAGAAGAAGGAACGGAAGAAATGGCCGACCGACCGTCGGGAGGCGCCGTCGTGGTGGAGGAAGCCGTCCCGGAGCAAGTGCCGGCGGAAGTTCCTTTATCGACCGAAGCTCATCTCTCGGCAGCCGATCAATCGTTGCTTATGGCCGAGACGCCGATCATCCCTGATCCTCCGTCGGTCGAAGAGATCGATCAGGACGGGTGATCGGCGCCGCCGACCCTCTTTATTTTATCTTTTTGAAAATACATGTAATCGGGCTTCGGCCCGACTTTGTAATGTTTTTTAATCAATGAGTAAAATTGTCTTCTCTTTTGCTTCTTGTTTGCAATGTTTCTTATCGCTGTAATGTCGAACCCTAGTCGCCAACTTAGAGAAGTCGCCAACTCGGGTAAGTTGGTAGGACTTAACCGGCTTGCATAGCTCCGAAGTAGCTTGTGTCCCGACTTTAGGTCGGTTTCCGAAAATTGTAGTCGCCGTTCGGGCGCATCTGTCAAGTAGGGAGCCGACCGAACCTAGTGAAGGTTCGGCGGCCGGACCTCCGTAGATGCACTTAGCCGGTCATCATCCGGCGCAGTGTCGGGGGCACGATAGTAAGTCGGGTTTTGCGTCTTTTGACAGACGGTGGCAAGCCGAGTGACGTTCAGCCGGCCGTAGGTCGGTCGGCGAGTAGTGGGTGCGACTAAGGTCGCGTCATGTGATAGACGGTGGTAAGCCGAATATCCCTCGACCGGCCGTAGCCTGGTCGGAATGTCGCGGCAACAGCCGCGTGGGCTTTTAGCCTTTCTTCGATCGGGGCCCGATCGATCAGTCGGCCGATGGATGTGCCCGAAAATTCGACCGTAGAAGGAGTATAAACTCCCGTCATCGTAGATGCATTGGTCCGTGCAAGGGGCCGAAGTGTCGTCGGTGCCAGGTCCGCGTCGATGCGTCGGGGCTGAGCGCCGATTAGTAGTCGAAAGGTTAGAACTCCGATTTTTCAAACCGAACTTGTATTCCAACGATTGAATTACAGAATTCACTGGTAATACAGCTTCAAGTTGTCGGCGTTCCAAGTCCGGGGAATGGGCTTCCCCTCAAGGGTCTCCAGCCGGTAAGCCCTCGGCCCGAAGGTGTCAGTAACTTTGTAGGGTCCTTCCCAGTTGGGAGCCAACTTCCCTTGGCCCAAGGGCTTCGACACCTCCGCCTTCCTCAAGACTAGGTCGCCAGGTTTAAAGAGCTTTAGTCTGACCTTGGCATTGTAGTACCGGGCAACCCTCTGTCGGTAGGAGGCCATTCGAATTTGAGCCTCATCTCGCAGTTCGGGGAGAAGATCTAGGTCGGCTCTCCGGCTTTCGGAGTTGTCCGGCTCGCGGTACTGCTCGACCCTTGAAGATGGCAGGCCGATCTCGAGCGGGATCACGGCTTCTGTCCCGTAGGCCAAACTGAACGGCGACTCTCCGGTTGGGACGCGGGGGTCGTTCGGTAAGCCCACAGGACGGAGCCCAGCTCGTCGACCCAGAGGCCCTTGGCTTCGTTCAGTCGGGTCTTGAGTCCATGGAGCAAGGTTCGGTTCGTCACCTCAACCTCACCATTGGACTGTGGGTGCCCGACTGAAGTTAGTCGATGACGGATGTGGAACCTGGCGCAGAAGTCCTTGAAGTCTTGGTTGTCGAATTGCCGTCCGTTGTCGGTGATGATGGTGTGCGGCAATCCGAACCTGAAGATGATGGACTTTTGGACGAAGTCCTCCATCTTCCGCTCGGTGATCTGCGCCAAGGGCTCGGCCTCGACCCACTTCGTGAAGTAGTCGATGGCGACAACGATGAACTTCCTTTGGCCCGACGCCGGTGGGAAAGGGCCGAGAATGTCGACTCCCCACTGAGCGAAGGGCCATGGAGCGATAATGGAGCGATTTGGCTGGCCGGTTGGTGCTGAATATTGGCATACTTCTGGCATGGCTCGCACCTTCGGACCAACTCCGCCGCATCCTTCCTCATGGTCGGCCAGTAGTAGCCCTGTCGCAAGACCTTAAAGGCTAAGGACTTGCCCCCCAAGTGATTCCCACAAATTCCTTCGTGAACCTCTCGGAGAGCGTAGTCAGCGTCGGTCGGTCCCAAGCACCTGAGCAGAGGGAGGGAGAACGACCTCTTGTAGAGTCGGCCGTCCATGATCACATATTGTGACGCCGACCATCGAAGTCGCTTGGCCTCCGCGGGATCTTCGGGACTGGTCCCGTCGGACAGGTACCGGACGATCGGGTCCATCCAACTTGGTTCAGACGTTAGCTGCTGCACTTCTTCGACCCGATCGATGCTCGGTTGTTGGAGGTTTTCGACAAACGTCCGACCCAAAGAATCATAGGCCGACGTTGCCAACCTGGAGAGAGCGTCGGCACGGGCGTTCTCCGTCCTGGGGATGTGGGAGATCTCGAAATGCACGAAGCGGGCCACGAGATCCTTTACCTTCTGAAGATACTTGATCATGGTCGGATCTCGCGCCTCGAAGTCGCCCTTGACCTGCCCCACGATCAGCTGAGAGTCGGAGAATGCCCGAAGGCTGTCGACGTCCAATTCCTTCGCCATCCTCAAGCCCGCGAGGAGTGCCTCGTATTCGGCTTGATTGTTGGAGGCCTTGAAGTCGAACCGGAGGGCGTATTCAGTGACTACCCCATCCGAATTCGTGAGCAGGAGCCCGGCCCCGCTTCCCTGAGCGTTGGAGGCTCCGTCGATGTGAAGTACCCAGGTGGAGATCGGGTCCGGCTCAGAGACCGAATCTCGTCCCGGGCCTTCAGCTCCCGACCTCTGGTCGGTCGTCGGGCATTCGGCGATGAAGTCGGCCAAGACCTGAGCCTTCAAGGCAGGCCTTGGTCGGTACTGAATGTCGAACTCGCTAAGCTTCATTGCCCACTTAGCGAGCCGTCCGGATGTGTCGGGTCGGCGCAGTACGGCCTCAGGGGCTGGTTGGTGAGTACCACGATGGCGTGGGCCTGGAAGTATGGTCGGAGCCGTTGCGCGGAGACGGTCAGGGCGAAGACCAGCTTTTCCGTCTCCGAGTATCTGGCTTCGGCGCCGTGGAGCACTTTGCTGATGTAGTAGATGGGCTGATGGGTTCGGCACTCGTTTTCCCGAACGAGCACCGAACTGATCGCCTCAGAAGATGTGGCCAAGTAGAGATACAAGGTCTCCCCGACCTGCGGCTTTACGAGCAGCGGCGGGGAAGCCAGGTACTTTTTCAGGTCTTCAAAGGCCTGTTCGCATTCATCCGACCAAGAGAAACCGTTCGCCTGGCGCAGGGTTTTGAAGAACGGGAGGCACCTTTCAGCTGACCGGGAAATGAATCGGCTAAGAGCGACGATTCTCCCGTTCAGTTGTTGGACCTCCTTCTTGGTGTTCGGATGACGCATGTCGAGGATCGCCTTTATTTTCTCAGGGTTGGCCTCGATCCCCCTCTGAGAAACGAGGAATCCGAGGAACTTCCCCGAGGTCACCCCGAAGGCGCATTTGGTCGGGTTGAGCTTCATTCGGTGTCGTCGAAGGGTGTGGAAGGTCTCCTCGAGATCCTGAACATGGTCCGGGATCTGCGTGCTCTTTACCAGCATGTCGTCCACGTATACCTCCATGTTACGCCCGATCTGGTCTTTGAAGACCTTGTTGACGAGTCGCTGGTAGGTGGCGCCGGCGTTCTTCAATCCAAAGGGCATCACCCGATAGCAGTAGAGGCCCTTGGGGGTCACGAACGCGGTGTGCTCCTCGTCTTCAGGCGCCATCCGGATCTGATTGTACCCGGCGAAGGCGTCCATGAAGCTGAGCAGTCGAAATCCGGACGTCGCATCCACCAGCTGGTCGATCTTCGGGAGTGGAAAGCTATCCTTCGGGCATGCTCGGTTGAGGTCGGTATAATCGATGCAGATCCTCCATTTCCCGTTGGCTTTCTTGACCATGACGACATTGGCGAGCCAATCGGGATACGTGGATTCCCGAATGAAGCCCGCCTCGAGCAGTTTGTCCACTTCTTCGTCAATGGCCTTCTGCCTCTCTGGGGCGAAGGACCTTTTCTTCTGCCTCACCGGCTTCATTGTCGGGTCGATGTTGAGTCGGTGAGTCATTGTTTCCGGAGGGATGCCCGACATATCTGCTGCCGACCATGCGAATACGTCGGCGTTGGCCGTCAGCAGCTCCGCCAGTCGGTAGCGTTCGGCGTCGGGCAATTGAGACCCGATCCAAACTTTTCTGTCGGGATTTTCTCCCACCGGGATCGCCTCGAGCCGCTCGGCCGGCGAACCCCGCTCTTCCTCCTCCCGTTGATCCAGTTTGTCGATTGTCAGGGGACCCTTTGTCTCGTCGCTTTGGGCGGAGATTTGAAAGCATCGTCGGGCGAGCCGTTGATCTCCGCGCATCTCCCCGACTCCATTTTTAGTCGGGAATCGAACAAGGAGATGGTACGTCGAGACGATCGCCCCGAAGGCGTTCAGTCCGGGTCGCCCGAGTATGGCGTTGTAGGCCGAAGGAACTTGGACGACCGCGAAAATGAGGGAGGCCGTTCTTTGCCGTGGTTCGGTACCGACCGTCACGGGCAGGGTGATTTCACCTTCCGTCGTGACGGTGTCTCCGGCAAAGCCGATCAAGGGCGTGGAAACCCTACTGAGTCGATCAGTCGGTAGTCGCATTCGGGAGAAGGTCGAGTAAAACAAAACATTTGTCGAACTTCCATTATCAACAAAAATTCATTTTACATCATAATTGGCTATTGTCGCCGACACAACAACAGCGTCGTCGTGGGGAGTCTGGATGCCCCGAACGTCGTCTTCCGAGAAGGTAATCACGTCGTCCGGGCGCGGCTTTTTCGTCGGCTCCCCCCCTGTAGACGTCCCCGATCCCAGCCGCTTGGAGATCATATTGATGACTCCAGCCGTCGGCTGATTAGTCGGCGCCTCTTCAGTCAGCTGGGGGCGTCGATCGGCAATCGGTCGGGTCGGCGGACCCTTTCGGAACTTGCCGAGATACCCTCGGCGGATGAGATTTTCGATCTCATCCTTCAACTGGATGCATCGCTCGGTGTCGTGGCCGTGGCTCCGATGGAACCGACAGTACTTCCGATGGTCGAGGCCCTTTGCCTTCAAAGGCGGAGGCCATCGCAGGTATTCTTTCCCTTCGATCTCCATCAAAATCTGCGCACGGGGAGCGGAGAGAGGAGTGTAGGAGTCATACCTGGGACGCACCGACCTCGGAGTCTGTCGGCCAGGTGACTTTTGGATCTGTCGGGGTGGAGAAAGCCGACTGCTGGCCGGGGTCCTGCCTGGTTCGGCAGGTTCCCGACCCTTTCTTCGCTTCTCCTTCGGACCTTTGGGCTCGACCAAGCGTCGGTCGGACGCTCCTTCGTCCGCGCGCATATATTTGTATGCACGCTCCAGTAGCTCGGCGTATGTTCGGGGGAGGGTCTTGTCCAGAGAATAAGTAAATCGGGACGACCTCAGACCCCGCTTCATGGCTGAAACTGCCATGTCTTCGTTGAGGTCCCGGACCTCGAGCGTGGCCGCGTTGAATCGCGCCACGAAGTGCCGGAGCGCCTCGTTTTCCCCCTGCTTGAGGGAGAAAAGGCTATCCGACGTTCGCGGCGGCTTTCGGCTAGTGCTGAAATGGGCCACGAACGAGTGCTCGAGCTGCGCGAAGGAGTGGATACTGCCCGATCGAAGACCGGAGTACCAAGCCCTGGCAGCCTTGCGAAGTGTGGCGGGGAAGCCGATGCAAAACAGAGCGTCGGTTGCCCCTTGAATCGTCATGAGAGCTTTGTAGCTCTCGAGGTGGTCGACCGGGTCGGCGGAGCCGTCGTATGGCTCCACGTTCGGCATTTTGAACCGACTGGGAATCGGCTCATCGAGGACCAGTCGAGAGAGAGGCTGGGCGGTCTGGAAGTCGACGTCGTTCGAAGACTTCTGGCCGTCCATTTGCAGTTGGGCGAGCCGGCGGTCGATCTCCTCGAACCGTCGCTCGTAGTCGTCCGCTCGTCGATGCTGGGAGACCCCAGGAGTGGAGCCTCCAGAAGACTCTGAAGGCGAGGCCGACGGTGTGCGCGGCCGCTTTTCCTTCCTCGCCCGTTCCAACGGGGAAGGAGAGGGCCGCTGGGACCGTCGGTCGTCGCGCCGAGGTCGACCCTCCTCCTCCCCGTGGGAGCGCTGTTGGGAGTGCTCGCCTGGAGGCGGCAGGGGTCGGCGCGACCGTCGGCGGCTGCTCCTGGAAGGCATAGGTCGGGCCGCCGGTTGTTGCTGGAGGCTTTTGACTGCGTCGGTCAGTACGGTCATCTGCCGTACAATGGCCGCAATCTGCGCCTCCGTAGTCACTGCAGGGCGCGGAGAACTAGGCTCCGCCGCCGGTGATGGTGGAGAGGCCTCTTCCCGGCGGGAAGAACGCCTTGCCGACCCAGTGATTCTCGATCGTTGAGCTCTTGTCTTTGTCATGTTGTACCCCTTCCTGGCGCGCCAATCTGTTGCGGCCAATCGCCTCGTCGCCCGATCGCCGGGAAGCGTGCACCTGCAAAAGGGAGTCCGCACTGACCGGAGGCGGCTCCGGCGGGGACCCTCCGACGGTCAAGTCAGAGAGGTGACTGGGCAACAGTAAAATGCAGACAGAGAGCTCTGAGAGGGAGAAAGAGAGAGGAGCGAGCCTGCGTATGTAGGAGAGACGGGCGGATCGACCTTTTGCACTGTTGCCTTCCCCGGTATATATAGTGGAGCGCGGTATGGCGCCGTCATTAATGGCGCGGACAAGTGAGGAACTGTCAACTCACTGTAGGCTGTCAGAGCCGTCGTGAAAACATCATGTCGCCGTGTAGCCGTCTAATCACCAGGGTTGACCCGGCTCTCGGCGGGACAATACCCCTAGGTAACTGTGCCGCGTGTCCGTGTCAGAGCTGACAACGTCTGGCGGCCGTACGGCGGTTGGTGGAGTCGGCCGACCCAAGGTCGGTGGCCATCAGAGTGGCGTCGGGCTCCTCCGCCGGTCGGCGAGCTTCAAGTGGGTCGGCGACCGGACCTCTGGGTTCAGTCGGTCGGGAATAGACCGTGGGATGGCCGTGGTTAGCCGCTGATGGCGTCCGTTGGCCTGCCGCCCGACTTACGATCGGCCAGTCGGAGTCGTTCGTCGGGCCGTCGGTTAGTCGGTCGGGCCGCCAGACGGTCGGGCCCTCCGATAGTCGGTCGGTCGGTCGTTCGGGGCCCCGAGGTCGGTCCCTCCGATAGTCGGTCGGTCGGTCGGTCGGTATCCCCCAACAATACTTAAAAGTTTAAGGTTTTCATAAATTAAGATTCCTTCTTTCTCAAGCTCTGAACGCTGACTCCCGAAAAGATAAAAATGGAGAGTAGCCTGGGCGTCTCTTGCTATATGTCTCGATTATTCTTTTTTTTTTCTCCTTAATTTCGCCTCCTCTTTTTCTTTTCATGTGCTTAGCACATGCCTTTAGTTTGTTTTTATTTATCTATTTAACAAACAATTTAGCTGGAAAACTTAAATTTTAGATTCCTTGAAGTACATACCGAATACGACATCTTTTCCTATTTCTATAAAATATTCATGGCTAATCATATAAAGAACAATGCTGCTACTATTCCTAAAAATGGTATCTTTTCGTATTTAAGGTGCATATCGAGTAAAACACATCTTCATAATGTGACGGATCATCTCGCATCGGAGGAATTCAAAGTTGAGATGACTCATTTGGACGATCACTCGGTGACACGACGGACGTAGAGACTAGTGCCACTCACAAGCTTTGCAGCGGACCCCTAAGATAAATGTGCCCCATCTCGAGCAATGTTTGGTGCCGTGGTCAGGTTCTACAAAGGAGGTGCAAGGGCAGAGAATTTCTCCATTAGGTAATAGTGTTGTTGCGGCTTACTCCAGTGGATAGCCGGTAGTCGGTCAAAAATTGATTAAAAATTATATCTATCAATTGGCGATGAGATTGTCGATGAATGAAATATCATTATCGGAGAAGATGCACACAGTTTAGATCAAGACAAAGGACGGTAATAGAATTTAGAGGAAAAAGATGCTGGGCTCCGCTTGACGTCAAAAAAAGAGGACCTGCAAACAAGTCCCGTCGGAGGTGGTTCCGACGAAGATCATCCGACACTCAAATTAGTAAATGGTCCAAGAGGAAAGAGTGATAGGATCTCTAGGTTATGAGATAGTATATCTATGTATATCTGGAGGGGTTTCCACTTACCTCTATTTATAGAGAGAGCAAAATAAATGATGGGAGGATAAGTGATTATGTTGATCATGTCCTGTCGTACGGCGTCACATGGTGCCATGTAAGCATCTTTAAGTTCCGACGGCGAGCGTGCCTTTTATTCGGTGCGCACACGACGGCAGACGCTACCAGGTATGAGGCGTAATAAATGAACCTAGAGGTATATTTAATGAGATCGTAGTATTCCATCACAACGTGCAGCTAGCCAATCAGAACATGGTACCTAAGTGATATGACCTTGATGTGGTCTATCAGAGTCATATGATGGCCATAGTCGATGCTTAATTAGTCAGAGGTCCATTTTATCGGAATCGATAGGATGAAATTATCGAGGTGCCTTATCTTCGATTGGCATAGTCGGCTGTTAATCGACCATTAGTTTTAGTTGGGATGGTGCCGACCAGGAGCGACCAACCTTTAGTCGCTGGATGTCAGTGACGACGCCCGACGTCTATCCAGCTGGGGGAGACTTTGTATATCCAAGCTGGGTTGATTGTCGATTAGTCGATGCAGTTTTTTTAGTCGACCTAGAGACGAGAAGCTAGGATAGTCGGCTAAGTAACAGAAACCTACCCCAACACTTGCCCCTCACTCCCGAGTCTGACTTAGCAGCTAGTCGGGTGAGAGGAGTTCATCTTCGGGCCGTCATGAGTTGCTTTAGCTGACTGCTACTCAGCTGACGCTTCGTGAGGCAGACCGTCCTCTTATCTTTTCATGCGACAATGCCGTCCTTTCACAGATCGTGCAGCAATAAATATCGTGGAGCTCAAGATGATCTTCCATATAAATGATAGGAGATCAGCTGGCAAGATAATAATGAGCATGCATACTCAAGTCGTCCGCATGTCAGCCGCCCATTGGTTCGGTCTGTGATCATGCAGATTGAGCCTATTCGGTAAGATTTGAATGGTGGTGGGCTGAATGAACGTTGGGAGGACCAATCGAGATTGCCGCCATGTGTCATGTTCTTCGGATTATGCACGGTATTCGACGTCAATCCTAACCATTGAGGGAATCTATATATAGGGGTTGATCTTCTCCCATTTTCGCTCTGCCTCGAGTCCACACTGCCCCCTTTCTCTGTCGAGAGTCTAGTTGCTGGCAAGTCACTACCTCAGACGTCGGTCTTCCATCACCGTCAGCCTTTGTCACTGGTTCTCTTCCCCTCCTTAGAGGTTTTCTTCGTGGTCCTTCTTCCTTTTTTTCTTTTCCATGACTTCTTCTGGTAGAGAGTCTGAAGATGAGAATCCGATTGGTGACCAAAATTTTCGAGCTCTAAAAACCCAGAGGGTGATCGAGGAGATTACTCGAAATGAGTTCGATGGGGTGTCTTCTCGACAGGGTCAGTCAGATCTGGATGAGTCAGATGAACAGCCGACTATCGAGAACACCTTTGGACCTCTTGTAGAGAGGTCTGAGCTGACTGAGTCGGTAGTTGACCAACTAGGACGACATTATCATTTTTTTAGTTGGTATCGGTTGATGGCACCCGATGAAGGAGGTCAGATCGTTCGTCCTTCCGATAGCTATATTGCTATCTATGAGGAGTTCCTTTGATCGGGATTTCGATTCCTTCTTCATCCTTTCTTTGTCAACATTTTCGATCTGTACGAGGTCATTTCCGCTCAACTTGCCCCCAATTCTATTCGTATTCTTTTCTATTTCGTTGTTCTCTGTCACTTTGTTCGGGTTGAACCCCGAGTCTCTTTGTTTCGAGCCATTTTTGTCTTGAAGAAACATCCCTGAGAGTGGGGGTGGTGGTTCTTCTGTCTTCGGCCCCGATAATACTTTTTCAAGAAGCTCCTTTCTTCTATTCATGGGTAGAAAAGTAAGTTCTTCTGCATTGCTGCTGACCATCCATGGGGCTTCAATTGAACCTAAACGACTTCAAACCTTTCCCCGAATAGGAACGATGCAGTCTTGAACGAGGATCGGGAGGTAGCTGTGTAGGGTGCTCCTGCATGTACTTTCCAAGATATCTCCACCTTATCAGGTTCTCGATCTCGTTCTTCAGCTGGTGGCACTCCTCTGTGTTATGTCCATGGTCGCGATGGAAGCGATAGTAGCGCTTCCGATCATGAGATTTCGTCCTCATTGGCAGGGGTCGACGAAAGAAGCTTTCTTCTTCTATCTCCATCAAAATCTGTGATCGAGAAGTAGTCAGAGGAGTGTAGGAGTCATACCTACCCATGAAGTTTTTGGGCTTCTGGCTTAGTCGGAGAGGTGGAGCCTCCTTTTCAGCACAGATCTGACTGGGCTCCCAAGAGCCTCCTCCCTTCCTTGCCTTCTTCTTTTGGCTCTTTTTCTCGAACTAGCATCGGTCAGTCGCGGCTTTCTCGATACGGATGTACTTCTGTGCACGTTCGAGGAGTTCAACGTAGGACCAAGGAAGCGTCTTGTCCAAAGAGTAGGTGAACTTGGAGTTTCAGAGTCTCCGCTTCATCATCACAATGGCCGTCGCCTCATCGTGGTCCTTGATCTCTAGGGTGCGGTGTTGAAATGCGTCACAAACTCTCACAATGATTCCCCATCCTGCTGACGGATAGAGAAAAGGCTGTCAGTAGTTCTGGACACTCTTTAGTTTGTGCCAAAGTGTGCCACAAATAACTGCTCAAACTGTTCGAAAGAATTGATGCTTCTCGATTGTAGCCCTGAGTACCATGCCCACACGATTTTTCGGAGCGTAATCGAAAAAGGAATGCAAAAGAGGGCGTCAGATGCCTCTTGTAGAAGCATGAGGGCTTTATAGCTCTCAAGATGATTGCATGGTTCTATGGAGCCATCATATGGCTCGATTTGCGGTATTTTAAACCGACTAGAAACTGGCTCGTCGAGGACCATCTTGAGAAAGGCGGATTCGTACTGGCGTCGAATTTATTGATTGGGTCACGATGGTTGATTTGGAGCCGTTTCAGATGGCGATCTATCTCCTTCAATTTTTGATCATACTCATTCAGGTGTTGTTGCGACATATTAGGATGTCGCGAGTAGCCTAAAGTAGAGCCTTCTCCAGAAGAAGAAGATCTCAAAGAGAACCACAACCTCTTCCCCTTGTACTAAGTTCGTCGAGGGGAACACGGGGATCGACGATCACTGAAATTGAAACACGAAGTGCGTTGAGACTCTAAACGTGGTAGCTGTTGGGCAAGAGGAGAACTCACTCGACGAGAATGCTGCATAGAGTGGTAGGTTAGAGATCGCAGTCAGTAGCTGTGCTTGGAAGGCGCATCACATGCTGCGATCTCTCCCAGCCATTGTTGTTATTGTTGTTGTTGTTGTTGTTGTTGTTGTTATTGTTAGAGACCTTGAACAGCCTCCGTCAAACTTTTTACTTGCTGCATGAGGATAGCACTCGGCGGTCATGAAGCACTCGGCTCTCTATGGGTTGTTGGAGGTGCATCACGCCATGATGAAAGTCGAACTGAACCAACAGAGACATTCTGCGCCCTTATCTTAGCCATGAAGATTCTTGAGAGAGAAAATTTTTCTCTGCTCGATCGTCTGCTACCCTCCTACCTGGCGTGCCAAATTATTATGGCCTTACTCTAGTGGGTAGTCGGTATTTGGTCAGAAGCCGATTAGAAATTGCGCCTATCAATTGGCAGCAAGATTGCCGATGAATGAGATATCATCGCCGAAGAAGATGCACATAGTTGAGGTCAAGACGGAAGGCGATAATAGAGTTTAGAGGGAAAGGATGTTGGGCTCCACTTGATGCCAAAAAAAGAGGATTTGCAAAATAAATCCCATCAGAGGTGGCTCCGACGAAGACCCTCTGATGCTCAAGTCAATAAATGGTCTAAAAGAAAAGAGTAATAGGACCTTTGGATTTTGAGATAGTGCATCTACGCATACCTGGATGGGTCTCCGCTTACCTCTATTTATAGAGGGAGCAAAATGAATGATGAGAGGACAGACGATCATATCAAGCATGTCCTGTCGTACGGTATCGTATGGTACCGCATGGGCATCTTTAAATTCTGATGGCGAGTGTGCCTTTTATTCGATGCGTACATGATGGTAGATGCTACCGGGTGTGGGACGTAATAAATGACTTTAGGGGCGTATTTAATGAAATCGTAGTACCCCATCACAATGCGCAGCTAGCCGATCAGGGCATGGTGCCTGAGTGACATAATCTTAATATAGCCCATTAAAGTCATATGATGGCTATATTCGGTGCTCAGTTAGTCAGCAAAGATCCATTTGGTCAAAATCGGCAGGATGGAATTATCGAGGTGCCTTATCTTCGATTGGTATAGTCGGCTGTTAACCGACCATTAATTTTAGTTGGGATGGTGCCGACCAAAGGCGACCAATCTTCAACCAGCTGGATGTCAGTGACGATGCCCAATGTCTACCCAGCTAGGGGGAACTTTATATATTCGAGTCAGATTAATTATCGGTTAGTCGGTGCAGTTTGCTTCGTTGGCCCAGAGACGAGAAGCTAGAGTAGTTGGCTAAGTAATGAGAACCTACCCCAACAAGTGTTATTAGTGATGGTAACTAGATCGGATATGGATTGGATCAATATTGATCGGATTTGAAAATCGTTAATCTAAATTAGACATATTTATCAAACAAGTTAAAAGTTCAAATCTTAATTCAATCTGTTTATTAAATAGATAATCCGATCAGGCCTGCTTAACTAATTTATTAAATAGGTCAAATTAGGTTAAATGGGTTAAACAGATTAAACAAGATGGATAAAATGGATCAGAAATAGATTATGCAGATTTTAAACAAATCTTAAATAAGTTGAATAGATTAAATGAATTAAACATATTATCTGACTCCATCCTATCTAAATATTAAATAGCTTAAATGGATTAGATATCTGAAATCCAAATTCAATCTAAATATTAAAAAGATTAAATAGATTAATTTGTTTGTGATCCAAATCTATTTAGCTTAAATTTAAAGCTGTTTATAATAGATCGAATATGAATTAGATTGATAGATCATATCATATTTTACCAACCCTAAGTATTATGATACAAGCCTCCAGATATATCCGAGTCTGCTATAAGGATGAAGGTACTCCTTATTTTCCTGAAGCTATGGCTTTGGAAATGAAGAAACCATAGGACCTTTACCAAAAAAGGGCAGTCTTTTTTTTTTTTTTTGGGTAAACAAAAAAGAGCAATCTTTGGCACCAAAAAGCTACACCGAATCGTATCTATTCGGTGCATGCTGCCCTGAAACCTGATGGTCCTCTTCTTCTCCTTCCCATTCTTACCTCTTTTATATTTTTTTACAGTTAATCTGCACCTATTCTCATAGTTTTCTTATGAATTATCATTTTGCTGTTTACTTCATTCTATTTACTCCTTTTCCAAAAAAACAAACAAACAAAGACAGCCATCATCAGATTATTTACATCTTTAAAAGACATAATATGGGTAAGGTGCATATTATCTACAATATCAAATTTTACGACAATTTTCAACATCAATTTTACTATGGTAAACCCAGTTGCTGTAAATTTATAAATCTTACAACAGTAATAGTTTTAATAGAGAACTAAAGATAAATCTCCAACTCTACTTTCAACTTAAAAGCAGCTCCCAAATAAGTTTTATGTAAAAATACTTACCCATTCTAAACATAAGTTAAAAATAACTACCCATTTTGACTGAAATTATTCTTATACTTTTATACCATTATATCCTTTAAAATACTGTAGTATTACATTGTCATAATACAATATTTCTTTATAATAAGATAGTATTACATTATATTAGTATAGTATTCTTTTATAATAATGCAATATTGCTTTATCATATTATATTAGTATAATATTTTTTTACAATAAGATAATATTATATTATATTAATATAATATTTCTTTATAATAATACAGTGTTGCTTTATTGTATTATATTAGTGTAATATTCCTTTACAATAAGATAGTATTACATTACCAATGTAGTATTTTTTTATTGTAATATTACTTTACAACAATGTAATATTGCTTTATAATAGTATAATATTATTTTATAATAATATATTATTATTTTTATTATAATATAGTATTATTTTATAATTAATATAATATTATTTTATAATAGTATAGTGTAATTTTATAACTACAAAGATAATTGGATCATTTCATCTCGTTTAAGTAGTTGCTTTGAAATTATGTTTCAAATGAACAGGATCTTTTACTTGAAACTTAAATGGATAATTATTTTTAAATTTAAATTTAATTAAATATTTTTAATTAATTTTTTTTAATTTTAATGACAAAACTTGTATCATAAAAATTATTTAAAAAATAAATAAATAAATTAGGCCCTACTTGACCCCCACCGACTTCTTGTCTGCTGCACCAATCCCAAACTGCCATGCACGACCAAGTAACCGAGCCGGTGGTCGAGCACAGAGGAGTAGCAGTGCCCTCATCCAGGTCCAGCTATTATTTCACCAATCCATCCTAATAGAAATCAAATCATATCAATCAATTGGATTTGTTGAATAATGGTTATGCTCATATAGAACACAGAGAATATTAATATATTTGATACTCTACTATACTTAATAATATTATGTTATATATATTATTAAACGTAATTCTGTTATATTAATCAATTTATTTATAAACATTCTATATTTTACACTAAATTGAAAATTTTATTTTAATCGATTTTTATTTTAACAAATTTAATATGTTATTGTTAATTAATTTAATATATTATTGCTAATATGTTATTATCATTATCATATTAATATATAATATACTAATATAATAACAAATATATTTATTTATTATTATTATAATCATCATATTATTATTTTATTGTTAACATAAATATATGTATTTGCACTTAGAATTGAATTAATTATTCTTGGACAATAAATATTTTAATATTGATAGATGCTTTAAATTAATATATTGACCATTTGTTGGTCAATTTGAACTAACAATTGGAATAGCATGCTCCCCTGGTTGTTGAAAGAGCTCTTGGATTTTTCTCATGAACAGATTTAGAAATATATTGATTCTCAAAATTTTGATAAACCACTACCACTCCGTAAATTAGATGATAAATGCTAAATCACAAAAAAATAAATTCCAGAATTATTTAGGATAAAATTGAATGGTAACACCATCCTGCAACATTTCTATGGTAAGCCGAAGGCAGAGAAACAGCTTAAGTTTCAGACACAGAATCATGCATCTACATAAGCAGATAAAATAGAACCACAAAACAATATAATTAACACTTTCCTGCTTGCATTGTGAGTAAATAAGCCATACATTGAAGAAATAACGAAAAAAATTATACAAATTAACTGAATAAAACTCAGGTCAAATCAGCGAATGATATAAACTGCTTAATAGAAGCGTGACAGAATTGTCTAGAAGGGGGTATAGGAGCACGATTTTAAATAAAGTGCAGCAATATATGTCAAAAATTTTGGTTTAGACTAGATACATCTAGTCAATTCACCTGCAATAACATGAGCAAGAAGCAATTTCACCCAATACAGGACTCTGCATAATAAAAACAGCACCAACAAAAAGAACTGGTAGTTCTGTAATAAACAGCTCCCTTCATGATGAAAGTGTTCTTTTGGTTGAACCAATTCTTCTAATGGCAATGAAAATCTAACAATGGCACCTATGAATTTCAGATGCATGGAAATCATTAGGGTCGCAGCAATCAAATGTCGAAACCTCAATAATGATTCCTGAATTCTCAGCTAAGAACATAAGCTTACACAAGGTCAGAGGACATGGGAGAAACACCAATTGAAAAAGATCACTTCAACCAAACCCATAGACGTTAATTGTGAGAGTAGTCATGGCCAGAGGCAGATATACTAGCTCTCGCTTCCACTTCTTCTAGTACCAAGGATAAACACCATTTCAGTATGCTATTGGCTCTTCTTAGCTTTAGGCCTGACGGGCCTTGCTGGTTTGATAATATAACCCATCAGTATAAACATAATGGGAACGATGGTGCCAACAAAATAGACACTCTGGTAGGAGGCCAGTGTTTCCTTGAAGCTCAACACCTTCAACACAGAAAACAACAGTAATGAACATCAGAAAACATCAGGTACATATATTAAGAATCCCAAGACAAAATAGCAGAACTTCCAGCCATTCAATCAGAAGCCAGGATGCCCTAGTTTCTGATGCTGTATGAGCTATGGAGAAAAGGGGAACAAGAGAAAAAAAATCATAGATAGAGCAGAATGAAAAAATTGGATCACTACATTACTCCTATATTGCTCATATCTCACTCTTCCACCCCATGCCCTGCAGGCAACCACACTCATGAGCAATGATTTTAACCAGTCCAGGAAGGTGATGAGTTTAAATTGCAGAAGAAAAAAATGTATAGATATTAAACAGCTAAGAAAACACAATGAAATGCAGAAAATAAATCTAAAGGCACTTTAAAAAATTGACTTGCATATAGGACTTAAAAAAGAAGGGTCAGATAGAAGCTGACCTGGAAACCAATGCAGGAATAGTTCAGAACAAGCAGCGTGTATGCAAAATTGATAAATGTTAGCATCTTCCTAAATATTGCATTTTTTGGGGAAACAGCCTGCTGCCATCTGTATATAACTGCTCAGACACAAGGAAGGCAAGAATAAAAATATCAGGAAAAAGAATCTCAGTTAAGCATCTTTATGGATCAAACAGTAAGGGAAGGATGACTGGCAGAAGATATCTCGATGAAAGTGCAAGTAAGCTGCAATCATATACCTCGCGAACCTGCAATCATTAATGCTGATTGCACAAAGAATATGATGTATCCAGGATATAATCCCTGTAGTTAGATGGAGCAACAGAAGAAAATATGAGATATATTGAGCAATGTCAAGATAACGAAAGAAAATTTGATCTCCAACAACTACAGCCATAAAACCACATTATAATAGAAAATTGTCCATGCAAAACCAAAAGAGAATTATTTTCCCTTTATATCTCCTCAAAATGGTGGCAGAAAAATTCAAGATCAGTACTTAAAATCAGGACTAGACTGACAAAAACAAAATTATAATAGCTTGATCAGTACTATCGGACCTATAAGGTTTATATGTCCAAACTTGCAAGAATTTATGATAACCAAAATTAGAAATTTAAGTCTAGCATGACCTGTGATTCCATAAATTTTCCTATGATTTAACATCAATACATCATAACGTGAAAAGTTAACCATGCATAATAATTAAGAGTTGAAACTTGAAACAGCTGATCTTTAACCATATAAAATAAAAAATAAAAAAAAAGAAAAATACCACTGGTTCTCTCCTATCCTGCTTCTAGCAGACAAGCTTACCTGAAACTAAATTACAGAGTTTTACCTCAAATCTAACTAAAAGATGCACTTGAAGCAACCAGCTAGAATTTTATATTCCATAGACTATATTAGGAAATTTATTAGGTGAAAAGAGAGTATAATACTCACATGCCAAATAGCACTAACAGTCTGCGTAGCCAGCAACTGAAGGAATCCAGGTTTCTTCCCTTTCTGAATAAGCCTTTCATAAACATCTAAAACAACATTACACCTTGAATTAGATGTTCCGTTATACTGAATTACAAAAAGAAGAAGTTCATAAAGAGATATTAACAGTTTAGTACAACCTCATAGTAAATGCACTACCGTGCTTCCCATTTCTACAAATTAAATGAAAACCAGCATAGATTGCTGCACTATGAGCCAGCAGTCTGCAGCAACATTGTGGCTGCCCCCGCCATGCACCAAAATAGACCAACGAATGGAGACCAAATAAATGCCTAGATCTATCAGATGCAGGAATCTTATAAGATTATAGACACTGCACAAATTTTTCAATGCTATGATCAAAAGCGTCTGACCCTTCAGAACATTATCTAACAGCTCATTCAGTGGCTGCTTGTAGAATATATGAATGATCAGGAAGTAGTAGTGCTACCACCAAAAATCAATGTGCTTTCAAAAAATACAGAATTAAATACATAACATTTGTTCCAATTCAAAAAATGCACGATAATAAACCATTGTCCATGTCAGCATGCAAATACGTTAGAATGTGAACAGCCATTGCAACAGGCAGGCACACGTGATTAAAGAAGCAAATACTACACATACAAGCACACATCATGCCAAAAATCACACCCATGCCCATACTTGCATTTATAACCCCATTGGAACCTCGAAATCTTTTGCATGATATTTGAACACCTGCACTTCAGCAACATGCCTTAAAATAGGTTGCGACTGAAATGAGCAAATGCATATATTGAAGCAAGATAAATGTTGAAACTCACAGTAGCGTAGCCAAGTGCTGACTTGGATGTTCCACACAATCGGCAACTGCACCGCACTGGTTGCTAATTCAACACCAAGAATGTCAACATTTTTTGCACGTTCCCACTGTGGTTTAGGAGGAGATGAATCTGACCACCCGCTAAAACCCAGACCAGAAATGATGACTGAAGCTTCTGATATAGACCAAATAAAATAATACTTCCAACGAGCCGTAAAGCCAGACATGTATTGGTAATGCAGCCGTTTCCAGAATCCCCATTCATAATATATGGGCTCATTAAACCGGGAAAGTGGATAATGTGGTACCAAATATAAGTAAATTCCCATACATATGGCAGCTTGAATTAGAGCACGCAAGGTAGCAACATAAGGCGATGGTGATGGTCTGTCTTCAGAACGAGCCCATATCTAAACAAGCAAAAAGTGGGAAATGAATCGAATAATGAATCATCAGGGTATAATTTAGAAAAGTATCTACCATTTGATCCCACAAAGAAAAAGGACATGCTACACCTACTCCTTTCTTTGCTGTCCAGTCAAGATAATCCTTCATCTCGTATATTGGTCCTGCAAAGTGACTGCCACAGCAGAGGCAGTAACCAAAATATTCAATTACAGAGGGACAATGGATCAATCGGTTTTTCTTTTGTGCCTCACGCAAACCTTCTTCTCTCAGTAGCCCATCGTTGTAGTTTATTGCGCATGAAATGACTTTCAGTGTTAAGACCATTAGAGCTCCTAAACCATGTATAACATTAAAGACAAAGTTACTATTGAGCTTGACACAGATCAAACGACAAGAGCTCAGCCAACACAGCCATCAGCAAGCCTGGTATTAACGACAAATTATAATTTGAAATATTAATTTCAAGCTATCAATGTTGTCACAAAACCAGAATGAGAGAACACGATACCTCCAAATTTTAGCACTTTGGATAGTATATGAAATAGATGCAACTCAATATATGTGAGCTATACCAATGTCATACAATGATTATCAGAAGCAAGAATCATTTTACTTTATCCATGTTTACTAGATCCTTTTTTTACTATAACCATGTCAATAATGGCAATCCAATGTCAAACCATATGCACCCTCATGTTTGCAGATGGCAATGTCATAAAGCCATAAACATATCTCTCAATGACTTTGTTTGAGCTTTTACCAATTCTTCTCCCAAAAAACTCAGAAGGAGCCAAAAAGAGAAACATATAATTACAAGTTGGGGATTGAGCAAACAAAGAAAGCTTTCTATGTCCCAAGAATTGGAGATTGCTCCACCTTCTTTCTATAATCGAGAAGTAGGAGCTTCCTCTCAAGCAAAGAACTAAATAGGAGCCAAAGAAACAACCAAATCGAAGATGATAGCGGCCAATATAGGCCATACCATACTGAACAGGTGATACAGGACGTATCGTACCATACCATTTGGTACCAATACATGGTACAAGAGGTGTACCAACATGGTACACCAAACCGGCGCCATACCGACATAGTAACAACGTGGCACCGATACGGGGCCTGGTATTGAGATAGCATCTTTAGTTCTCATGTTTAGTTTCTAAACCCAAAATTTCTATCTTTTTGATCCGATAGCATTGGCATGCCAATGCAATTATCTTAGATGGGAGATAAAGGACACTTGTTTATCAATTGCAAGTTTACATCATCTTCAATTTTTTTGGTAAAACCTTTTTTGAAAAATGGATCACCAAAGGAATAACATGTACATTGCCTCTGAATACAAATATACTAAGAGAGTAAGATAATGCATAAAGGAAAGACGAATGGTGGCAGATGAAATAATAGGGATGACAATAAGAAATGTGGAATTCAAGAAAGAAACATGAACAATTCAATAGAGAACACATGCAGAGAATTTGCATCAAGGTGCTCCTACTAAAGCAATGTTACATATTAATTTTGCTGCCATTATCATCACCCAAGCCTTATCCCATTTTAAATGGGTTAGCGACAAACACAACCCAACTTCAAGAAAGCTTCATTCTAAGAATTTAACAAATTTATATATTTGTTGCCAATCTCATGTTTTCTTCCCAAAAATGACAAGGTTGATTTGAACTTAAATATAGTTTCCCGCAAGGTTTCCTGTACCGGTATCGGTGGTCGAATCGGCCGGCCGGCGGTATGATACGGCACGCCTCCATTCCGTTCCGAATCGAGGCGAACCGACGAAGAAAATCGGGAAAGAAAAAGAGAGAAAGAGAGAGAAATAGAGAGAGAGAGGGAAGGAGAAAGAAAAAGAGGGAGGAGAATCCGTCGGAGGCCCTCCGACAGACAGCCGTGGCCGTCGGGTGGCGGAACGGCCTCCCGCGGCTCCGCGCGGAGAACAGGGGCGATCCACCCCTGTTTCTCGATTTTTTTTTTAAAAAACTTTTTCAAAATGAAGTCGGCAAGTGGTTTACCGACTTAATTAAGTGAAGTCGGCAAACCACTTGCCGACTTCATTTTGAAAAAGCTTTTTAAAAAAAAAAATCCGAGAAACAGGGGCGATCCGCCCCTGTTCCCCGTGCGGAGCCGCGGGAGGCCGTTCCGCCGTCCGACGGCCACGACTGCCTGCCGGAGGGCCTCCGACGGATCTCCTTCCTTTTTTTTCTTCCTTCCTCCCTCTCTCTCTCTATTTCTCTCTCTTCCTTTCTTTTTCTTTCTGGCAACGGCATGTATCGTTTTGCATGCTGAAACCATCTCGGTTCCCTACCGGGACGGTTCGGCACGCCCCGTACCGGACGGTTCAGTCCGGTATGGCAAACCCTGGTTTCCCGTATTGTCCTAGTCGGCATGGCACAACATGACATATATACCTGTTAGTGCTATTTTGGCATGCAAAATTGGTATAGTATTGGCTGTACTTGGCATATTGTCATACCAATGCATGCCAAGCTGAGTGGAACAACATGTACGGTACAAGACAGCATATCGATATAAGACCAGCACAGTACAATATGGGGTGGTACAGCAAACCATGACATATATTCTAGCATGATTCATCGTACTGCTGTAACTACCCAGTTCGAGACGTATCAAGCCATACCAGGCATGGATTGGCATAGTTCTACCCCACAATTTGAGACACCAAGAAGAGAGGGGGGAGGGAGGAGGAAAGAGAGGAAAATGAGAAGGGAGAGAGAGGAAGGATGAGAGGGAGAGGGAGGGCAAAAAATGAGGCCAAGAGAGGGAGAGGGCTTTCGAGCCCTCTCTCCTTCGGTGCTATGTAACAAGGGCTCCATTCCCTTTATTTTTTTCTAAATTTTTAAAGTGAAGTCGGCAGTGAAATTTTTTGAGTGAAGTTAGCAATGACTGCTGACTTCACTTAAAAAATTCAAAAAAAAAACTTTATTTTTTTTGGATTTTTTTTAAGTGAAGTTGGCAGCAACTACTAACTTCACGTTAAAAAAATTCAAAAAAAAAATAAAGAGGACAGAGCCCTTGTTTCATTTCGAAATAAGGGCTTCATCCTTGTTATGCTGTGCCGAAGGAGCCTCTCCTCTCCTCTCTCTCTCTCTCTCTCTCTCTCTCTCTCACATTACGCCATATTGTGCCAGTGCAAGGCTGATAAGCCACTAATATGTGATAGTTCAGTCCTTGGTTTTGTTAAAGCCAAAAAAAAAAAACTATGACGTTGACTAGACCTTAATGTAGTTTCTTTCCGATGCTAGGCCAATCTATGTTGACCATGTAGTCGCACTTGACTACAGACATAAACGAGGAAAATGGTATTACTGTGCAAAATCTCCTCAGAAGAGTTTAAGGAAAACGTAAATGAAAATTTTCATCAAACGAACTGCTTAACGTAATTTCAAAAATTAGCATACCACTTAAAAATTAGTAAACAACAATTTTCAGCCAAACCAATAACAAACAGAAAAGGAACAGGTTCACTACCAGTTGCATCGATGCCTCCTTCCTTCCATGCATCCCCGCTCATATAGTACACATGACTATAAAAAACACAGTATCAGTAAGATAATCAATTAACTTGCTCAAGGTCTTTTGACTAGAAAGAATAGATCTTGTGGCATTGAGGAATAAAAACAAGGAAAGATAACACATAACAGAATATTGACTTCATCACTCATGTAATGGAGTGCTTATACTTCAATATAAAGTATCAGTTTTAGGAGATTTTGACTTTGATCAATTACATATGATCTTGTGGACAAAACAAAAAATAGCTGATCTCTATATGGTTAACGAATTAGGGATGATACTGATGCTAATTTTGTTTATTGGTTTTAAGTGGGTGGGGGTGGGGGATTGGGGGAGGGTTTGTTGGGGGGAGGGGGGGTTTAAACAGGTTAAATGGGTCGAGTTAAATGAGTCATAAACAGGTTAAACGGGTTTTAAATAGATTAACGGATCGGATCGGATTACCTGTTTAATAAATAAGTCGGATTCAGATTTGAATTTTTGACCTATTTAATAAACAAATCGGATTTGGATTGATGATTTTCTGACCCGATCCGTTTATGACCCGACCCGACCCAATTGCCAACCCTACTTTATAGAGAGTGAGCAAAGATTACTATTATTAACTCACAGGCTGAAGTAACTCAAAGATGACCTGATAGTTTTTGAGAAACACAAAAAGCACTCATGTTACAAAATAACTTAAAAACTCCACCTAATTCTCCAATAACTGTTCTTTGATTAATTCAAGTAGCCTTGACAAAACATATTCAGAATCAATTTTTCTTAAAAATCATCAAGAGAATCAACATTAATATTGATGTTATTTCGTGTGATAAGGCATTGCTGTTATAAATTATACGTTATACAACTCGTATCTCAACACTGTAGCGTATTCCTCAAAATTTATCATCAAAACACTTACTGTAAAACAGTGATCAATCATATTATGGTATCAATATGAATGATATCTTAATGTCACGAACAAAAGGTTCGACCTTTCATGCACTGAAGAACCCAGACCAGCCTACCGTATAAACTACCGTGTCGAATTAACTAATCAACTAATAAAGCATCCAGCTACACGATTTGTCGGAAACTATAATCCCGATAACAAAAACAGATCCAAAAAGGGGGAAAAGCCTAGGGTAATCCATGTCCAATCCCAACCAGATCAAAAGCAAATTACCAGCCTATGAGGTAACCAAATCCGACAAAGAAGGTGAGGATCCCACAGTAGCGGCGGCACAGGAGCATGGAGGCGTATCCAGCAGCCATGGGGATGAGGAAGTGGAGGTTGGAGGAGAAACCGAAGGATAGGTAGGAAAGAGCCGCCCCGGAAAGGCCGGCGTAGAGATGCTTCGCTAGGGTTCCAGGGACGAACCGCCACAAGAAGCTCACGGGGATCGTCGCCACAAAGCAGAGGAGGAAGCGGAGCACGGGAATCGAGACCCCGATCGCCGACGCCATGGACGCCATTTCGAGCTCCATCTCGAGAGACAAATTCCTAGCCCCTCTCCGTGATTAGATCGCGAAGTCTTTTCTTTCCTTTATTTTTTTTATTTCACGATGGGAACGTGGAAATGGGGATATTGGTGGCATTGGATGTAATATTTGTCGACTGGGATGGGTTTTTTCTGCCTCCACTAGCGGGGACGCTCTCCTGGTCCCGGATACCGGACCGAGGCTGGGACCCCGCTGCATTCTAGGATTAGGAAATGCCAACGGTAAATATTTATGACAGAATTCTCGTTGATCTCGCAATATCTGCCGTGTAACTACTAATAAATGTAAAACAGGAGTTGTACCCCAAAAAAAAAAAAAAATAAAGAGGGGGGGGTGTGGGGGGTTGTAAAATAGAAGATAGAGAGACGAATAACATGCACGTGTCCCTACGAGGTGTACAAATGATGTACACGAGACGCAGAACGATCTCGTATTATTAGTACTTATCCTGGATCTGGGTTTTGATTGCAGCCCCAGAGTACAAAAAATCCATAACTTTTCCGTGGAAAAAATCTTTTATAAAATCGATATAAGGAGTGGACTAAAGAGTCTTGATAGAAAAAAAGATATATAAAGCGCAAGGAGAAAAGTTTGAATTATGTCACTGCGCATGTTAGAAATTTGGGTGGGCGGGAGGGAGGAGGGGGACTTTCTGAGAACTTTTGAGCTCTGCCATAACAGAAAAAGGGAGAAGAGAAAGTGGACTTCAGAGACAAAGAGCCCAGAAAAAAAGAACAAATGCTGATATAGAAAGAGAATAAGAATTTTAGAAGAAATTAGATGGCAAGAGATTTATGAAAAATTTTAAATTTAAAAAAAATAAAAAATAATTTATAAATAATTTATAATCTATATTATATATAAAATATATTTTTTATTATTTTAATTATTTTTTAATATATATAAAATAGATATTAATAAATCAATAAAATAAAATATTTTTTAAAAAAAAATTATATACTATGCATGATACAAGATTATAAGCTAGTTTTGTTGTCTGCCTTCTTCTCACGAGATGGGACAAAAGGATCCTACCACCGATTGATTTTTCAAGAGGTGCTATTTTTTGCGAAAAAAAAAAAAAGTAGCAGCTATGAAATTATCCTATGATTTAATATCTGAAAAGTAAAATAGATAAAAGTATATAAAAGATAAAATAAATGAATTGATGACTTGTGATTGGTGAAAAGCTCTTTCTCTAAATTATATTCTAATATTCAAGCGATTCATCATTAACCACCAGATGGTTGTTTGCTTATTCATGTTCATATTTCTCGCCATTCGTCCTTCCACTTTCTTATAATGGTTGCAACAGTCAGTCCTAGCTATTCATTCCACTTTTCATGTCATGTTACCTTGAAAGTCATCTATGTTTAATATCTATGTTATAGCTCTTTTGCTGGACCAGTGGTTTAACGTATATAAGTTGGAAAATATGATTAGCCTCAAGTCCTAAGTTTCACCTTTCAAAACTCGATCTTTTCATCTTTTAAAACTCAATCTGTACTTTGATCGACCTCTCAGCATGATTCATCAATGCTTTTGTAGATGCACTTAGCCTGTTAGGCATCCATGAGAGCTTGATTAGAATTTTCAATCATTTTCTTTAGCCTATTCAACTTATCCATGTGGCGTAGTTTGAACACAATGTAATTCTAACATTTCGACCATCTATGCTTGTCCTCCTTAATCAATTTTAAATGCTCGATCTATCTTTTTTTATTATGATCAGAATCTTTAATCATTATTGGACTTTGGTACCACCACGTGGCTGCAAGTGCATTGGCTCTTGAGCTTCGTTGTATATTAGGATGAGATATAAATAATAACTAAGTTGTAATAAGAATTATAAAGGATCAATTGCTATCGGAGGATTTATAAAGCATAAGAGTTTTATTTTATTAGAGAAAACAAATGGTTTAGCATGTTGATACGGGGCTAGGTGTGTCTTGTTACGACCAACTCCCTATCATATGTCGTCGGTGAAGAGTATCTGTAAAACAAAGTCTTCATATATTGGAGTTATGTCTGACGGAGACCCTCCGATACTTAAGTCAGAGAGGGATTGGTGAACAACAAATAAAAATGTGTAGTGTAGCAGAATCTTGATCCAGAATTTTTTTATCCATGCTGCTCGTTTATCTTTCTTTTTATAGATGATTCTGATGTAACCGTTGAGCACGTGGTCTCACTTTTTATGGCGCTAGATTATCGGGCTATAATCGCAGAGTTAGTGGACCGTTTATTCTCATTAATGGCCGTAACACGTAGTCGATAACCGTTCATAACGGTTAGAGTATGTTGAGCAGATAGGCCGACTATATGTCGGTAATACTGATACGTCGGTAGAGGTAAGTTGGTAGAAGATCCGAATGATCATCAGCTAGTAACTCTGATATGCTGATGGTCTTCGGTAGGAGGTTGATCAAGTCATTTGTTGTTGGTTGACAATAGCCGACTGTCGGTTGGTCAATCGATTATGAGTCGGAGTAATATGTTTATTCGACTGATGTAGAGTCGGAGTCGGGGGTCGGTTGATTTGCTTCAATAGTTACCCCCCACTCCCAAGTCCAAGGTGGTCTGATGTGTATATATCATGTGGTTTGTCACGTCGGATGAAGGGAGTCGTCACATACTATCTCGAGCTCCGACTCAGCTGTTGTCCTCTATGGATTTTTTGAAATACGAGAGTTCTTCGGCTGTTTTATCGTTTCAGTGGCTACAAAATCATTATTAGACTGTCATGTCAATAGGACAATTCGGTATCAGACGTCCGTATCGGACATTATTTCAGAAAGATAATTCGGCATCGAACGATATGATTCTGACTAGTAGATTTTATCCACGTGTTCGAATGTCATTGGGTCGGAACTGTTCACACAGATGACGGTGAGGTGGCACGATTATAAGCAGGTGCGTCGAACCGTCCGACCAATGGTCGGTCCGGATGTTACCATGTGTCATTGTCTGATGAGACTCTAATTTGATCGCTTCCATCCTGGCCATTGAGGGATTATATATATATAGGGTCGCTTTCGGCCAAATTTTTATTTTTCATTCTCTACTACAGAAACTCTATCGGAAGGTCGCCCCAGTGCCAAAAGACCAGGGTTCCTTCTCCACCTTCTTGCTTTTAGCTTTCAGGTTAGGTGTTTTTGTCCTTCCTTTTTGGGTCCATCTCCTTTTTGTTCTCTTTAGTCTTCTTCTCCCATAGCTAGGGCTTCTTCTTCTCGGGATAGTCGGTCTAGGAATCTGACCGACGACTCTCCATCAGGTCCGAAAGTGGAAGCTTCTTCACTATTCCAATCCAATGTTGAGTGGCTCCGAAAACAGTATCGTATCTCGGAGCAGTATCAACTCTTTGTGCCTGGTGCCCATGGTTGGGTGAACTCTCCTCCTTCGGATCAGGTTACTTTCTATGTCGAAGACCTTAGGATTAATCTTCGATTTTCAATTTTAGAGTTTATCCGAAATCTTTTAGACTATTATGGTCTCTGTCTCGCTCAACTGGCATCGAACTCGATCCGGCTTATAATTAGCTTTGTCTTGTTGTGTCAGTTAATATTGATCGAGCCTCATCCTTCTCTTTTCCGTTCTTTCTTTGTTCTCCACCCCCATCCTAAGGCCAAGGGTTGGTGGCTTTTCAATCCAAAAAAAGGCATTTTCTTCATCACCGATCCTCCATCGTCTATTTATGGATGGAAAAATCAATTCTTTTTTGTTGCTTTTTCTCTTCCCTAGGGCTTCTCTTTGCGCTGGGGTGATCCAAGGATCGGCCCCAACGAGAACAATCGGATGGAGGTCAACGATCGGGAAGACTTCCATCGATTGAAGGATATGGCGGTCCCGTCGCAGAGAGAGCTAATGATCGAACAATCTCTCTACGATGTCGATCTTAGTTCGGTCACCACTTTAAATATAGCCTAGTCGATCACTTTCATTTTTATTTTATTTGTTTCTGAACTGTGCAAATTTTTTGTTCTGATTGTAGCTATACAGCCGAGGGTATGAGTATCGTCCTCCGATATTCGTCAACATGCTGCTAAAAAAAGGGCAACATCTGAAGCTGGACCTTTCCAACCACCGAAGAAGGGTCGGACAACTACATCTGCACCGGCAGGGGAACCTGACATACCATCAGCATCGGTTCCTAAGCCGGTTCTGGCACTGTCAGCCCCGACAGTGCTTCCGGAAGTGCCATCTACCAAAGATGGGATGGTAAGAGAAGACAGAGTTGCTGCAGCACCATCGACGGCTCAATCAACAGAGGTTCGGGTCAAGGCAGAAGTCACGGCCGAACCTAAACAGTCTGCAACTGCGCTGGTCATTCCTTCAGTGGAACTTTCTCGAGCACAATCAAGCTCTAGTTTCCTCGCATTCTCAAGTGCGGGACTGTCGACAGAAGATCGATGGAAGGCGATGGTGACTTCGGTTGACGACGTATCACCGTCAGGGCACACCGTTCACTTCGACATCAGGCTTTCTGATGATGAGTCGGCCTTGGCCAATCCAGAGTTGGCCAAATGGCTCATTCAAGCTGCCTTTCTCCTGGCTGATCGGGAGAATAGGAAAAGCCATACCGTCGCTGAAATATTTTTCTCTTTTTATCCGTTGATACTCGAGATAAGTTTTCCTTCACACATTTTTTTTGATTGATCTGACTTATCTTCTGCTTTCAGTTGGCATATGATATGTTTGACCTGGAAGCTGGCTACCGAAAGATTGTAGACTTCTATCGGACATGGATGGATAAAGTAGCGGCTGCCAATGCTGAAAAGGCGGCTGCCCTTGAACAACTTCGGGTGGCGATCGAGTGGGAGGTGAAGCTTCAGGAGGAAGTCTCCTGTCTGACCGCTGACCTTGAATCTTCTGGAGCCGAACTTAAGTTGACTCGTCAAGGCATCTTGTCTCTTGAGATAAAGATCAAGAGCAAGAAGCATTCTATCCATCGGCTTCGAAGGGAAAGAGACGGATGCATCATCAAACTTGAAGCCGAATGTGTAAGACATCGGGCCAGCCTAAAAAGGTTGGTACTGGCCAATGACGAATCGACTTCTGCAAGGGCTGATGCAGAGTTGGTGAGAGCGAAAGTAGAGTCGGTGAGTGAGGCTTTGAACCATGCCATTGAGAACTTCAAGAATTCAGAGGAGTTTAAGGAAGAGATTCTCAAAGGTGGGTTTTCCTACTATGTCGGGTACGAGGATGGTCGAGATGCGATCAAGAAGTTGTACCCAAATTTTGACTTGAGTAGCATCATCCCTCTTGCACCAGAAGATGGAGCTGCTGAAGAAGAAAAAGATGCGCCGACTCAAGATGGAGCACCGACAGCATCAGAAGTTGTCCAAATCATCGATGCTACACTAGAGCAAGGAGATAGGGACGACGAGTTATGATCGATGTAATTTTTTATTTTTCTTTTTGTAATCAAAATATTTTATAATTGAACTTCAATCTAATTTTGTAATCTTCTTTTCAATGAATGAAAAAAAATTTTATCCAAGTGTAGACCTTTTCTTTGTATATCTGCAATGTCGTAGTATTATTTTTCAATTACCGAATATCGATCGGTAAGTCAAACATCCGAAGATAATTATAGGATTCATTCATTAGTTGAACATCTATTGACATACTTAGGTATTAGGATAAATGATAATAAGCCGAATATCCTTCGTCTGATCTTAGTCAGGTTTAGTACATTAGGTTATTTGATAATCGATGGCAAGCTGAATACCTTCGACTGACCGTAGTCAAGTCAGTATAATTTTAATCCGATCTTGATCGTATTGGCATAGCATTCCGCTTAGTTAAGACTAAGTCTGCATAATAATCATTTGACTATGGTCGGCTTTTATAGTGAAAAGTCGAGATATGTTCGATATCGAGACACAGTCGGTATTGTGGTTTTTACAGTGAAAGCCAAAGTATAATTGATATGTCAATTTTTACATTAAAAAATTAAAATATAGTCGATAGTCGATGAATTGACCATCCATCTGTCGGTCCATTATCACTTTATAGTTGACTGAAACTTATGATTCTGAAATTCAATATTTCATTCTGAATGATGTATACACGGATAACTTTATTGATAATACATTTTTAAGTTATCAGCATTCCATGTTTGGGGAATGGTTATTCCCTTCAGAGTTTTTAGTCGATATGCGTCGGGTCAAAATATTTTCATTATTCTGTAGGGTCCTTCCCAGTTTGGAGATAACTTTTTTTGGTCAAGAGATCTTGAGACTTTCACTTTTCTTAGGACAAGGTCTCCTGGACGGAAGATCTTCGGTTTAATTTTTGTATTATAATATCGGATTATCTTTTGCCGATATATTGCCATCTGAACTTAAGCTTACTGTCGGACTTTTGGAAGTAAATCTAGATTGGCTCTTTGACATTCGGAATTGCTCAGCTCACTGTATTACTCAACTCTTGTTGAAGGTAATTCGATCTCAAGTGGGATCATTGCTTTTGTTCCATAGGCTAAATTGAATGACGATTCTTCTGTTGGTAAACGAAAAGTCGTTTGGTATGCCCATAAGATCGGATATAGTTTTTCTACCCAGAGGCCTTTAGCTTCATTCAGTTTGATTTTGAGTCCATGCAGAATTATTCGGTTGGTTACTTTCACCTCTCCATTGGATTATGGATAGCCGACTGATGTGAGTTTATATGTAATATGAAATTTTGCACAGAATTCTTTAAAGTTCTGATTGTCGAATTGCTGACCATTATCAGTGATGATGGTGTGTGGCAAATCAAATATGTATATGATTAATTTCTGAATAAAATCTTCTATCTTACTCTCAGTGATTTGTGCTAGAGGTTCAGCTTCCACCCACTTAGTGAAGTAATCGATGGTGACCACTATGAACTTTCTCTTACCAGATGTCAGAGGGAAAGGATCAAGTATATCAATCTCCCATTGTGCGAAGGGCCATGGTGCGATAATTGATGTTAACTAACTTGTCGGTTGGTGTTGTATATTTGTATATTTCTGACATAGTTCACACTTTCGGACAAGTTCAACCGTATCTTTCTTCATGGTGGTCAATAATATCCTTGTCGTAGGATCTTGTAAGCTAGAGCTTTGCCCCCCAAGTGATTTCTATAAATCCCTTCATGAACCTCCCTGAGTGTATAATCGGCATCTGTTGGTCCTAAACACTTCAGTAAGGAAAGAGAGAATTATATTTTGTATAGATGATCATTCATTAAAATATATTGAGAGGCCGTCCATCTGAGTCGTTTGACTTCTGAGGGATCCATAGGGAGAGTCCCATAAGTCAAGTACTGGACAATCAAATCTATCTAGCTTGGTTCATTAGTGAGTTGTAACACTTTCTCGACTTTATCAATACTCGACTATTCAAGGTATTTGACGAATATCCGACCCAGCGAGTTGAAGAAAGTAGTTGCGAGTCGTGAAAGTGCATCAGCACGAGCATTCTCTATTCTGGAGATGTGAAAGATTTCAAAATACTTTAATATTGAAGTTAGATCTTTCATCTTCTGAAGATACTTCATCATAATAGGGTCTCGGGCTTCAAACTCATCCTTAATCTATCCAGCAATCAATTGTGAATCGGTGAAGATTTTTAGGCTGTCGATATCAAGCTCCTTGATAATTTTTAAGCCGGCTAAGAGTGCTTCATACTCGGCTTAATTATTCGAAGTTTTGAAATTAAATCGAAGGGCGTATTCGGTAATAACCTCTTCAAAGTTTATGAGAATGAGACCAGCTCCGCTGTCCTGTGCATTAGATGTTCCATCAATATGTAGCACCCATATCGACACTAAGTTGGGTTCGAGAGTTGTGGCCTGCTTTATTTTGTCCTTAGCTTTATCCTCAGATTTATTATCTGGTATTGTATATTCAGTGATGAAGTCGGCTAAAATTTATACCTTCATTGATGGACATGGATGATATTGTATAATAAATTCACAGAGTTTTATTGTCCACTTTACCATTCGACCCAATGTATCAAGTCGATGCAAGATTGCCTTCAACAACTAGTCTGTCAAGACAACGATAAGGTGTGCTTGAAAGTATGGATGAGGTCGTTGTGATGATATAATTAGAGTGTAGATCATTTTCTCTGCTCTTGAATATCTCATTTCAGTATTGTGAAGTATCTTGCTGGTGTAGTAGATCGATCATTGAATTAGATTTTTATCTTCTTGGATGAGTACCGAACTGATCGCTTTCATTGAAATTGCCAAGTAGAGATACAGAGTTTCTCCCATCTTCGATTTTGTTAGTAGTGGCAGGGATACAAAGTATTTTTTTAGATCTTCAAAGGACTGTCGGCATTCATCCAACCATGAGAAATTCTTTGTCTGCCGCAGGGTCTTGAAAAAAGATAAGCATCTTTTGGTCGATCTCGAAATGAATCGATAAAGTATGACGATCCTTCCATTGAGTTGCTGTATCTTTTTCTTTGAGTTCGGATGTTTCATGTTGATGAGAGCCTTTATCTTCTCAAGATTGACCTCGATTCTTTGTTGTGATATAAAAAATCTAAAAAAAAATTTGAAAGTCACTCCAAATGCAAACTTAGTCCGATTTAACTTCATCTGATGTCATCAAAGTGTGCTGAAAGCTTCCTCCAGATTTCGAACATAATATGAGATTTGAGGACTTTTCACTAATATGTCGTCCACATAAACTTTCATGTTTTGCCCAATCTATGCTTTGAAGATCTTATTAACAAGCTGTTGATAAGTGGCTTCGATATTTTTTAAATTGAAAGGCATTACTTTATAATAGTAGATATCTTTATCGGTTACGAAGGCTGTATGTTCCTCATCTTCGGATGTCATTTTAAATTTGATTGTAGCTTGTAAAGATATCCATGAAACTTAAGAGTCGATGACTCGAAGTCACATCAATTAGTTGATCAATCTTCAGCAAAGAAAAACTGTCCTTTAGATAAGCTTCATTCAGATTTGTGGTCGATGCAGATTCATCATTTTTTATTGATCTTTCTCACCATCACTACATTGGCGAGCCAATTGGGATAAGTAGCTTTCCTGATGAAGTCAGCTATGATGAGTTTGTCGACTTCTTCGTCGATGACCTTCTATCTTTCAGGAGCAAAAGACCTTTTCTTCTGTCTCATCGGCTTGACCTTTGGATCAATATTGAGTCGGTGAGTTATTACTTCTGAAAAAATTTCTGACATGTCGGTTGCCGACCAAGTAAAAATATCGGTATTTGCTTTCAGTAGATTTATTAATTACTGCCACTCCAGATCAGACAGCTGTGATCCAATTTGGACTATCTTCTCAGGATTTTCTTCTTTTAATGGGATGAAAACCAGTTGTTCGACTGGTTCATCTCTCTGTTTATTTTTTTTGACATAATTTATCAACAGATAAAGAGTTTTCAGATTTATTATTTTGTGTAAAAATTAGGAAGCAGCATCGAGCAAGTTGTTGATCTTCATGCATCTCTCCGACTCTATTTTTTGTCAGAAATCAGACTAACAGATAATATATCGAGACTACTACTCTCAAGCATTAAGTTTAGGTCATCCGAGTATGGCATTATAAGTTGAAAGAATTTGGACAATCGTGAATATCACGAGAACAGTTCTCCATTGTAGTTCAGTTTCTGCAGTTAAGAAAAGAGTGATTTCTCCTTCTATAGTAACAGCATCTCTAGTGAAACCGATCAATATCGTCGAGACTCTTCTGAGTCGATCAATCGGTAGTCACATTCGAAAAAAAATTGAGTAAAACAAAACATCCATCGAGCTTCTATTATCTACAAAAAAAATTTTTATATCATAATTATTTATCATTGCCGAGACAATGACAACATTATTATGGATGAATTCTTCGAACATCTTTTTTCGAAAACATAATTACATTGTCAATTCTTCATTTCTTCGCCGACTCTTCTTCGGAAGTTGCCCTCCAATTTGGTCGCTCGGAGATCATATTGATTACTATTACAGTCGATCGATTGTTGATAGTCTCCTCAGTTTGTGGCTGAGGTTGTCGGTCAGCAGGAGGTTGAGTCAGTTAATCCCTTTGAAACTTTTCAAGGTAGCCTCATCGAATCAGAACTTCTATCACGTCTCTGAGCTGAATACACTGTTCAATATCGTGACCATGATCACGATGGAACCGATAATACTTCTTCCTATCTCGGCTCCTCGATGGTGCTTTCATTGGTGGGGGGTGTCATAAGTATTCTGCCCCTTCAATCTCCATTAGGATCTACATACGAGGAGCAGAAAAAGGAGTATAGAAGTCATACCTACCATAGTTTGACTTCAGACTCTGTCATCTAGGTGAAGCTCTTTTGTTGACAGTCGACCTACTTGATTCGGTTGGAGCTTCACTTTTTTTTTGTTTCTTCTTCTGACCTTTTTCATCTATTTGGCATTGGTCAGAAGTAGCTTCATCCATACGAATGTACTTATACATGCGCTCCAGAAGTTCAGCATAGGTCCGGAGGAGAATTTTATCAAGAGAATAAGTAAATCTGGATCCCTTCATACCCTTTTTCATGGCCGATATAGCCATATCTTTATTGAGGTCCCTGATCTTAAGTGTGGCTGTATTGAAATGAGCCACAAAGTCTCTTAGTGTCTCTGTCTCACCTTACTTGATTGAGAAGAGACCGTCGGATGTCCATAGCAGCCTTCGACTTATGCTGAAGTGGGCCACGAAAGAATATTCAAGCTGCTCGAAAGAGTTAATGCTCCTCGATCGAAGTCCAGAATATCAGGCTCAAGCAGCCTTCTGAAGAGTTGTCAGAAAGTCAATGCATAAGAGGGCATCAATTGCCCTCTGAATCATCATGAGAGTCTTATAGCTCTCCAAATGATCGATCAGATCGGTAGAGTCATTATATGACTCCATCTGCGGTATCTTGAATTGAGAAAAAATTGATTCATCCAAAATACGTCGGGAGAGAGGCTGGGCAATGTGAAAGTTGTAGTCATTAGAAGACTTCCGACCTTCCACCTGAAGTTGGACGAACTGACGATCAATTTTTTAAAATTTATGTTCATAATCGTCAAGCCGTCGTTGCTGAAAAAATCTCAGGGTGGAACCCCCTGAAGAGCTCAAAAAAGGAAAAGTAGAAGGTGTCTGTGGTCATTTCTCCTTCTTAATACTGTGTGCACGAGAAGGAGAGGAAGAACATCACGAATGGTAGGTGGCATGGTGAGAATGTCGAGAATGTGGTTGTCCATCTCGATGGGAGTGTCAAGACGGTCGCTCCGGAGATGAGGAGGGTGAGCGCTGCAGAGGACGGCGGCTATACCTAGACGGCACTGATTGAGCCATCGATTGCTCTACTGGCGGCTGCTGTTGCTGCTAGATTTGCTGCTGTTGAAGGCTTTGAATTGCCTCCGTCAAAATTTTTATTTGCTGCATGAGGGCAGCAATCTGTGCATCCGTGGTATCACAGGATGTGAAGAACTAGGCTCTGCTACTGGAGGTGGAGGAGGAACATCTTTTTGATGGAAAGACTATCTTACTGATCCAATCGAGTGTTGAGCTCTATTTCTCAACATGGTTGGCTGTATTCTCCCCCTACCTAGTGCGTCAATCTATTGCGGCCAACTCTCTGTCGTCTGTCCTCGGTGAAGAGCACCTGCAAGATAAAATCCTCACAGACTAGAGTTGTATCCGGCAGAGACCCTCCAATGCTTAAGTTAGAAAGAGACTGATGAACAGCAGATAAGAATGTGTAGTGTAGCAGAGTCTTAGCCCAAAATTATCTTACTCATATTGCTCATTTACCTCTCCTTTTATAGATGATTCTGATGTAACCGTCGAGCACATGGTTTCACTTTTTATAGTGCTAGATTATCGAGCCATAATCGTGGAGTTAGTGGATCATTTATTTCCATTAGTGGCCATAACACGTAGTCGATAATCGTTCATAACAGCTAGAATATGTTGAACAGATAGGCCGACTATATGTCGGTAATACTGATACATCGGTAGAAGTAAGTCGGTAGAAGATTCGAATGACCATCGGCTGGTAACTCTGATATATCGATGGTCTTTGATCAGAGGTTGATCAAGTCATTTGTTGTTGGTTGATAATAGCCAACTGTCGGTCGATCAACCGATTATGAGTCGGAGTAATATGTTCATTCGATTGATATAGAGTCAGAGTCGGGGGTCGGTTGATTTGCCCCAACATGTCTAAAAGCCCAAGCTTACACTATGAGTAGCAGATCCTCTACCATCCAAATTATGTCAATAGGCATATAAAGAATTTTGATATACCAACGAAAAGAATCAAATTAAATTCTTAGACAATTGGAAGAAAAGTGAATTTGTTTTCTTTTGATTTTAAATTGATCTATCACATAAATCAAAAACCTTTTTATTTTTGATACAGGTAGGCCATCACATCATTCTAATATGAGTATAGCTCAAAAAATGAGAGTACAAAATACTTCACGGGGCCTGAGAGCAATCATCATTTGATATCAGGTCCAATCTCTGATATACTCACAACAAAACATATGATCTAATCTATAGCATTGTTCATCTCCCAAAATATGTGCCCGACAAATGTCGCGGTGGTATGACGAAGGGACCTCTAAATATCGTAGAGCAGTCGATGAACCTCCAGATGTTTTGTCTAGTTTTGGATCCATCTGATAACTATGGTCGAGTCGCTCTCATCGAAGACCCTCTCTGCTCGAAGCTCATGTCTCATGCAGATGATGTCTACCCAAGCAACATGGAGCTCCACTTCAGAAACAAACAGCTTGAAGAGATGAGAACCCCAAGCAGCCAATAGCCTAACGTTCGAGCCCCGGATGACATAGCCGCACCATTCCTGCCATCCCTAACACTCCCAAGACCTTGATAAATTCAGGAGAGTAAGAGCTCTCAAAAAATCAAAAGAACCCTCTAGATCCCAAAAACTGGAGGTGATAAGGGATATGGCAATAGTATCAAAGCAGTAGTACTCCTTAGCTAAGTAGCATGCTCTCTCCAACACCCGATGCACAGGTGCAACCTTAACTTTGAAAATTAGGCTGTTCCTGGATAACCAAATATGATAGGCAATGTACGCTATCTTAATGCCATAGGGTGAGCCCTCAATCATAATCTGATGGACCATACCTAGGAAGGATGAAAGCAAAGGATCACTATCAACCCCCCAAGGTTGGCCACCAGCCATGCCCTAGATCAAATATGCCCTTGGGCAACATAACAGAGCATGCTCCATCAACTCATCCTCCTGTCTGTAGATCAGACAGGCAATTGGGAGCTCTATGCCTCTATCTCTGAGACGTGTCCGAGTCAGTAGTCGATCCATAGCAACTTTTCAGAGGAAAAGTCAACCCTGGGGTGGACAGCCAAGCGCCAGATCCAAGTAGCGTCGATCCTCTTATTAGAGATTGGCCTACTCATCACAGTGAGGTCCCTGGTGGGAACCTTAGGGCAACAAAATTGGTCCCATACCCTCAAGTCATGGTGCCGATATATAGGAATCGGGATGGCAAGAATCATATTCGCAAACAGGCCACCAAAAAGATGGGTGGCATCCTGAGTCCTTCAAGCTCTGCCATCAATAGTGATTAAATCATAGACCCATATGTGGTCATCCACCTCCGTGCTAACATAAATCGGCCAATATGAGAAGAGCAAGCTAGAAAGCCAAATGTCCCGGCTCACAACAATCAAAGTTTCATCTCCAATCTGCCATCTTTCTTGGGCCATCACCTCTAGGTTGCAGATGCAAATCTCCTTCCATATGAAGGAGCAGCCTCGATCAATCTGGATCTTGGACTCCGGCTCCAAGCCCCATGTCGAGCCCTCATCATCCTGCTCCATAAACAATCAGGCTATATAAGGAACTCACAGCATCTCTGACAATTATAGCCTCCATCCTAACTAGTAGGGATTGGATCTCTAAACCTATATCCCGTACAGATCGATAGACCACCTTCCAGGAGAGCAGGTGAAACCCCTAACTGCTCTATCTAGAAATCCATAGAAAATTCTCGAACTACTGCTCCAGGCCTCTTAGGCAAGCACATGGCACAACAGTATTTGCTAGAAAGTAGATCGGGATGGAACTCAAAACTAATCTGACGAGGATAGTCCTCCCTATTGGGGGAAATTTCATATGGATCGATGATAAGAAGAAGCCTAAGGCCCAAGATGTCCAAGCCTAGTAAGCCTACCTGGTAAGCCTCCACCGACCTATCATTGGTCGTAACCTTCATCGCTTCGTTGCCAACTAGTTCTCGACTTCTATCTTGTCAGCACTCCGCAACCTGAGCAGATGAAGACCCACCAACTGGCGCTCGATAATTTTCATCTGGGACCATTGATATTTTCTCGATGGCCGATCCCTATAGGCTAGGTTGAAGAGTCATCGACGCACTCAAATGATTAGCTCTGATCAGATGATAGTCTCCAATCGAGCACATCCGATCGATCGGCCTTCCACTGTCGAACGGGCCCCTAGCACTTGATTTTTCCATCTGAGGATAGCATAGAGTATCCAACTCCTAGTCATGACCGATCAGTCTTCAGCTCGTCAATATCAGTTTGGCATACAAGCTCAAAATTTAATATCCGCTAGACGACAGCTATCACGAAACAGATAAGATAATCACAACCACCATATCTCAAGAGTCTCAAACGATAGTTCTGTCACTATGCTCAAATTACATCCCGATCAGATGGAATCATGCCAACCGACTTACCAACCAAAGCTTCCACCTTCGTTCATAAAAGGAGGCCCAAAAGGAGATCCTAAAAAGGTACATCGTTTACTCTGCCTCTTATGCTTTTTCATTTATTGAACAAAAATTCTAACTTGAGTGTCGAAGGATTTCTGTCGGAGCAACCTTCAATCCAGACTTTTGTATAAGTCACACCCCTGGGAGACCCATCTCGCCATCCACCCCAGCATTTCGATGCCATACGAAATTTTGCACCAACACTTCCCATTATGGAAAGGGCGTTGGCTTGCTAGTCCTCAATCCTAGACCAGCTGCTCCATAAAACTACAGTCAGCCTTCCGAAGTCTCCGTCCCATGATAGGAACCCTTAAATAAGTTAGGATCCTGATCTACTCAAGAATCCCCAGTTTATCCCTGATCGCCTGCTTCATGTGGGCCTTCATCTTAGGGCTAAAGGTGATAATAAATTTTTACAAATTCATCATCCGACCAAAAGCCTGATAGTAGGTCTCAATAATAATCATGAAGCACCTTGCATTTGGATTGAAACTGACCAATCAATAGGTAGTCATTTGTGAAGAGAAGGTGCGAGAGTGGCTGAGTCCCAAGGATAGACCAGTAGGGTTCCAACTTTGCCCCCTGGACTACTGTCCGAAGAGCACGTGACAAAGTATCAGTACATAAAATAAACAGGTAGAGAGAGAAAGGGCACCCTTGATAAAGACCATCCATTGAGTGAAAAAAATATGTCGGGATGTTACGGATTAGGATGGAAAGCTCGGGGCCTCCATATAATTTATGACCCAGTCAACCCATTTGCCCTGGAAGCTGAACTCATGAAGTGTCCGACGCAAAAACCACTAACTCACACGATCGTATGTCTGCTCCATATCCAACTCGATCACTATTAGGCTCTAGTGAATGGGGCCATGCCACAGATCATAAATAAACTCTTGGGGGAGCAAGACATTATCAGTGATGCAACAATCACTAACAAAAACACCCTACTCCAGACTAATCAAGTGAGAAACATCCAGCTTCAGTCATCCAACCAGGACCCTCACACACACTTTGTAGAGAGTGGTGCAAAGGTTGATCAATCTGAAATTGCCTAGAGTTGATGCATCAGATCTCTTCAGGATGAGGATAATCAACATCTTTTTTCACTCCATAAGGATACCTCTAGACTCAAAAATGACCTGCAATGCCTCGACCACCTCTCCATCAATGATAGTCCAATATCGACAGAAAAAGAGAGGAGAAAAATCATCTAGCCTGGAGCTTTATCCTGTCCAAGAGATCAAAGGGCCCCCTGCATCTCCTCCATAGCCATAGGATGAGTCAGAGCCTCATTCTTCTCATCGATAATGCTGCACACAGGCTGAGACCCCTAAAGGAGGCTATCCTCATCCAAGAGAGTGGTCTAATGCAATCTGAAGAATTATAGATTTGGTCCCTGATCTCATCCCTATTCTCCACCACTCTATCGTCATCCTCTCTAAGCTATCTTATGTGATTAGTAGACCTCCAGATCATCGTCGAATGGTGAAAAAATCTTATATTTTGATCATCCTTTCTAATCCACTATATTCTAGATTTTTGTCTCCACAACATCTCCTACTGTCTTAACAAAAAATGGTGCACAAAGAGTTTACGGTGAAGCTCCCATAAGTCAGGCTCCTAGAGTCCCTACTCCTGATCCTCTCTCCTCTGGAGCTCTACAATGTTTGCCTCCACCCCCTCGATCTGCTTGAAGATATCTCCAACCTCAAGGTGGTTCCACCGGATGAGCCTAGGCCTCACAAACTCAAGCCTCCTGATTACCTGATATCTCTTATCACCATGGATCGGTATCCTCCAAATCTCTCTAATTAGGTCCCATGAAGTCGGATAGAAAGTCTAAAACTTCTCAAATTTGAATGGAGCCCTAGATAAGCATAAGCCGTTGATAGTGATGAAAAATAGATAGTGGTCCGAAGCAATCCTTGAAAGGTGCTGCACCTGGTGTCCAGAAAATCGCTGGAACCAATCGACGGTGGTAAGCACCCGATTAATCCTCTCCCAAACCCTGACAGCCTCAAGATGGTTGTTGCACCAAGTGAACCTGGGTTCAGCATAGCCAAGGTCAATGAGGCCCAAGTCATCAATGAACCCCTTGAACTCTCTGGAGTTAATGTTATCTGTATACTGCCTCCCTCTCATCTTCTCATGGGACCCCATAATACCATTGAAGTCCTCGACTATAAGAGAAGGTCGACCATGCATCACCAATCTGAACACCTCAGATCAAAGAACCCTTCGCTCTCTGTACTCATTGCTCGTGTACACTCCTGACAGAAGTCAGGGACCTCCGATCTATTCCAAAATGATTAAAGCCATCTGCTTCTTGTACATATGAATTGCATCCACCTTGATCCTTCAGAATACTATAATACCATTATAACACATGAATTGCACATGAGAAACCTACAATTTTAGATACTATATAGCTTTACCAGTGGTTAGCTTGTTAGAAAGAGAGAAAATAAAAAATAGAACTTTACATCAACAATATAAATCTATTTTTGTGACTTCCCTTCGTCATGCAATCATTCTACAGTCTATATTGATTGCAAGAATTCTTTATAATTAGACATGGGCATTGGGCCATGCTTAGCACGGCCCGACCCAGGCCCATCGGGCCAAGGTCTAATAGACGGTGCCAAGCACGGCCCGTTTATCCCGAATCTTGGCCCAGCATAGCTCTAAGCCCAAGGTCTGGCGGGTCGTGTCTGGTCCGTTAGGCTTGCGGGCTTGATAGGTGGCACGCGAGCCTGATGGGCAGCTTTTTTTTTTTTTAAAAAAAAAGCAACCCAAATGAATCATACTAGGCACAGCCCGCTTAAGGCCGTTACGGGCTAAGCATGGCCTGTGATAGCCTATTTCGCAAGTGCACGAAATCGCTCAAGTAATATAATGATAAATAAGAGATCGTTTCCACGAGGACTGAGTTTAATTACCAAAAATGAATGCTAATTTTACTAATATCTAAACGATCGAAACTGAATGATAGTGGAAAATAAAATTAACTCTAAAGAACTCAATGAAAGCTGAAGCAAAATTCGATTGATAAAGCACTAGGGTATATCTGATTTCACTTGGACCAATTATCAATTCCAGCTATTCCGATTAATAATCCAAATTTAATTATTAATGCAAGGATAAATAATCCTAAATTATTTAATAATCTCTCCCGAGTCTTATTAAATATACTAATTAAAACCTATAATCTATCTTCCAATAGTAAAATAGATTTCAATTAGTTCAATAAGCACAGTGATTATTTTCAAGATCCCACAGGTCAAATCTTCTGCTCCCGCTCCAATTATTATTCCGATGATGTTTGTTATTAACTCCAATTTATAATCTTCCTTCCCAGTACCAATTATAAATCGAAATCAATCAAGTACCAAAGATAATAATACTTAAAAGCATTAAGTGCAAATAACAAACAATTGCATTAACAAAGAAAATTAATACAAGATTCTGGAATTGAAATTAAATCCAAACTACATCAGGTACCCTAGCTAGAAATTTAGCTTTTCATCATATCAAAATCAAACTCAAGTTTACTTGAATAAAACTCCAAAATCATCCTAACAATGAGTTCTAGAAAATAAATGCAAAGTAAACAAGAGAAAGAATTAAAAACTCTGAAGGAATTGCAGAGCCGAATGAATCCTCTCTTCAAATCTTCCAGATACTCCAAACTCTCCTTGCTTGATCTCTAGCTTTCAAAGATGATTCTCCTCCTTTGGATAGGCTTTAAGCAACCACCAGCCATCTACTCCTTATGCTGCCCAAATTTTCTGATTTTATTATGATTTCCATAGTAAAAGAAGGAAATGAGGCATGGTTAATTAGAGGAGAAGAATTTCTTCCTTTCTGGGTCCACAAAATCTGCAAAATAAGGTAAGGTTTCGGCTGCCCAAATCAAGTTTTTCAAGAATTAGTTTCAATTCTTTCTCAGTTTGCTCCTCATGCAGAATTAGTTTGGACTCTGATTTTCTTCCATTTAATTCTTTCCAAGATAGCTCTTTGCCACCCAAAATTAGTTGCCATATCAGATCTTTGTGCCAAGAAATACTAAGAAGAATCTGGGTGTATCGGGTGTTTCTTGTTGTGTCCAACATTGTTACCAACTTCAACCTATTGTAGCCACCTCATCTGGAATCCAAATTTAATTCTGTAAATTATGTTCCTTTCTTGCTTCTCTCAAAATTCTGTAGGATCTAATCTTGCTCAATTTAGGGTCCTGTAGATTGTCTTTTAGGAGTCCTTACACCAAAATATCCAAAATTTAGATTGGTTGACTAGATGGGAGAGATTAACTGCTTGATTTATTTTTTGCATCTCTAATTTCTTTTCTGGCTGATGATGCCAAAAAGGATAAGGTGTGGGGTCCATTGATATCTTGATTTGATTATTCTGCTTTGAGGTGGACTCTGATTTTGATACAAGACCTGATAACTCTGGATGACAAACCCTGCTGAATCGGACTCAACCAATTTCACTTAATTTGACCTTTAAAATATGGTTAAGCCCAATTAGGTGTGACCTGGCTCAATTACCTGCAATTGACATAAAACATATCAGGTTCTTACATTTATTTAGTTAATTATTATATCAATTTCATCAAAATCATTAAAACTAATAATAATAATTACTATAAAAATGCAATACATCAAATACCCCCAAACCTAAGTTTTTGGTTGTCCCCAAGCAAAAGAAAAGTCCAAATCAAAAATGGGGAATCTCAAAAAAATTAATGCTAAAAATTTTATTTAACATTAATATACTCAAAATCCATCTAGACACAAAGGAGTAATACCCAAATGCCATGGCTTAACCACCCCAACTCAAAATCGAAAAGCAAACCCACAAGCTAACTATTCCAAACTCATTCATACTCAAACAAAATTACGCACAATCAATAGCTACCCTGCTTCATTTAGGTTTTAATAAAATAATTCAGTTCAAACATCCAATCCTGAATGCAAAATCCTATCAGCCCATCTCCACTAGTGCAAATAACGTACTCAAGAGATCAATAGGACTTTTTCGGGTAAAAAAAATGGAAAGCAAGCAACAAGAATGATGGTTATGGTCACATAAGTGAAAATAAATTAACCACAATAAATCAGAGCATACTCAATTACTTATGCTTTACATCCCTTCCTTTATTTGTTTTATTTTATACTTTTAGAACAACCTATACACTTTGGCACTCTTCCTTAAGTCATCATTTGCCTTTTTACGCGAATACCGACATTGGTGATGAAGGCACCCGGTTACTCAGCAAGTCATATACTCAAAGTGCTTTGCATACTCATAATTCAAGTCACTGTTTGACGTAAAAGCAAACATGGGGCTCATGAATGCTCCTAGTTACTAGGCAACTTGAAACAGCGGAGTAGATTGTGCTTTTTTTTTTTTCTTCTTTTTTTTTTTTGAAGGGAAGGAAAACTAAAAATTCAGTATGCTCTAACCATTATAATCAATTTATTCTCAAAAAATATGAACAGTAGATATGAGATAGGATGAAAAGAAAATACAAGGGGTCAAAAAGGATATGCCAAAGGAATGCCTATATCATTTCTCCCAAGTAAATTGTCTACATTTTATTGCAACAAAGCTCACAAATAGGATTGGCGAAGCAAAGTAACTATCTCCTATACGAGATTTTATTTAAGTATTTACAAGTTTAAAACAGTCAATCTCTGAATTTGACTTCCAAATTTAAAGCTAAGATAGCCAAACAATAATACAAAAGTAAAATTGTCCCCCTCTATATCCTTACAAGTGATCAATGAATCAACATTCTAATTTTTTTTTTTTAATTTTATTATTAAAAAATAAAGATAAAGATGCAAACATAATGGCAATCCTATATTATTAACACGAAATGCTCATGCAAATGCATCCCCAAATCTGAATTGGACATTGTGCTCAATGACAAGATCATGATCACAATACATATTATAGCAAGGCATTCTTAAAGGTTAGGGGTACTCCCCTTTGTAGCGTGCCTATGCGCTTGTGTGAGTTTGCAACTCGTCCTCAGTCATTTCATCTCTCTTATCTTCTTCAATGTGCCTCCCAAGAAGCGCTAGTTTATAGTCGTTAGCTTGACTATCCTAATGCATTATGTCAGTGCTATAGAGGTTTTTGGTTGCTCAAATCCTCCATCTATGTATTCCTTCAACTTTTGCCCATTGACTTTGAAGGTCCTATCACCACTCTTCAGCTCAACAGCTCCATGTGGAAAAACTTGTATAATCTCAAATGGACCTGACCACCTAGACCGGAGCTTGCCTGGAAATAGCTTTAGGCGAGAGTTATACAGCAACACCTTTTGTCCTGCTTGAAATTCATGCCTCACAATATGTTTGTCATGCCATCTTTTCGTTCTCTCCTTGTAAATTCTTGCATTTTCATATGCATGGAGGCGGAACTCATCAAGTTCATTAAGCTGTAATAACCTTTTCTCCCCAACAGCTTCCATATTGAAATTTAGCAACCTAGTTGCCCAGTAAGCTCGATGCTCTAGCTCCACAGGTAAATGGCATGCTTTTCCATAAACTAAACGATACGGGGACATCCCAATTGGCGTTTTGAATGCTGTTCTATATGCCCATAACGCATCATCTAATTTTAGGGACCAGTCCTTTCTTGATGAGTTGACAGTAGTCTCCAATATTCTTTTAATTTCACGGTTGGAGATCTCTACTTGTCCACTTGTTTGAGGATGATATGGTGTTCCTACACGATGAGTAACACCATATTTTATCAATAGAGAATCCAAATAACGATTACAAAAATGCTTACCTCCATCCATAATGATAGCTCTTGGAATACCAAAGTGTGTGAATATGTATTTCTTTAAGAACTTGAGCACACTCTTGGCATCATTAGAGGGAAGTGCTACTGCCTCAATCCATTTGGATACATAATCCACCGCCACCAGGATGTATTGATTTGAATGAGAAGGAGGAAAAGGCCCCATAAAATCTAATCTCCACACATCGAACAGTTCTACTTCAAGGATATTGGTTAGTGGCATTTCCTGTCTAAAAGAAATATTTCCAGTTCTTTGACATCGGTCACAAGAAGAAACAAAAGCAATAGCATCTTTAAACAGGTTAGGCCAATAAAAACCACACTGTAATACTTTAGCAGCTGTTTTGTTGGATCCAAAATGGCCTCCACACTCTAATGAATGGCAGTGTTTTAAAATATTTTTAATTTCATCATCAGGCACACATTTCCTAATAAGCTGATCTGGACAATACTTATATAAATATGGATCCTCCCAAAAATAATATTTTGCATCATGTAAAAAATTTTTTTTTTGCTGATAATTAAATTCCGGAGGAATAATATCACATGCCTTAAAATTAACAATATCAGCATACCAGGGTATACTAGATGTGAGTAATGCAAATAATTGCTCATCAGGGAATGACTCATTAATGGGTACCTCAGTGTTCTCAATTTCTTTACTTAACTCTAACCGAGACAAGTGATCTGCTACAAGATTTTCTGCTCCTTTCTTATCCCTAATCTCCAAGTCAAATTCCTGCAATAAGAGCACCCAACGAATTAGTCTCGGTTTCGCATCCTTCTTTTCAAGTAAATATTTAATTGCTGAGTGATCAGTATAAACTATTATTTTTGCTCCTATAAGATATGGCCTAAATTTATCAAAAGCAAAAACAATGGCGAGCAACTCTTTCTCTGTGGTGGCATAGTTCAACTGTGCATTATTCAGTGTTCGACTCGCATAGTACACCACATGAAGTCTATTCTCCTTTCTTTATCCCAAGACTGCTCCTATAGCATAGTCGCTTGCATCACACATGAGTTCAAATGGTAGATTCCAGTCAGGTGCAGTGATGATAGGAGCTGAGATTAACTCTCTCTTTAATCTGTTAAAAGCAACCAAACACTCATCAGTAATTTTAAAAGGTGCATCCTTGATCAATAAATTACAAAGAGGTTTGGTAATTTTAGAGAAGTCTTTTATAAATCTTCTATAGAAGCCAGCATGCCCTAAGAAACTCCTCACTCCTTTAACAGATGTTGGTGGTGGTAATTTCTCAATGACCTCCACCTTTGCTTTGTCTACTTCTATCCCTCTAGATGAAATCTTATGGCCTAAAACTACTCCTTCCTGCACCATAAAATGACATTTCTCCCAGTTCAACACAAGATTAGTTTCTTCACAACGCTGTAGAACTTGGGAGAGGTTAGTCAAACACATATCAAAAGAAGGACCAAAAACTGAAAAATCATCCATAAAGATTTCAATGAATTTTTCAACCATATCAGAGAATATAGACATCATACATCTTTGAAAAGTTGCAGGTGCATTACATAACCCAAATGGCATTCTCCTATATGTAAATGTTCCATATGGACAAGTAAATGTAGTTTTTTCTTGATCCTCAGGTACAATAGGAATTTGAAAATATCCTGAATAACCATCTAAAAAACAGTAGAAGGGATATCCGGACAATCTCTCAAGCATCTGGTCAATAAAAGGCAAAGGAAAATGGTCCTTTCGTGTGGCTTTGTTTAACTTCCTATAATCAATACACACACGCCAACCAGTGACTGTTCTAGTGGGTATCAGCTCATTTTTATTATTTGTAATAACAGTCATCCCCCCTTTCTTAGGAACTACTTGAACAGGACTCACCCAATTACTATCAGAAATAGGGTAGATAATTCCTGCATTAAGTAACTTCATTACTTCAGCTCTAACTACTTCCTTCATATTAGGATTTATCCTACGTTGATGCTCAATTGAAGGTTTGTAGTTTTCTTCCATTAAAATTTTATGCATGCATATACTGGGACTAATTCCCTTAATATCATCAATAGACCAGCCTAATGCTCTCTTATGCTTTTTCAACACATGTAACAATTTTTTTTCTTGCTCCGTAGACAAATGAGCAGATATAATGACAGGAAAAATAGATGAGTCTCCCAAGAATGCATATCTTAAGTGAGAAGGGAGCTGCTTAAGCTCAAGCTTGGGGTTTGGCTTAGCCTCTACTGAATCCTGTATTTTCTCAACATCATTTAATACATCAACATGCTGTTTATTTTTAACACCATCAATCAAGTAATATTCAGAATTGTCAATTATTTCACTAACAAATTTATTAATCACATCTAATCTAAAACATTCATCATTCTCAAGAGGATATTTAGAAGAATTAAGCACGTTAAAAATTACCTCTTCTTGTCCCACTCTTAAAGTAAGCTTACCCTCATGGACATCTATAAGTGCCTTGCCAGTTGCAAGGAATGGACGCCCCAATATCAAAGGAACCTCTCTATCTTCCTCCATATCCAAGACAATGAAATCCACTGGGAAGATAAATTTGTCCACCTTGACTAATACATCCTCCACTATGCCTTTAGGATATGTCACCGATCGATCAGCTAGTTGTAATGAGACACTGGTTTGTTTCACATCCCCTAGTCCAAGCTTCCTGAAAACAGATAAAGGCATTAAGTTAATGCTAGCACCTAAATCGCACAATGCTTTAGTGAATTCGATATTGCCAATATTGCATGGAATTGTAAAACTCCCTGGATCTTTTAATTTTGATGGCAACTTGTTCTGAATGATCGCACTGCACTCTTCGGTGAGCATGACTGTCTCATGGTCCTCTAGCCTTCTCTTTTTGGAAAGGATGTCCTTCAAGAATTTGGCATAGCTAGGCATCTGAGCTAATGCCTCCGCAAATGGAATATTTATGTGTAGTTTCTTAAAGACCTCTAAAAACTTCAGAAAGTTTTTGTCATCCTTACTTTGCTTGAGCCTTTGAGAAAAAGGAACTGGTGGATTGTAGGACTTTACTGGCTCTTCCTTTTTCTCTTTTAGCTTCTCTTTGACCATAGTCTCTTCTTGAGTTTGTTCCTTTACTTGTTCTTTAACAGGCTCTTTCCCTTGTTGTTCCCCTAGTTGTTTTCCACTCCTCAAGGTAATTGTCTTCACATGCTCCTTCGGGTTCGTTTCAGTATTGCTAGGCAATGATCCTTGAGTTCTGTTAGCTACCATATTGGCCAACTGTCCCATTTGTATTTCCAAATTTTTAATGGCAGCTTGCTGGTTTTGAAAATTTGCCTTAGTTTCACCCATGAAATCAGTAGTGGCCTTGGTGAGAGTTGCAACCAATTCTTCCAGGTTAGACTTCTTTTCTTGCTGTGGAAAACCAGGTGGTCCTCTATTCTGATAATTCTGTTGTTGCTGTTGATTTCCCCAGAAAAAATTTGGATGGTTCTTCCAGGCAGGCGTGTAGGTGTTTGAGTATGGATTGTTCTGTTGCCTTCCTTGGTTTGCCACATATTGCACTTGTTCTTGTACTGGAGGCATGAATGAGCTGTCAATCGGGCAATCTCGAGTAGCATGTTGCCCAGTACACATCTCACAGGTCTGCACACAAGTATTGACAGCATTAATAGACAAATGATCTAATTTTTTGAAAAGAGTGTCTACTTTTGCATTGAGTGCAGTAATAGCGTCTATCTCATGAACCCCAGCAGGTCTCCTCGCCATATTTCTCTCATTGGGCCATTGATAATTGTTGTTGGCCATTTTCTCCAAAAGATCATAGGCCTCATCAAGCGACTTCCCCATCAATGAACCTCCAGCAGCAGCATCAATATTAATTCTGGTATGGTTGTTCAGCCCATTGTAGAAGGTTTGCACAACCAACCATTTAGGCAGCCCGTGGTGTGGACACCTCCTAAGCAGATCCTTGAACCTTTCTCAGGCTTCATATAAGGTCTCCATGTCAAATTACACGAAGGTTTGGATATCAGTCCTCAACTTGGCAGTCTTAGTAGGTGGAAAAAATTTTGCTAAAAATTTTTGTGCTAAGTCATTCCAAGTGGTGATCGAGCCAGCAGGAAGAGACTGTAACCATGCTTTAGCCTTGTCTTTAAGTGAAAACGGGAACAATCTTAACCGAATTGCATCATCTGACACTCCATTATGCATAAGGGTATCACATATCTCCAAAAAGTTTGCAATGTGCGCATTAGGGTCATCATTGGGCAATCCTCCAAACTGAACTGCTGTCTGGATCATTTGGATCAAAGCAGGCTTGATCTCAAAGTTGTTTGCTTGCACAGGTGGTCTTGTGATGCTAGATGAAGCTCCATTCATGGTAGGCATGGCATAATCCCGCAGTGCCCTGGGGTTTGCCTCTCTAGCAACCTCATTATTCCCTACTAGGATTACTTCTCTCCTTGGATCTTCAGCCATTTTTGGATCTACTTTTGCCTCAGATTTCTTCCTTTCTCTGACTGCTTTAATGTTTTGTTTACAAGTGCGTTCAATTTCTTGACTTGAAATGGGATTTGATTCAATTCTTACCAGTCGACCCGATTCTCTTTTCCAAGTTGTAATTTTGAAAGATTATTATCTTTTTTTTTTTTTTTTTAAGAGAAGAGAGAAGAGGAAAGAGAGAGAAAAGAGTTCTAGAGATGAGTCCTAAGGAGTCCTAAATCTAGAGATGAAAGAGAAGAGTGTTTTAATTAGGTTTAAATTTTAATGGCAAACAAGTTAGCACAAAATGGACTTTCTATCCTAGGGTTAACCTAGATCTAGACAGCTCCTAACTGTTCCAAGATCACCTTCAAGCACTCCAAGCCCAAAACTGACTAACTGTCTCGGCCAGGTAAGTGTAAGATGTGGGAGGTCCCCTGCTTGTTGCTTTCCTTAGACACCAACTGAGTTGGCCAGGTCAGACAACGGAACCAATTGAAAACCACCTTTTTAAACCACTTGCCTTAGACACCGAGCAATTAATCAATTCGAACCCGGTCTAACTTTAGGGCTTTCTTGTCCTATTGAGCTCGAATATCCTAGGGCCAACGTTTAATTGATTTTAGATTAAGGTCTAGGTTATGCAGAATGAAGGATGTGGTTTTTGGGCTAAGGAAGGGTGATCAAATCCCCACCTTATCTGATTAATGGGTTAAGTGCCCTTAAAGTTAATTATGGAGATGCAATGCAAAGAAACAAGATGTCCAATCAAGTTTGATTTTTTTTTTTTTTAATATTTTTGGTTATACTATATTAGTTAAGCGTTATGAAATGTCAGTAATTTTTTTTTTTAAATATCTAAGAAATAAAATATCTAGATTACTAGTAAAATCAACTATTCTTGATATTAAAGCACCAGTCCCCGGCAATGGCGCCAAAAACTTGATAGCCTATTTCGCAAGTGCACGAAATCGCTCAAGTAATATAATGATAAATAAGAGATCGTTTCCACGAGGACTGAGTTTAATTACCAAAAATGAATGCTAATTTTACTAATATCTAAACGATCGAAACTGAATGATAGTGGAAAATAAAATTAACTCTAAAGAACTCAATGAAAGCTGAAGCAAAATTCGATTGATAAAGCACTAGGGTATATCTGATTTCACTTGGACCAATTATCAATTCCAGCTATTCCGATTAATAATCCAAATTTAATTATTAATGCAAGGATAAATAATCTTAAATTATTTAATAATCTCTCCCGAGTCTTATTAAATATACTAATTAAAACCTATAATCTATCTTCCAATAGTAAAATAGATTTCAATTAGTTCAATAAGCACAGTGATTATTTTCAAGATCCCACAGGTCAAATCTTCTGCTCCCGCTCCAATTATTATTTCGATGATGTTTGTTATTAACTCCAATTTATAATCTTCCTTCCCAGTACCAATTATAAATCGAAATCAATCAAGTACCAAAGATAATAATACTTAAAAGCATTAAGTGCAAATAACAAACAATTGCATTAACAAAGAAAATTAATACAAGATTCTGGAATTGAAATTAAATCCAAGCTACATCAGGTACCCTAGCTAGAAATTTAGCTTTTCATCATATCAAAATCAAACTCAAGTTTACTTGAATAAAACTCCAAAATCATCCTAACAATGAGTTCTAGAAAATAAATGCAAAGTAAACAAGAGAAAGAATTAAAAACTCTGAAGGAATTGCAGAGCCGAATGAATCCTCTCTTCAAATCTTCCAGATACTCCAAACTCTCCTTGCTTGATCTCTAGCTTTCAAAGATGATTCTCCTCCTTTGGATAGGCTTTAAGCAACCACCAGCCATCTACTCCTTATGCTGCCCAAATTTTCTGATTTTATTATGATTTCCATAGTAAAAGAAGGAAAGGAGGCATGGTTAATTAGAGGAGAAGAATTTCTTCCTTTCTGGGTCCACAAAATCTGCAAAACAAGGTAAGGTTTCGGCTGCCCAAATCAAGTTTTTCAAGAATTAGTTTTAATTCTTTCTCAGTTTGCTCCTCATGCAGAATTAGTTTGGACTCTGATTTTCTTCCATTTAATTCTTTCCAAGATAGCTCTTTGCCACCCAAAATTAGTTGCCATATCAGATCTTTGTGCCAAGAAATACTAAGAAGAATCTGGGTGTATCGGGTGTTTCTTGTTGTGTCCAACATTGTTACCAACTTCAACCTATTGTAGCCACCTCATCTGGAATCCAAATTTAATTCTGTAAATTATGTTCCTTTCTTGCTTCTCTCAAAATTTTGTAGGATCTAATCTTGCTCAATTTGGGATCCTGTAGATTGTCTTTTAGGAGTCCTTACACCAAAATATCCAAAATTTAGATTGGTTGACTAGATGGGAGAGATTAACTGCTTGATTTATTTTCTGCATCTCTAATTTCTTTTCTGGCTGATGATGCCAAAAAGGATAAGGTGTGGGGTCCATTGATATCTTGATTTGATTATTCTGCTTTGAGGTGGACTCTGATTTTAATACAAGACCTGATAACTCTGGATGACAAACCCTGCTGAATCGGACTCAACCAATTTCACTTAATTTGACCTTTAAAATATGGTTAAGCCCAATTAGGTATGACCTGGCTCAATTACCTGCAATTGACATAAAACATATCAGGTTCTTACATTTATTTAGTTAATTATTATATCAATTTCATCAAAATCATTAAAACTAATAATAATAATTACTATAAAAATACAATACATCAGCCTGCAACAGGTTTTTTTATTTTTTTTGATTTTTTGGGTTGGGTTACGGCTATTTTTTAAATTTTTACCATTTTAACCCTCCTAACAGTCATAAAATAACTAATTTTAAGGATAATTTAAAAAAATAAAAATATTAAGATTCCTATAAATATCCTTTTCTTCTTTCATTTTCATCGCACCAAATCAATTCTTCTCTCTTTTTTTACTACTCATTTTTCTCTTCTAGCAATATTTTGCAAGTGTTCAATATTTAGTAGTTAGCAATTAACAAGTATTTAAGTGCTGCACAAGAGGAGAATTAGTCCACCTATTAAAGTCTTGGAGCTTGGAGGCCCTTGTTGAGGTCTTAAGGAGCACAAGAGGAAGCTCACAAATCTCTGACTCTCCGCCTACCTCTATTCAATTTTTTTATTTGGTATTTTGGTTAATTTTTATTATTTATATAATTCATATTTAGATATGACATCTTTTAATGAGAGTCATTTTGGCATCCTTTCGATTTTTGAGGAAGAAAAAACTACTGTTTCTACTCCCTCTGAAATCAATATTGAAAGTCAAGTCTCTGCCTCTTCTTTCTGTAAGAGCACTAGTGCTGTATGGAATGATTTTGAAAGAGTCATGGTAGATAGAGTTTTAAAATATATATATATATAATATCAAATTATATAGTTGTACTAGTAGTGGGGGAGCTGACAATTTGAAAAGACATCAAGAGAGCCATATGGTGAGTGATGCTCATCTTCAAAATATCCTTAATACATAAGGAGGTAATCTTGTAGGTAATTTTGCATATAATCATGAAAATCAAAGAAAAATATTGGTAAAATAGATAGTTAAGGATGAATTATCTTTTAGCTTATGTGGATCTTTTAATTTTGAAAAATATGTTCAATTAGCCCTACAACCTGCTTACAAAAGAATTAGTATGTACAAATTTAGAAAAGTAGTTATGACTAATTTTTTAGCAATGAAATAAAATTTAATTGGAACTCTCTCTGTCCTAAATTCAAAAATATTATTAACTTCTGATATTTAGACAACATCTGTTAGTAGTTATTATTTTATTATTATTACTGCTTATTATACTGATAATGATGACTATTAAATAAATATATTTTTATTTTTTATATTTTTGATTTTCTACATTCTGGATAACAAATTTCTAACGCTATTTACCAAACTGTGTGTATATATGATATTAATGATAAAATCATATCTATTACTTTTGATAATGTATCTAATAATAATTCTATTATCAAATTATTGAAGAATTCATTGCATCCCATTTTAAATAAAAATTTATTACATATTAAATGTGTATATCATATTTTAAATCTCTTTATTCAATCTGGTATAGGTATGTTTTAAGATATTATTGTAAAAATTAGAAATATAATTTTTTTTATTTATGTTTCAAGAGCATGATTTCAAGATTTAAGCAAATGTGTATAGATCATGATAGATGCTTTAAAAAATTTAAAATTAACGTAATTACTTATAGGAACTCAACATATATTATGATACATAATGCATATCTATATAAAAATTTATTAAGTATATATATTAATGACTGTGAATTAGATTTTATATTGATCGAAAATGATTGAAACAAAAATAAAATTTTTAGAAGAATTTTTGTTTAGTTTTTATAATACCTAATATTCTTTCTAGTGTTTATTATCCAATCTCTTATTCATTTTTACAACAAGCATATCTTATTAACCAAAAATTTTCATAATATAGATATGATGATATTTTAGAGCCTATTATTTATGAAATAGAATCTAAATAGAGTGAGTATTGGGACAGGATATGTTTTATGCATAATTTAGCTGTTGTATTTGATCCATGTGTTAAATTAAGTAGTGTGTTAATTTTACTTGATGTATATTGTGAAAACATGAATCAAGATCTCGAACCTGCTAAGGTTGAGATAAACTAACTTCTTCATGATATTTATACTTTATCTGATGAAAAAGTTCATGGATCTAGCGTTTCTCGTTCATAAACCTCTACCTCTTCTTCTAGTACTTCTTGTTCATTATCTATTTTTTCATTCATAGCATATAGGAGACATTCACATGCTTCTTCAAGTTCATCTACATCTTTATTTTTAAGTAGTGAACTTGAATTTTATTTACGAAATGATCTTCAATCTGCATATGATGAAAATCAAATAGAGAATCTTAATGTGTTAGCCTGATGGAAAAGTGTTAAAAATCAATATTCTGTAATATTTGCCATTACATGTGATATCTTAGCTGTGCCAATGTCCATAGTAGCATCGGAATCTGTTTTTAGTATAGATTGATGTATTCTGAATGAAAAGAGGAGTAGGATGACCAGCGAGACAATTGAAATGCTGCTTTGCTTCAAAGATTGATTGGATGCTGAGGTGAGACTTCAAGATAAAAGTGGATATGATACAACATCCGATGATGACGATGACACAAATACTATCAATGAATGACGATCAACAAGATTTTCAATTATTAATTTTTTATATTTGTAATTTAATTTTTTACTTTTTAATTATTGAAGTGAGTCACCTCTATTTCTTCTATCTCTCTCATTATATTTTAGAGATTAAGTTTCGCCCTCCTCCCTCCTTTATACCATTTTGATTGTTATTAATATATCGATAGGAATCCACGCTAAACTCCTCATCATTACAAGGTAGTTTTTTGTTTTTATAAAAAAAATCTAATATTTATATTTAATTTTGCTTCTTAATTTTTTTTAATTTATAAAAAAATTATATTTTTTAAATTAAAAAAAAAATCAGACCAGTGTGCGGGCTGTGCCGTGCCTGCACCATGTCAGACCGTGCTAGATCCATAGGTTGGGTCAGATCTGGCATGGGTCGTGCAAGTTCAGGCTCTTATGGATTGATCGTGATCGGATCATGGATCGCAAATTCTCAACTCAGTTTGATTTTTTTTAATGAATTGCATCTGGTATGATTTATTGCTGTAGCAATCGGACAGTGTCAGATACGACCCGAGTCATATTAGATCGGATCGTATATTGATCTGTTGCTCATGCCTATCTGCGATAAGGACTTTTGGCTCCATTTTTGCTCATACTTATATTTATATTTATTTTATTTTGATTTAGACAGATATCCCGCAAGCTCGCCTCAAAACTCCACGCGTCGGTCGGAGCCGGTGAATAAAGATGAAGGCCGACTTTGCTGCGAGAGAGAGGAGAGGAGGCGCGTCGTCGAACGAGAACAGGAGCAGAGCGTGGCTTCATCCCAGCTCGATCTGGATCAATGACTCTTAGAACTACTCCATTTAAATCGTTGGTCGCTATGTTTCTTTTTAATATGTTTTTCTCTCTCTTTTTTTTTCCCTCGTTCTCCGGGGTAAAAGATGCAATCTTTCCAATCGCAGATGCGACTGTCATTTTTCTTTCTAGTTTTAACGATTCCAGTGAGATCAGGATGTTGTATGGAGAAAACCACGGCGACCAATATTGCTTTCTTTTGCCCCGATTCTACTCGTTAAAGACGGAATCCGAGGCATTGGGGGTGTTTTTAGGGTTTATCAGGTTTATCTTTCTTGGGAGAGTGCATCCGTTCACCATTCCATCTGCGTTCGTTTCGTTGTTTTCTTGTATTTTTCAATTGAAAGTGTTCAGATTGCAGCATTTATGTTCAGAATCCTATGTTTTGCACGAGAGATGCGATTTGTAGATTAATGTCTCCTGATTTAAGTTAAAGACAGCCATTTCCCCCAAGTTGGCGACTCAAGGAGATGTCTTTTCTTGAATGCGAACCGCTTCCGATTTAATTTCTCTTTTGCATACTTCGTTTTCTCCTCGGTTGGAAGCGACGGAGGATAAGAAAAGAGAGATCTTGGCCTTGTTAAGGAGTTGCTTCCGGGGTTTTATTTTGTTATTATTAACTTCCTTATTCCTTACGTAAGGTTTGCGCCTCTCAGTGGAGCTCCTTGGATGGCCCTAGCCAGAGTGGCCGGAGGTGGAGGCCCGTCACAGTCTTCACCAGCTTCAGGCGTTTTCTTCCATGGTGATGGCCAGACTCGGGGAACTCCAAATGGGGGAATGATCATTGGTGCCACATGTGCTCAACGGCTTATGGAGTACATGTATTACCAGCGGCATCGGCTGCCTGTGAGTTGTTGGATTTTTTGGTCTTCATGTATCTGATAGATCAGTCCCTGATACTGCTATTGGCATATCAAGTTGGTCTAACCAAATTTGCTGTTGATTGTAGGATAATTCTATATTATACTGGAAGAAATTTGTGGCTGAGTATTTTGCACCATGAGCCAAGAAAAGGTGGTGTTGTGCATCATACTGTAATGGTGGCAATCGTGCCCCTGGTGTTTTCCCTCAAGAAGCTGTGGTCAGTTTTTGTGCTGCAAATCTTTCCTTTATTTTTAAGCTCCCACTTTTATGGTGTATCATTGGGTATTTCGTTGCTCTTGAACTTTCTTTATGACCAAATCATATGCAATCCTGTGTATCATGTATGGGGATATACGTGAACGAGAACAATAAACTCGTATAATTATAATACACATGTATCATGCACGCCTGCAAAATTTGATACTACATGGATGTGAAGGCATCTAAGATGAATACTATTTCATTGATCTTGCAGGATTTGTGGCACTGTCGTATCTGTCGTTCTAAATCTGGAAAAGGATTAGGCTAGTATATTTGTTACTTTTGAACTCCATCAGCAGATGCAACCAGAAAATTGGCTTTGTATAAGTTAGCTTTTGTATCCAGTGATCTTAATTTTTGTTTGACTACAAGTGAGGAACAGAGGTTGCTCGACGTGTTTATGGTAAGGATGTAACTAGATCAGTTACTCATCAGGTTTTCCTCTATTTGGTGTTGTAAACAACATAATGAAATAGAAGAACAGGGAGAAGAGAAGGTAAAGGTGTAAGGGGAGTTAGAATACATGAGAGAGAGAAGAAGTCAAAGACCCAGGGGGGTGGGGGGATTGGAGAGAGAGGATTGTTATCCCTAAATTTCAATCTATTCTCATCGACCTGAAACTGCAGATGGGGGTGGAATGTACAGGAAATCTGACTTTGGCACCATCCTGACATTTTATTTGTGGAAAGCAACAAAATCTTGTTTCTATTGGAAGCACCATTCCCTTAAATGAAGGGTATTATAATGCCACCTTTAGATAGGCGGAACAGGCATTCTTTGTTCCTGCGGGAAGTGCATAAGCATGTACAACATAAAAATAGTTTGAAATACAAAAAATTATAAATGATGGAAAGTTTTATATATATATATATATATATATATATATATATATATATATATATATATATATATATATATATATATATAATATTGCTATAGAATGTCTCTGTCCTTATTTTTGATTGATGAAAAGGCATATATACATGAACAATTATACATGACTCACAATTAATTAATTTTCTGTGGAACTTAATTAAATTCCACAAAAGAAATGGAGCTGAAATATAAAGCTGAAATCAAACCTAGATTCTATCAAATTTTACATCAAATGTGGCAAAACCATGTGCAAGCACAATATATCATCTTCTGACATTTTTTTTTTTCTTTTAGCTTTCTCTTCACATATTAAAATCATCAATTTTTTGTGGAATCTTTCCTTTATCAATCGATGGACTAGTGCCTCCTCATGGTGTTGCAATTTTAGAATGTTTGTTCATTTTTTGTTGCAAGTAATCTTATGCTTTCAACTTTTACATATTTAAATTAATGGACATCTTTGCTGAAACATCTGATGGATGTGATCTTTAGCTTAACTATTTCATTTATTATTATCAAGCAGAGGCGACATTTGAAGTACTTTCTCGGCTATGTCAGATCAAATTTGACTGTGGACGTCAATGAGATTTTATTTCTTGACATGACCCATGAGTTTAGGCTCCCTACAGGAATGATGGTGTTGGAGTATGCAAGAGCTGTTCAAGAATGTGTCTATGAACAAGTTCCTGTTGTTCATGAGGGTAAACTGCGAATCATATTTGTGCCAGATTTTAAGGTTATAAATGTTTGTGCCATACTATGTTTACAAATCTTTATATGCAGGCAAATATTAGATGTATCTAAATTTTTAGCGTTAATTTATGCTTCACATACTGTTTCAGGAGCTTTGTGCTCAATGCCATTAGGAATTGTTTCTTCGTCAGTTAGTAGCACCTCACGTATATAGGTTGGTTATACCTTTCATACTTACATTCACATGCATATGGAACTCTTTATTGAATGAAATAAGAAGTTTTTGGAGGCCACTCTTGTTACAACATTTTGCTTTATGATTCCTGGTAGCTTTCTTCCTTTTCTTTTCTTTTCTTTTTCTTTTTTTTGCCTTTCCTGATTTTCTGTAATGAGATTCTATAAACATATGTAGCATCAAGGCTGAAGAGCTTCTTTAAGATTTTGGTGTTATTATTATTATTATTATTTTAACTTTAGAAACCTTACTTTTTAGCTCCTGTTGGCACCTTTTGCTGTTGCATCACAATTAATTTTTACGGTTGAAATCTTTTGAATTTCTGAGATGATATTAACATGTGAAAACCATCTGCCAACACTCAACTATGCATGAAAAGATTGAACAACCATGACAAACCATTTCGAATTAGTACCTTCCTTTTAAAAGAAAAAGCCAATTCTGTAGAACAAGAACTTCAGTCAAACGTCAGTATAGCAGTCTGCCATCTTCCCAGTTAGTTATCTGCCTATGGAGCGTATTGTGGTTGTGCTTCAAAATTTAAGAATTCAAAACAATCTTTCCCATATTTAGTGGAAAAAATATTCCTTGACACGCTGATTGTACTTGAGCGGACATGTTTAGAAGCTTGGTTATTTTTCCTATATTTCTGAACAATCTGAAATTCGACATTCAGAATTCTGCATCTGCATGTTAATTTTATTTTGTTTTAATGCTTGTTTGATCTTGATCTGAACATAGATTTTGTCTTTTCATCACGTTTTGCGCCATGAAACTAAGATGCTCATTCATCCATATACATATGGCCATGCAACCATTTCTCCTTACTGAATGCAGAATCTTAGGCGCTAAAACACTTCAGTAATTTGTTTAAGTTAGGATGTTTTTCTCCCATATTATCATACTTCCTTTTTTCAATGTTTGATTTGTGAATTCTCTGCTGGGGCCAAAGGATATGTAATTAACAAGGACAAGGTTAGTAATCTAGCTTGCCTTGCCGTCAGAATTTCCTAACTCAAAATTCAAATAAAATTTCTTTTATCCATGCATGTAGCTTCGTTTTGTTATGATGATATTAGCTACACTCATACACCTTGTTCTATTGATCTTCTCATCACGGATTGATCTTTCAACCACATACTATTTTCTGGACTTCTTTGCAGTGCACCGGTGGCTACAACAAACATTGCTGAATGAATGGACTGACTATCATTAAATGCTTAGAAAGCATCAAAACATTTCTTCGTTCCTACAGCGATGGTGCTTTGTTTTTTCAAGGTTAACTAGTTTTCACTGAACTGTGTAGCTCACATGTTTTTTTTATTTTTTATTTTTTCTTTTTCTAGATAAATAGGCTCATTAAGAATAAAGAATGGTCCACCTTTGGAGCTTGCACCAGTAAGCTTGCCAGTTTTATAACAGAATTTTAGTTCTTCAGTTTATTTTGAATTTATAATTGGTGACTTTCAGAATTTTGAGATTATGAATTTTAGTATTTAAATTTGGATTTAGTTGCTTTGAATAAGTATTTATTTAATTATTTAATGAATGATATATTTTGAGATTATGATTATTATTTTTATGTTATTATGGGTTATATCTTTTGATTGTATAACCATATTATATCCCAAATTTGAGGCGTAATGCTAGTATATCATACTAAACCATACTGTGAACTAATTCAGAGTTCCCTTTTGATTTCGTAAATTAGATAGCTACAGTTTATTATCCTTGGATTGTTGCACGGTAGGAATATTCATAAACCAATCGTCAAAGAGTCAGAAAACTGCACAAAGTAAACCATAAATCTAGCATGGCATTCTATATGTTGGGCTGAAAATGTACTCAAACCGGTCTGACTTTGGATCGGATTATGCCTTAGGCTCAAAAGATTTCAGCATGGATGTTGACTAAAATATGAAGCCCATTTATTTTTTGGGGTCAGGCTCAGATATTTCATTGGCTCGAGTTAGGATCCAGACAAGGCCCAAAAAGGAAGCCAAATTTAGGTCTGAAAATCTTTGGACTCACGCCGTTGAATATTGGTGTTTTCAAACCTTAGTGGAGCCCTAAGAAAACATAACAATTTGATCAAATTTAAGATATGATCAAGCGAAAGTCTTGGTGCACTGCCTATAATGCAATAAAATAAATATAGAGTGCACTATCCAACGTAGCATATAATTATTATTTTTTAATATATATTTAATAATATATTTAATATTTATAATTTTATTTTTTTATTTAAAATTTTGAACGATGAAAATATTAATATTTTTTTAAAAAATAATGATATTTAAATTATAATTTTTTACGTACAGAATATCATAATTTTTTAAAAAAATTAAAATTATTTTATTATTAAAAATTTATAAATTTTTTAAATAATAAAAATATATTTTTTTTATGATATTTTATTTATAAAAAAATCATAATTTCACGATAAATATAATATTATCATAGAATATTATAATTTTTTTAAATTAAAAAAATATATTTTTATTATTTAAAATTTTAAATAAAAAAATAATATATTTTTTTCTACATGATATATTTTGCATAATCTAAAATAGTTTGTCTTTGAACCTTTTCAAAGAGACCGTAAATTCAGATTGGCCCAATCAGGCTTAGATTGGACCTAAGTCTGAATTAAGACCCAACTTAGCCCTCAATTTTTTATAAATTTTTTTTTTTATATACTACAAATGCATCACGGATGATTGGTTCATGCATGAAGCTGAAATGTAATATATGAAAAAAAAAAAATTTTTCACCGATCTCATACGGAATCAATGACTACAGGAACCGCACGTGCGCCACCTGCAGTGCACAAAAATTTTCGTGCATAGAGCAAGCCCAAAGCTCCGAAAATATTCGGACCAAGCTTAGGGAGGCGTGTGGCCCAGCCTGTCGGAACAATGCCAATTATTATAATGCAGGCGCAAGGTGATTGACATTTAGATGCAGGAATCCTCGCGAGAAGATTAAGCATCAAAGAAGAGGCATCTCAGAACTTCCGAGAAAAATCAAAAATTGGAGAAGAAAAGGTGTAGCAATATTTTTACATCTTTTACATAAATGAAATCATAGGCCAATGATACGGCTATGCTCAATCCATCCGAATAGGAGATACCATTATCTTCCAAATAAAAAAAAATTTCCATATAATAGCATCGTTGCAATAAAAGGCTTGGGAACGCTAAAGATGCAGCCCCTTTCAGAGAGGGTTTCTTCTGCTTCTTAATTTACACCTGTTTAAGGACAACACCAAGACATTTTCAACAATACATTCGAACGGCATGTCTACCTAAAAAGACATCTTCAACGGCATTAACAAAGAAAACCAGCATCCACAGCTGCAGCACCCACCTCCCACAGCAGGACCTCACCAGCCTATGTATAAGCTGCTTGCAGAATCACCAATTTCAGGGTCGGTGATAATACACATCCTACAACTACAACCAAACCAGCCAATTTGCCAGCTTGTGAGGAAGCTAGTTGCAGAATTAGCAATTTTCTGGCTCCAACGACCTACATATTGGTAAATCTGTAGCAACCAAAACAGCCAATTAAACATGTTCTTGGTCGATATACATAGTAGACCCCATAATAAATTGGCACGGGTTCCTTCTCATTACTTAAGCAATCCCAGAGGCAACGCTCTTAGCAATCTGCTACATCCTAAACACACGAGAAGATAAGGATTTTTACTAAAGCTGATACCAAAGTAAATCATGCAAATGACTCCTCATGTCGACCATCTGCATCATCAGATACGTTTATGGGTCAAAAAATGTGTTCAGATTCCATCCCCTTCCAGCTCCCAAATGCCTGATTCTTGCTGCAAATGCATGCCATCGAGACTCTCTTGCCTCATCTTCTCCAAAGCTAGCATCTGGGAAGTACTTCAAAACAGAATTCCCCACTGTTCCACGGATGTCCACTTCTAATACAGGTGACAGTGGGCGTCCCATCACTTGAACATGGCACACACTTTCAACATGCAAAAAAAAGACACTGGAGATCAGTCTACAATAACAAAGACCGCATTAATATGTCGATCAAGTGATACCTTTATCTGCAAAACATGCTCAGAGAAACTAGCACTAATATGTCAATACAGTGATACTTTTATCTGTGAAACATGCTCAGAGAAACTAAGCATTCATTACAATCACATTCCTGGAAATATACTAGTTATTACACATGCTACAAATATCATAAGGAAAGGTTTTTAGAAGCTAGTTTTGTACCAAGAGAGCAAGGAAATTGGAATATCTGGCATCATTGCAAATTTTGACCTCAGTTCAATCACGATGATCTTCCAATAACACATTCAAGAAGCATCTTCAAATACTCATCTATTACAGGCTTTCAAGCCTAGATAGCATATGGATGTCCAAACGCATGATCATTAAAACTGATAATCACAATTCACTAACGTGATAAGTTATTCCATACAGGAAAAACATGATAAGATAGAGAAAACCACCCCTTGCAGTATGGTGCTTAAAAGAAATCCATGGCCACACAAGTAATTATTGCTGAACAAATTTAAATAATCAAGTTTCTAGAGACTCACCATATGTAATATAAACTATCCATTGCTTGTTTCTGGACTCTACCTAACAGCTCAATCTGCACTATTCCACCTATACAGATAACCGGGCGTGGAAGCTTGAAAGATTGCAAAACATTTTCCTGGTGCATGACAAATCATTGTTATCAAAGTTAAATTTTGAGAAGGGGAAAAACTTCATGCAGGCTAGGTTGCTAATCATTGAACCAGTGATCGGATCAAAGAATACTAATGCCAGATGAGAACACCTGCAACTTCGAGCCACCTATGCATCAAAACTCAACCTGCTTGGATAATTATTATGAAACAACATATTCGCCTGTCTTCCAAGATTTACAAACCTCGTAGCCTCATCCATTTTGTAGTCTAGATTGCAAAATGCAATAATAAATTATCAATTTTCCCAACTTTCATAGCTGACTAGAGTATCAATGAAGAAAGGAGAAAATTATATATATACATACATATATATATATATATATATATAGAGAGAGAGAGAGAGAGATCAAGGCACGTTAGCATCTTCAACCTAAATATTATTAAACATGTGGACATTCATGAATACAAAAGATACAAAGTAGATCACGATCTCTCCCTCTACATGGCCCCTGCATGTGCAGGAATATCTGCTTACGTTCTTCATGTTATTCTTTTAATTCTTCTTTGAATAAATGGATGTGAATTGACGAAGAGTTATGTGTCTATATATTCTGACATTTCTGCTGTCATGAAGACAATGTGCCGTGACTGCTGTATATTGCTGCATCATGCAACAATAGTCAGTCATGTTTATATGTAGCAGCAAGATTGAATTCTAAGTTATGGGCTAGTGAGGATGGTCATTGCATGTGCACCTTGCATCAAACATACAGGTTTAATGCAACACCTTACCATTTTCCTTGGATCCTAAGCTATCTTAATATAAACATCAAACCAAGGCCCTCTTATCCTCACAGAATAATGTAAGTAAACTATACATGTTAAGATTCAAATGAAATTACCAAAGCAATAATTTTATTGCCTGCATGGTCAGATGACCATCTATGCAACTGCTTCAAGTTGTAAGTGCGGTACTATAAAACAATATTATTTCAAATCAGACACCTGGCAATCTAAGATTCCCTGCAATATCATGGCCCATGCTGGGTAAACTATGACAACAAGTTGCGAAGTTTAAGCTAAGAATGTAGTAGGATTTGGTAGGCAAACCAAGATCAAATTACATACTCAACATTACCAAGAAAAATGAGTTGCTTGCTACTGGAAGTTTTTTTAAGGCTATAATGAATTACGGTAAGGCCACAGCTTTTAGAGTTAGATTAAGCACAAGCAAAAAGAACCATGCAGCAGTTCAACTCACCTGCACCATTGGGAATTCCGGTGAAACATACATCCAGCTGTAGTTGTCATCAGCATCTGCATGACTTTTTGCATATCCGTCTGTGACACAACTTCCGGTCCCTTGGGATGGTCTGGAATAACCCATCCGAAAACGCACAGATTTTGCTGAATATATGGGATCACCAAACTGAAAGAATGCTGAATAGAATTTAAAAAAAAAAAATCAACAAGAGAATATAATCCAAGCAAAACAGAACTATGTGAACATGCAAAGTATCCAGGGGCAAACCTTTAAACGGCTGTATCTTTATTTCATCAACGATGCATAACCTGGAAATCAATCTGTAAGTTAAAGTTTCAGGTACTCCAGGATCTACTTGTCCTCCACTTGACCAGTAAGAAGGCCTCGTATCCACTTGATCTCTTGGTTCCAGTGTATTATCAATGCGCTCATCTGGATAATTATCAGTGCTAGAAGCACTAATGGCATCAACAATGCAATCCTTTTTGCCCTTGGGTGAAACAAGGCAGTAACTCAAATTTGTGTACACCTTGTGCTCCCTCTCTAGGCTTTCCCATTCAATGGCACTGCTCGATCCAACTTCCACAGACCTTTCTGAACTTCTTACTTCGATAACACGAGTAAAATTTGATATCTCCGGGCAAATTCTTTTGCACAGATTTTTGCTAAAACCATTTAAAATAACTGCAATACAGTTCGATTTTTTTTTCCTTCTTAGAAATAATATCTAGAACCAATATTAAGTCCACAACAACAACAAAACATTTATACAGTATTACATGCAATGCTATCATCCATTCTTAGAACCACTAGTAAGTCCTCTGATTTAAAAAATTCTTGCTGCATTTTCCCACAATTCTTTTCCTAGATGAAATCAAGGTTCGCAAAACTTCCGCACAATGGAATAAAATACTAGAGAAGCAGTAAAAAGAATTGTTTGCCCAAAAATAGCATGCAGAGAATCTTCATGCAGCGGGGACGGGAGGACAACCATTGATCGACTAACCAACATAGCCAACAACATCACTATCCAAAAGGAAAATCACACACCCATGGCAAGATGTTTTTGATTCCAAGTTAAATTAATTTATTTAACAACCCTCTATGAGATTAAGCTATTCAACAGGACAACTGAAGAAAGTGCTATCTTTAATTAACCAATGAACGGTAGCATCATCACCATGAAATTTTTTTCTTTTAATTTTTTTATATTGATGATTTATTAAAATCCAAAAGGTATAATATAAGGTCAGGATGTCAAGAAAAGATGCCTGCAACAAGTCACTTTACCTTGTTGTACTACTTTTAGCAAGTGCATACTCCATTCCATTGGCAGCCTTATATATATGGCCATAATTGATTCTCATCTCTTCCTACACTTCTCTCATCAACTGCAGAGTTTCCTTCCTCAAAGCCAACAAAAATATACCAAGTTCTCTTCCACATACAGCTGCTCCCACGCATGGATTTAACGATTTCTATTTCTTAACTTCCAGCAGCCCTAATTCATTGAGTTTTCAGCTCAATAGATATTGAATCACCCAATGGATCACTATCAAATGTCTGACATGGAAGTCATACATCATACCTCATTAGATGGGAAGCTAATCAAACTTGGAGCTGTTCTCAGAAAGTCATTTACTGCAAGTCTTTCTCCACTTCCTACCCCACATAAGGCTACAGAAAGTTACTCTAGGTTTCAACTTTCAACAGAGGAGTATTTTGTCAAACAACTGGAACAAGATTGTCATGTAATCTTCAACCATGCTCATAAAAAACCTCCAAACAATGCTGTATGGATCAAACTCCACATGTCCTTTAAACAGTTGCAATGTGATTAAATCATGTAATCTTCTATAGTTTTCATCTAAAACCCCAAAGCACTGCCTTAAGGATCAAACTCCACAGTTCTTTCCTACAACACTCAGTTAGCCATGTTCCTTAGGTCGTACAGGAAGGTCAAATGCATTTCTATAGCGTCATAGAAATCCATATCTTACTGCCAATCCTGCAATAAATGAAAAGACGCTTAGCCGATGCCTTAATATTTCTATATACAGCAGTATAAGATCAAAGGCCCTGTACACATATAATAATCACTAGTGAGATCCCTCTATGCTGCTGTCATACAGGGAATATGGACACTCCATACAGAAGTAAACTTGCATCTGAAAACGAAATGAAATAAGATAGGAAAAGTGTCGATACTCCTCACTAAGTCTATATAGCTCTTCTCAACCACCCCGTGGGGGGTGGGGGTGGGGGGGGGGGGAGAGGAGGGGTTGTGTGGGGTTTGGAATTTTAAGCAATTTCGAATATTTTCCTTATTGCTCCAAAACAGCCCCTTATAGAGACACTAATTCGAACAATGCTGTCACCAAGCTTCTTGTGCAAGTCTGCCAACTGGTTTTTCATCATGTGTACCAACCACCAGAGGTGACAGAATAATAAGCTCAAAAGGTGCCCTCCAAGCTGCTGATCACCCAACCTCTATATTCCTTCCCTCGGCAAACTTTAAATCTCCTGCATACTCATATTTCCTCATTCACTTTTGAAAACTACAAATTCTATTCAAGTATCCTCTAGGAGTCATATAACTCTAACAACATACTTCATTGCCCCATTTTGTTTCACAAGTCATCAAAGAAGTCATCGGCTGTGATGCCCTCAGCCTCCTTGATGGCCACCTAAAGTTCACAATCTCCTAAAATTTGTAGATATTATATAATATTTTATATAATCTTTTGGTAATATTTATTGAATCATATACATTTCTATATGGTTCTTAACTATAGAATTCATATAATTTACCAACAAAATAAGCCTTAAATTGCCATTTAATTTAGTGTACATACTAATGATCTTATAGAGCATATAACTTGCACTAATTTAACTCATAAAGAAAGTTCTATTTATTAAAAAAAAAAAAAAAAATCCTAACATACCCCATACTAGGCTACAGACTTCACAATAAGAGGTGCATACATGGTTACACTTCTTGCCTAGGGAATCAGGCAATTACCAATCTAACCAAAAAAAAAAAAAGGCAAAAGCCTACAAGTTATCCTCAACAACAAAACCTTCCCAAGAACATGAGACACTTGATGCAGCAGCATCAATCTTCAATTATCAGTCTATAACAAGATTAAGCTCTCTGCATCATGATAAGCCAAGAATCAATCCGTATCACCATTAAAGCATTGATCCCCATCCGACAAAGGTCACAACTTGGTCAACAAATTCACCACTTCCTTTTTCTGTAGTATAATATTCCTGTTCTCTCTTCTTTTTTCACATGTGCACTTTTGGGGGAAAAGAGATTCTAAATATATTTTTTCTATGTTCCGTCAAGTCACAAGTTAGAGAAACTTGAATTTCAAAAGTTGGGCTCCCATGAATTCATGTTGTATTGAGCATAAGAATAGATTCATTTATCAAAAAAATGCTACCATAAGGAATTGACCTCTAAGATTCTCCTAAGCACAAGAACTAAAATTTTGAATAATGCAAGCAAATCCACCACTTCCTCCCCCTAACAACATTTACCCCAACAACAAACGAAAATGTTCCATGAATAAGCATCCACACAACGCACCACAAAATAATCTCGAGTATAAAGGCATAAAACCATCTAAGGAAACATCTTTTCTACCTTATGCATTAATTTTGGTAAGTAAATAGTGAATCCCTTCACAAACTGCATATAATTCCAAATTTAACAATCCTCTCCTCTTGCATAATGGCCGCATCAACCAAAACATATTTGCCTGCTCCAAGGTTATAAGTCTTGGTGGGATAGAAGGTGTCCTAGCTATCTTATCCCGTTCCTATAAAAAAAAGTCCAAGATGGCTTGAAAGTTTGAAATCCATCCATGCAGAGAGAGAAGAATAAAGAGGAAAGATAGAAAGGACATAAAGATGAAGAAAAGAAAAAAATGAAAGGAAAGAAGAAGAAAAGGGAAAGAAAGGAAGATAGAAGAAAAACAATGGAAGGAAAGAAGGAAGAAAGGAAAGAGAAAGAAGAAGAACAGGAAACAGGAAATAAAGGAAGGGGTAAGGAAAAAAGAAAAAGAAAAAAAAAAGAAAGGAATGTAGAAGAAAGGAAGGAAAGAAAGAAGAAAAAAAAGAAAGAAGAAAGGAAGGGAGACAAAGGATGCCTACCGGGATATGAGATCGCTATTGGGACAGGACAAGACATCCGTTCTATGGAAAAACCGGATCATCCCCATCCTACAAGATTGAAAAACTTGGGCTGTTCTAATACCTCACTTATTAATACAAATAGAGCTAACTAAATGGCTTTCTAAAGGAATGTTTTTTCGTCTATGTTCAGCAAGTCCATATAACAAGCTTTAAAAAACATTCTAAATAAAATGGGTTAAGTACAATTTGGCATTCCTAGCATGAAGAAAATGTTAGAGTATGAAATTCGAAGCATATTCTCAAGCAGGAAGGCTCCTAGAAAAATCTACTTTAATAATTAGTTGTTTCTCCTCCAAAGTTGGCAAGATTCCAGATTCTAATTTATGACTATTCCAACATATAACAAAAGCCTCTTGTAAGTTCTTGTTTGAGCTTCTGCTCAAGGTGGTCCAAGACACTGAAAGACAATCTATTTACTTGGCTGAGAGACATTAAAAGGCTGCAATCCTTGCTACGTAGAACGAGGACATTAATCCAAGAAGTTTAGTTCCAAAAGCAAAGTGCAAGTTCTACGAAAAGTAGATCTCTTCCATGCTTGGGATGCTTCAAATTATCCATCCTCAATTTAGCTGCTAGGTTCCTGGAAATATTCATCAAAGAATTATAACAAACATTCCTGTCCCACATCAAGAGGCTGAAGATATCCATTCTTGCTTATATGTGATGAAACAAAAACAAATTTGCATAGGTCCAGAAGACAGCAGCCAAATGAAAGGTAGGATTGACCACACTGTATAAGCGCTCAAGAGAGCAAACAAAAGAAAATGATGATTTTATCAAAAATAAAACTATAAAAGTATCTCTTTGAGCGGACAAAGAACAAACAAGAGCATGGTTCCCACATCAATTAGAAAGGAAAAGGGTGGGAGAGGGAGGGGGGGTTTGATATGCATAACCTTTTATTTTTAGCTGAAGATTTAAATTTTAGCATTCACTAAATATTATATGTTTCCAAACATAGATTTAAAAATCATCAATGATTTCTAACACCCAGCTACCTAGTCAGAGATGATGAAGGGCCTTAATTTGCACAGAATTCTTTGTACGAATTCAAGATCATCAATTACTTGGGCATCCTACCAGACTTAATTTTTAAAAGAAGTGGCATTAAATTCAGCAATTGGTTGGCGATGGATTTTTATTTGGAAAGACCATCTTTGATTACTTATTACAATATCTGCACTTTTTATTTCTAAATGTGGTCTATGAGTCCAAATTAATGGAGAATAACAAGCACTTGGGATTTAATGGATGGATGATCTCTATCAAGGTTTGCCATACCAATCCATACCACCTCATATCGACTGAATAGTACCAATAGGGTACCAACCAAAGTTCGCGGACTAGGTACCGGAACCCGTGCTGCTTGCCAGCCGGTACGATATGGTACTGTACTTACTGTATTGTACCATACCGACAATAAAAAATTAAAAAAAAAATCCCACTCAACGACCAAAAAAAAAGAAAGAAAATCAAGCCAAATCAGATAGAACCGGTACCGTACCATACCATACCAGACCAAACCATCCAGTATCAGGCGGTTCGGTCCGATACCGTATCGAAATGACCAGTTCGGTCCGGTTCGAGCCACTTTCCGAAGAACCGGCTTAAACCAAACCGTTTCTTCATCGGTACGGTACAGCACAGGGTTTATCGACCGGTTCGGACTAGTACGGAATACCATGGTACCAATAATACCAAGATCTAGTTTAGTAATATGAGCCGAATCGGTTTGTATCGATCTGAACCAAACAAAATTGCCTGCTACCGTCCGATACCAACCCATATTGATTCGGTTTCTATGATACCATGGCTAAAAGTGAGAAAAACTATCAAAAAGCTATCTTGATACATGGTGCGCATTGTATCATGTCGACTGTACCTATCAAACCAGTAATGTTATCGGACAGTTCTTGATACTGGTTTTGCAAACCTTGTTATCTGAAAAAACATAAAAGAGGTCCTACATTTGCATTGGAAAAATTTGAAGATAGTTTGACATGAGGATCATTCTCTTTGTCCACTCCAAATTGAGTTGACAAATCTTGCATATTATACGGAAGTTGACATTAGAGTATCAAATTACTGAGAACTTTTTGAGAACCTATGAGAAATCTTTACTATCATTAGCAATGTCCACATTATAGCATCCAGGTTCCTACTTTTAAGAAAGGATAGCTTCAAATTCTTCTGCAATCTACAATTTCCCATCAGTGAGTTGAACTGATGCCGCATACATAGGCTTATTGAGGTATGCATTGCCTATCAGACCAAGACATATCAATGAACCATGTATTTACAGAGAAGTCTGGCATATACCATGCCTGTATGTGATTGGTACAGCCCTGTACCATGAGGTCCATGACATTTCAAAGCTTGTTGCTTACTAAATGATGGACTAAATCTCCACTCTATGACAAGGTGCAACTTAAACATGTGGCCTCTCACACAGACTTGCTCTTTGCCACTTCAATGGAAAATCTTAACCATGCTAGTCAATATGTTTTTTTGTGTTATGGATGAACAGAGAGAGAGAGAGCCATTTCTTTCTTCAATTTAGAAAAATAAAGAGATCTGACAGCCCCGTGCCAATTATTTGACAACATCCAGCTATTTCTTGATAGGTTTCCTTTATACTCTATCCTGAAGGACTGGTGGCATGAGGCCGACAAGAAAGAAATATATAAAATGTTTAAAGATCATCTGGTCTCCATTTTCTACCGCCTGAGGGCCAAAAACCTTTTCCCTTCCTGATTCAAGATAACGACAAAATGAATTTCGATTAATCATCCCCTTTTCTTTCGCCTATTGCACCAACAAAAAATTCACTACTCTTCCCCCCTCTCAGAAGTTTCCCATACAGCATAAAGCATTAATAGCAGCTGCAACCTTTCTGTGAACTATTACAAGGTGAATACATCAAATCAATAGCATCTCTGATCAACAAAAACACAGTACATGGAGTTTCGCACGTCTTGTATCAAGATAACCAGGAAAAAAATTTTAAAAGTTAAACAACAAAAAGTAATCTTTTTCTATTTATTATCAGGTTAGCTGACAACACATAAATTAATTCTCATCTACAGCATGAAACACACCCACGTAATTGAGATATAAACTAGGCAAGCCAGCAAATCAAAAACAATAAAAGATCAAGTTTTTTCCACTTATTATCAGATAACCTAAATAATATACATTAATTCTATCCTACAGCACGAGATGGTGTCTCACCAAATCGGCGCCAGGATCGGGACACAGCACTGGCTCGCACGAGATCAGACGGATCGTTCAGGCACATGAACACGCTTGTGGAGGTGTCTGGCCCCAGCCATTCCAGGACATCCCAGCAATTCTCCATCACCCACAACCTGATCGACACAAAAGCACAACAAGAAACCCATCACACCCCCATCCACCGGAGAACGCTGATCGATCGCGCTCCCCCCCGCGAAACCGAAGGAAAGACGAAGATAGGACACAAAGGACGCGAACTTTACCTCGAGACTGCCGCCGATGAGATCCGAAGAAGAGAAAAGAAGCAGAACCCCAGCGAGATCAAGAAAAGAGGAGGAGGAGAAGAAGAAAGGTAGAGAAAAAGAAACCCTACTAGAAAGGGATGGGAACCACCGACACCGCCTTTCCGAGAGATTGCAGATTCGCGGTATCGAGCCCCCTCACCCCACTCGCTTTATCGGTTTTCCTCAAAACCCTGCGATTATTTTTTCATTAATTGAAGGCGTCACCACGACAGGTTGATATAAATACCCCCCTTATTTCGCCAAATGCCTCTGCCCTTATTTCTGTTTCGCACTTCCATTACAAGGCGGTGGAGATAGTGATGATAAAGAAGAGTGGACATATCGACTTTCTTTGTACGATTACGATTATTTGTCTACTAATCCACGGTTTATCTGGGGTAATAATGGAGACGGTTCCAGGTGACCTGCGCTAGCCGGTTGCGGGTGGACCCGTTTTGGCGGTGCCGCTCTGGGGCGCCGAGCGCCCGCGGGGCCGACGCGTGCACAGGCTGTGGCCGGTGACACGGAGCGTAGTATTAAAATAAAATGGGCGCAAAATACTTTTATTCCTTGTTTTTTTTTTTTTTTTTGTAGAAATTTTATTCCTTGTTTCGGTAGCAGGCGAACTCTGTGAGGGCGATATGTCGGGGTGGCTTGGAAGCATGAGACATTGGATTTAGCCGGGAATTGAAAATGATAGGATTCGCATTAAGTTAGAAGATGGTCGTATTTGGTGACCATGTTAGTCAAAATGACGGTACAAAGCCAGTCTTCTCATGAAAGCTAACGTACTAAAAAGGTTCTCAAGCTACGACAAAAGTTCGTCATTACAGCATGGCTATTAGTTTTACCTTCTCTTTATCATTTCTATAGCTCAGGCCACTGCTGCATTTTTTTAATGCAGATTATCTTCTATCTTCTGCATTATGGTGCTTCTTATAGTATTAGGGTTTATATTTCAGGTTTTCTACATTCTAGATCATGGTTTGGTGTTCTATCTCGCAGCCACATCATGGTCTTTTTTGCTTAGGATAGCATCAACATATATATCATTTCACCAAGGTATTCAGTGGATTTGGCTTCAATCTTTACTTTTCATTAATGGTAGTCTGATCTGTTGTAGTTGATGCCAATCCCTATTGAAGTATCTCGGTGTTATGTTTTCATTTATTCGTGTTATGTCTGTGAGGGATAGAGCCACAATTCAACCATATCTTGTTTTTTGAAACATGGGAGGAAAAGCAAATAAATTGATTAAAAAAATTAAAATAAATATATTAAATATTTTCAAAAATTAGTTTCAGAAAATAATTCTCAATTTCTTTGATTTCAAAAATCTTAATTTCTATAGTAGTATAAATTAATGCTAGTTTGATAATCTAATAAATAACTATAATCATTGATTTCTTTGATTTCAAAAATCTTATTTTCAATAGCAATATAAATTAATATTATTTGATAATCTAATAAATAACGATCAGATCAGAAAATATCAAAATTGAATCTGATCTATTTATTAAATAGGTCAGATTTTTGAATCTAAATTTGACCCATTTAATAAACAGATCATCCGATCCAATCCGTTTAATCTGTTTCTTAAACAATTAACCTATTTAACCGATCTGACCCAATCTATTTAACCTATTTATCATTTAATCTGTTTATTAGATGAACAACCTATTTAATCGATCTGACTTAATCCATTAACCTATTTTTAAATAAGACAAACATCACAAGTAACCAGCATATGTAATTCAAAATAAAATATACCATTTGAAACTAAAAATTAAAGGAGAACAAATGCTGCCACTATTTAACATATGATTATTTTAAATAATATAATTATTTTAAATAATATAAAGTATGAGGAGAAAACTTACTTAATAAAAAAAGAAGAAGATACAACAATAGCATATACAAAAAATTTAAATAGGATACAATATTAACTCCAAGCCAAATTCCATCATCATCAAAAAATTAAAAATAATTAGAACATCAAAGAAAGGAAGAGGAAGAGGAGGCTCAGATTTAGTATTTCATCTATAACTAAATCAAAACAGCAACAATCAGTTGTTTGTAGAAGAAGACCATCCAAGATTATTATTGTTTTGAAATTTGAATCAGATATTCTAAAATAATCATAGTCTCCTTACACAAACCTTAAAACAAACCTTAAAACAATTAGCATCGGAGAAGGTGGAAGCATCTGTTGGCGGCCACCGACCAAATCTGCCCGTTTCCAATCAAAAAATCAAATCAATTGCAGTAATTCTTAAAAACCAACAGATCTAGTAACCAAGACCAAAAAACAACTCCAAATTGATCATCAATAAAGCTACAACCAACCTCATCAGATCTAATACGGCAAAATCTTTAAGACATCAGAAAATCAGCAATATCATCCACATCCGCACATTTATTAAACAAAACCCCAAAAAGCCCATCAAAAATCACAAAAATACAAGATTCTTAAGTAGAAAATAATTAACTGTACAAAATCCCATGAAAATAGTCAAAAAGTCGAATAAAAACATCATATTTGCAGAAAAAAATATAGATCCAAATGAAAATCGGAACAAGATGCTCTCATCGAAAGTGAAACAGAGAGAAAAATGCCCCTAAAGGGGAAGGTGGTGAAGGGGGAGGTGGTGAATGCGGCAGGAGGTGCAGGAATGATACTAGCCAACATGGCTGCGAATGGAGAGGAGCTGGTAGCAGATAGCCACCTACTACCGATGATGGTGGTGGAGAAGATGGTGGGGATCCTCGATCGAAAGGGGTGTTGAGAATGAGTTGGGATGAAAAACCCTAGAGACTAGAGCATCGAGAGGAGAAAAGTGCCGAAGTGGTGAATAGCAGAAGCTATGGAACCGATCGAATGAGTGGAATGACGGAACAACAGAACAGCAGCCCTAAATCCTGAAGCCCTAAAAACCCTAAACGTTACGGGTTAAACGGGTTACAATCTGATTCGACCTGATCTGACCCATTTATTAAACGGGTTAAATGGATCACCTGTCTAAAATCTGAATCCAATCTGATTATTAAATAGATTAAATAGGTCGATCTATTTATGATCCGAATCTGTTTAATCCAAATCCAAACCTATTTAAGATGGATCAAATATGGATCGGATTGGCAGGTTGGATCGATTTTTGCCACCCCTACTCAATCTTGATTAAGGATTTCATGAGCCCCTTTAAGAGATCCTAATAAATGTTTATTAATTGCAAAGAAAACTATAGCCTAGTAATTGCACACATTAGAGATTCTTCCATCATCTCTATTGAAAGATTGATAAAACTCCACCATGATTCTCGTAAAAGGATTTCTTATAGTTTAACAAGAAATGCGATATTTTTCTCCCTTCTACTTCTTTTGTCTACCAAAATCAAACCTTTTGTTATAAGTAGAGCTTCTATTAATCTCTGACATCAAATTTGAGGGAGTCCTTCTCCCTTAAATAAGTAGCTTGCTCTTTAGATGCTGGTAATCCCACCCTCAAATCTTCAAACAGGAATCATTACCGTAACATCAATGGATATTGTTCTTCTGATCCATTGCATAACAACAATTTTATGGTTTGATATTTTTCTTATGAATATCTTCTTCTTTTTTGAGTAAAATATTTTTTTGAATTATCAAAGCATCATCCTTATTGCTAGAATCTTTCTTTTGGAAATGATCATTCGGAATATCTCATTATTCTGATGTGCATAGGAAGAAGCTTAACAAATTCTTTCCTAAATCAACTTAGTCACTTTTCTATGCTGTAGTCATATCGATATGATAACTACAAATGTTTCATACATAATGCAACTTAAAATCATGAAATAAACACTTTTAGCTTATGCTATAGAACCTACAGAATATATGTTGATAGCTAAGCAAGTTTCATGGAGACATGTATATAGAACTACAATATCATAAATCTTAAATCTTATCTAAAATATTATAAATAGTTTAGTATAGTGTAATAAAGATAGATGGGTAGATAATCTCAGCATAATTTTTATCAGAAAAAAAGTCCAAGAGATTTCCATGTAAGAAAGAAGATATTTTGTAAGAAAGAAGACATTTTGAACTGCTGCTTACAAAATAATTTTTGATTTGTATTTATAAGGCTTAATTATTTTAAAATTTTTTGACCCTTTGGGGGTGTTCATTTTTATCTTGAACTTCGATTCATTGCAATCAGATCCTCAAACTTTTATAATATTGTAATTTCTTCCCTAAGTGCTATTTCCGTCTAATGACTGTGATAGAAATATAACGTGCTATCATGTGTTATGTAATGAAAGCTGATGTAGAATCCTAAATATCTTCTTCTCCATTTATTTATTTTAGCTAGGATTTTTACTTTTAATTTCATCACTTTCTCTCCATCGCTATCTCTTCTAAAACTCCACCACCTCCTACACCACTATCGGTATCTTTGTTTATGCCATCACCATCTCTAAACTCTTCTCTATGAAGGCAACAACCACCACCAAGAGTGCTTCCATCATCATTTTTTTTATCAAATATTGAAAAATTTGAACTTTGAGGTTATAGAGATCTTAATTGTCTTTTCTTTTTTAATTTACAGTTGCTTGAGAAATTATATGATTGATAGATTTTTTAGGTTTGTAATGATTCAAATTATTGATTCATTTGATCTGTAGCTAATCTTATAAACTTGCAAAGCTAATATTAGAGAATCTAAATTTTAAAAGAAGTCAAGAAAAAGATGAGAACAACCAATCCTACTCCTCCGTGCTTTATTCTCTCATCTTCTTCTTTTCAGGTGGATCATGCTCCAAAAAGATAGAGAAAAAATAATGAAATGGAAAATAAAAACTACAGCTAGAAGAAAGAAATAGGAAAGAAGAAGAAGTTTAAGATTTCATATCAGCTGATTCTAAACCACATCAAATTATACTGTGTCACATGATAGCACATGATATTTTTATCACGATCGTCAGATGGAACTAGCACTTAGGAAAGAAATTGTAATATTGAAAAATTTGAGGACTTGATTGCAACAAATCGAAGTCCTGGATAAAAATAAAAATCCCTCAAAAGTCTAAGATTTTTAAAGTAATTAAGCCTATGTATGATGAGTTTGTAAGAATTATAAACTCTCATGGGGTCATTCATTCTAGCTGGGATCTGGGTCAAGATTTTCATTTCCATTGGTATCACTAACCGATGGCCCCAATCTCATGTTTAGAATCTTTACGTGGCACAATCTTCACAGTTGTCTCCAATTCTAATGGATTAGGAAGTCCAAATAAACTAAAAAATAACTTTCATTGGAATTAATCCTGGCCATCCAAGCAGTCTCAGTAACAATTGCCATATTGGACTTGTTGAGCTTCATTTATTGGTGCTTGCACTAGAGCATCTTCTATTCTTGAGATAGGAGAGGTCTAGGAAGGGATCAGGTTAAAGGAAGACTATGCCCATGGGTTTACATTTCTCTTTTTCTCTTTTCTTTTTTTGACAAACAAGGAGAGTAATGGAGGTTTTCCCATTGCTCACCAAAGTTTATTAAAAATGAGAAAATGTACAAAAGATTACATACAGTAGAGAGAAACAGAAGATTGTACAAAATCAAAAACCTGCAAAGGGTATATAGAAATAAAGAAGTAAACCGAACGAAGTGTAAGTAAAGATCAAAAGAGAGAGGCTCAGTAGAACATCCATTAGTACAAGATTAAGACATCACAAAGAGTAATGTTGATAAATTATCTTCTATCATCGTCTCCCAAAGAATGGTAACCAAGAGAGCATAAGAAGAGGAGAGTAGGAGATGCCAAAAAAGAGAATCAAAGGTAGCATTGATTCTTACAAGACCATATCTTAGACAGATTGTTAGCCTTAAATGATTAACAAAAGCCTTCCTCCATCATTGTCTCTGATGAGGAACAAAAGTAGACCAGAGGGCAGCAACAACAAGCCAGTTATAGAAACAGCAAGAAAGGAATAATTGAGAAAAATCATAAGAGATCATTGCTAGTCAAAATAGCACCATATCCATTGGCCAGTGGAGATTTCAATTTATCACAAAGCTTATAGAACTCAGAAAGATCCTTTGGTTTAACCACTTATTCAAGAGCTATGAGATTTTAAAGACCACAAAACAAGGCTCAAAATTATTATGTAGAAAAATCTAGTAGTTTCTTTCATGCCAACAACTCCAAACTACAATAACAACCAATATGAAGATATAATGATGTAAATCTTTGACAAAAAATTCACATTTCCATTTAGAATAAAGATCCCAAAGGTCACAATCAGGGATATGCACATTAAGAGAATGACAGTGTTCTCCAGATTGAGGCAATAAATGAATAAACTGTGAAGAGATGATTTAAAAAGGATAACCACCCAAAAATCTTTCAATTTTTCTAAAAAGATTCTTCCTACTATTGAGTTTATTAAGAAGAAAAAGCCACAAGTAACATAGAGGGGACATTGGTACTCCACAGGGCCTTAGCCATTACTCATTTAAATCCTCTAAAATTAAGAAAGTGTTATAAACCACCACCCCGACTTTGGCTGACCATGTCCTTGATCATAACTGAGGTCTCAGTGGGCCCAATCCTCAGCCATACCTAAGACAACTAAAGGTCAGCTACGACCGACCTAAAGCCATTATACATAATGGTCCAAGACAGATTGCCCCGACCCAGTAAGGAGTCTATTCTTCTCACGACTCTGAAGAGATCAGATAAGAAAAACTCAACCATCGAGATCAGAATCTATGTCAGATAGCAATTAACGGTTGGATCCACATCACAAATGTAGAAATGTGATCTTAAACAATACGATCTATGCACACTTTCCAAGAACAGTCAGCCTCCTTGGTGTATACGACTCTTACTCTCCCTCTATAAATAGGGAGGAAAAAGGAATCCCAGATAAATTTTTGAGAGGTCTCAAAATGCTCCACTCTCTCTCTTTGTTCTCCACTTTTCAATTTACTTAGCGTTAGAGGGTCCTCATCGGAAAGTCCTCCGATTTGGGACTCTTTACAAGTTTCGCTCCAGCTTTTAGAGTTAGCCGCTTCAACACCTCATCCTAGCCGAGGATCTATCCTCTTTGTCCCCAACCAAGGAGTTTTCTAGCTAAGGAGGTCTTTATTTAGCCGCCACCTTTCAAGATCAGCTTTGATCTCTCTGACTTGGGACTTGTCATGGATTTTAGTGAAATCATGTAGTAGCAAACATGATCTTAAAAACTATATGAATGGCGAAATTCGGCTCACAGAGACTAAAACAAGCAGTCATTATGATGCTTGTCTGTTGCAGTGTCAGTTGTCTTTTGTGGGTCATGACCTTTAAACATTGGATTCTAATATGAGTTATTTTCTTGCTCTAACAAAATTATGTTAGCTTAATGATTCTTGAATCTAAATAAAAGTGCTTAAGATTCAACTTTATCAGCATTCATAGATGAAAATGTACCCTTAATAGCTCAACGATATGTGCTGCCTTATGCCGTTGGTCGGATACCTATGCTCTCTCTTTACATTTCTGTTCAATAACTTGAAAATATTGAAGTCTCTTCCATCAAAATTTTATTAGACCTTCCGGGTCCATATTCAAGTAGGCTACCATGGGATTTTCTTTCCCCAATTAAAAGGCATAATTCATGACAAAGATATAACCCAGATGATGTTATTGTTTGCCTGTCTTGGTGATTCCAGAGAAGACTTTCTTCACCAATTTGCTTAAAAATACAAAGCAAGCTTGAGTCTAAGGAGTTAAAATGGTTTTTAATGGAAACTTTTGTATAATGTAAGGCTCCATTTTTCTTTTGCAATGTGCATGCTTTCAAGAGTGCATTATCCACATTCTAATTTTATATGAGAGGAGAATTTTTCTACTGAAAATTTTGACTGGTAAAACAACTCATATTTGCTGTCATGCTATCTTAATGTTAGTGGGATCCGTTTGCGGAGGGTCTGAAGAAATATCCTCAGCATGCAGCAGCTAAGCATCAAACCTATAAATGTTAAAAGAGAAATGGAGTAACGTGGGGATTAAAACTTTGCTTCAAGGCGCGATACGATCACTTTCGCTAAGGTGTTATTGCCCCCACTACGGATGCTGTTGAAATTATGTGGCAATACACTTTCCAGGATACATCAATGCTCTGAAAATCAAAAGGACAGCATACCTTGAGATTTTCTCTTTAACGTTCGTACACTATTTTGGTAGAACAATGGAATACAAAGGCATGAAAATGAATGCTAAAAGTTGAAGTTTCATCTGTAGAAGATGACCTTTTTATGATGCATAATGTGTTTCTTTGATCAATCCACATGACAATTGTAACTGTTACAATGTTTTGACTAAATAACTACCAAAATCCCAAAGGACACATTCTCATTGAGTATAAAGTGAAGGATATGTAAAACATACTCAATAAAGGGGTCATACCACATCCATTCAATAAAAGAAGTCAGTTACACATAAGAAAAACCGCCAATGCCTTAGAAACCTCGACTTTCAAGTCTTTAAATTTAGACACCAAGATTTGCAATTCATCAACTTGAGTCATGATGGAAATATTATCAGCCACTTTGAATTCCAAGTATTTAAGAGAGAGAAACTTATCTGTTCCTTGCTTTTCAGTGTTGTACTTGAATTCGAGAGCATCCCATGTCTCCTTAGGCAACTTGTAGGACTTGAAGAGATCATAAAGCTTATCAGAGAGAGTGTTGAGGATGTAGCCTTTGTAGTGAACTTCATCTTCCTCACACTTAAGATGCTCTTTCTTTATCTCTGCTGTGTCTTGTTTGATTGGTGGGGAAAGAGTGGCGGTCACCAACACATAGAACACCTTCAATCCAGTGAGAAGGAATTGCATCTTATCCTTCTATCCATTGAATTACGAGCCATCAAAGTGATCCAATTTGAAGTCTTGATTCATCAACTTGAAGGCAACATCCGTGCCGGACTCCATTGCAGATAACACTTTAAAATTGTTGAAAGAGAAATGGAGTAATGTTGGAATTAAAACTTTGCTTCGAGGTGCGATATGATCACTTTCTCTAAAGTGTTATTATCCCCACTACGGATGCTGTTGGAATTGTATAGCAATACACTTTCCGAGATACAATGAAGCTTTGAAAATCAAAAGGACAGCTCACCTTGAGATTTTCTCTTTAGTGTTCACACACTATTTTGGTAGAAGACGGGAATACGAAGGCATGAAAATGAATGCTAAAAGTTGAAGTTTCGTCCGTAGATCATGACCCTTTTATAATGCATAATATGTCTCTTTGATCAATCCATGTGACAGTTGTAACTGTCACAACGTTTTGACTAAATAACTACCAAAATCCCGAAGGACACATTCTCATTGAGTATAAAATAAAGGCATATGTAAAACATACTCAATAGAGAGGTTATACCACATCCATTCAACAAAATAAATCAGTCGAAAAACTGTCAATGATAGTTATCAACATGACCCGATCGATCTCCAAAAATTTCGATTGATCCAAGAACCTGCGAGGTGACACTTTACATCATATGTTATATTTCTTTCAAGGATGTAAATCATGTCTTAACTTTAGAACCAAATATCACGGACCACCTCCATGTAGCTATAACACCCGGCCCATTTGGGCCTTGGACTTGGCCCAAAACCTGAGAAGCCCAAAGCATCAAAACCATATAAAAAAAAAAAAAAAAAAAAAAAGAGAGAACGGGAAGAAGGCTCCTGATAGAAGTCTTCTTCTCCGATGAATCTCGGACGGAATGGGAGTCCTAGGACCACTGGGGTCCCAGGACTCTCTATAAATAAGTCTTCCCCCTCCCTCAAGAACCTTCACCGATGATCTTCAAACTTGATTCCTCCTCTTTTTTCCTTAGAAGCCGCGGCACCCTCTTCTTGTATTCATCGAAAATCGAAGGTCGAAGAGGCCACCGGAGTTCAGGTAAGGGTTCAATCTTTCTTCCTCTCCCTCTTTTCTTTCTTCCCATGGTTGAATCCTCGCCGGCCATCGGGATCGCTAGAAATTCCATGAATCATAAAATCTCTGTTCGGCCGGAATTTTTTCCTCTCTTTTTCAGCCACCGATGCCGTCGGTTGCGGCGTCTCATCCCCGAGATCGGACCTCCATCTCTCTCTCTTCCCTTGAGTACTTGGCTACCGACGATCGGCCAATGACCGAAAATCATGAAGAAAAGGGATGGATCCCATATTTTTCGAGAAATAAAAAAAAAAAGAAGGAAAGCTTGCCGGTCGAACCCCATTGCTGGCCAGCTATGTGATCGACTGTCGCAGCTGAACCTCCGACCGAGCCACTACCCTCGTCAGAGCCAAGTCGAAACCCCTCAGCCCGTCTCCTGTTTCGACCCAAGGGAGGTCACGGAAAGAAGGAAAAGAAAAGAAGAAGAAAGAAGAAAAAAAAGAAAAAAAAAGAAAAAGAAAAAGAGAAAAAGAAAAAGAAAAAAAAAGAGAAAGAGAAAGAGAAAAATAGAAAAAATAAAAAAATAGAAAAAAAAGAGAAATTTTTCTCTCTCTCCTCTCTCTATCTTCTCTCTTCATCTTCTCTCTCTAAATTCTCTCTATTTTCTCTCTCTAGACCTTTCTCTCTCTTTATGAATTTTGTCTCTCTAGGGTCTTTCTCTCTCTCTGTAATTGCATCACGGATCTTAGGATAAACTTGAGATGAAAATATAATGACCTGAGATTGCTTCGAAATTCGTACCGTAGATTGGATCCCGATCCTGTCCTTATTCAAAATTTATAACATCGATCATAGTTAATCCATATTGAGTCACCTTGATATGATCTCTGATAATCTTAATCATGATTACCTCATCTGAAGGATACAAAGATTTTCTCTCTCTATTTTCTCTCTCCATTTTTTCTCTCTAAAATTTTATCTCTAAAATTTTCTCTCTCTTCATAAATTTTTTCTCTCTAGAAGTCTTGTAGACCAATGGCGGATCCAGATACTCAGAAAAATCTCGATTTTGGGTAATCCTAGGAGAAGTCCTGAATTTGTGTTATTATGATCGATTATCGATAATTTCTCAATATATAATTTTTATATTTGATCAGGATTATGAAGAGATATGATTGTTTGCATAAGATGTCGAGTGGAATATCTTATTTTCAAAATTCATAAAGCAAAGAAGACCATTGATTTCTGTATTTGGATCAGTCATCAGTAAAGGTAAGAATCCCTATACATGATCACCATTATATACATGCTATTTTACTGTTGGTCTTGCATCATTGGTTTTGCGTCGTCAGATTTGAGATCGATGAATCTATTATATCTGAGATACTGTTATTTGATTTTGAGCATGAGTATGTTATGTCAATATATATGTATCAGAGATTGATGGCATGATTATATGGATATGACATATCTAAATTGATCATAATGTAAGTCGGAATTGATTTGATGAAATCAACACATAATGATTAAATGAAAAAGAGAGATATGGTATGGACTAGCCTTGTCATGTGGAACAGTCCGTCAGGAGCTTATGCCTGGGACAGCCCGTCAGGAGTTTATGCCTGGGACAGCCCGTCAGGAGCTTATGCCTGAGACAGCCTCCACTAGCTTATAGGTGGATCAGCCGGCTAGAAGCTCATGCCTGGGACAGTCTGCTAGGAGCTTATGCCTGGGACAGGCTCTCATGGACTTTCGTACATGAGACAGCCGGCCAAGAGCTTATCTTGGGACAGCTTTGAAAAGCTTTTAAGTGAAAATTGATTTGGATGATGACTGAGGTATAGACTTAATTAGTCTAGAGCCAAAAAGAAAAATGTTAAAGATCATATGATAATCAAAAGAGAAATGAAAGATAAGACATGAAACAATTGTTGAACAAAAGTATTTCATCTGTTAACATATGATAATATATTTTTTTTTGACAAGACAGATAATTTATAGATGTTTATATTATTCTGGATATTGACATGAAATTTTATGTTTTATTGTCTATCCTTATTTTTAGATTATATTATTATATCAATGTGATATGAAAATTCTTATTGGGCTGTAAAGCTCGCATCTCTTCTTTTTTTTTCTTCTCAGAGTTATAGAATGCTCATGGTTGGCTATAGTTTGGATTTGCGGGTGAGCAGATGAATAGATAGAATGTCATGATATCTGATCAAAGGATTGAAAGAATTTCAATTATAATTATGCAAGTTTTACTAGTTATTATTGAAATTAGATATTATGAATGTTGAGGTGGTAATAAAATATTTTTGGCCTTGCATATTCTTTAGGACTTGCTCTAAGGAGTGTGCGGCCATCACGTATCCGACCCGAATGTTTGGTTCGGAGTGTGACAGAATGGTATCAGAGCTCAAGTTATGATCATTAAGGATTATAATATAAGTGGTTTGAATATTATAGAGTGATATCAGAGCATAGGTTATGATCATATGAGATCTATGATATAAGCGATTAGGATATGATAGAATAATATCAGAGCTTCAGTTTAAGATCATTAGAAATTACGAAGTAATATCAAAGCTTTATGTATGATCAATAGGATATGATAGAGTGATATCAGAGTATATGACTGAAGTGATATCAGAATTTTTATGATCATTAGGGACTGTGACATTTCTAAGATTATAATCAATAGAGTATGATAGATAATATCAAAGTTTAAGATTATGATCATTAAGGATGTGATAGAATGTTATTAGAGTTTAGGTTATGGTCACTAGAGAATATGACTTAAGTGGTATTGATCTTAAAGTTATAATTATTTAAAATTATGACTTTAGTGATATTTAAACTTAGGTTATGATCATGAGGAATATGATAGACATAAAAAAAATAATTCAATAATTAGATTTCGAATCAATAGATACTATGATGAAATTTATGCATAGATGGTATATGATAGAATTGACAAGTATATATTGGATTTCAATTAATAAGGTTGGCCTAAGTATGAGAAGTATTGACCCTGAAATAAAGTGGAAGGTATTGATAGGTTATGTTAGGTATACTCAATAATTTTGGAATACTAAACTTATATGGGTAGAGATCATGATAACTTTTCTGATTTTGATGTTAATTATCTGAGTATTATAAATTTTAAATTTATCAGAAGAAAGTTAGTTAGGATGTGGTCTAAGAAGAAATTTCATCATATGAGAGAGAAATATTTTGAGATTGAACCTATAGAAGGTCATATATGAAACTCAATTTTTGATGAAGAATGTATTTGAAATTTATTTTAAGAATATGAGATATATATCTAGGTAAAATTTTTGGTTATTCAAAATATCATATTACATTAAATTTTAAGTCAAAAATTTGCTTTTAAGTGGATCAAAGGTATTTTGATATTGTTGTTAAATTGAAGAAGAAAATTTGTTTAGTATGATATATAAGTTATGATGAAATCTTTAATAAATTATATTTTCATCTTTGGATTAGATTTCTTCTTTTTTTTCTTATGATTATTGAAGATTGTGGACTGTAATTCAAATCAAAGTTCGAATTTCTGAATTGAACTAAGATATTTTGCTAGTGTTAAATTTTGAATGACTTATACAAGGGATAAGATTTTGTATGAATTTATTGATTAATATTAAGGATTGTGATGAAGAGAGCTCTACAAGAAATAATCAAGTTGATTCTACTTATAAGGATGTTGGCTTGAGTTCTTCTAGTTTGTCAAGTTGAAATTAATTCTTTTAAAAAGAAAGATTGATTTGAGAATTATCCAAATGATTGTAAGGTAAATCTAAGGTTAACTCCAATTGATTTTAAATATGTTGGATTCTTGAAAAGTGATGATACTTATGCAATAATTTCAAACATAGGAAGTGGATCAATATTTAATTTTGATGTGCTATGCCCAAGGAGCAATAAAAACAAAGAAACTTAAAATTTTATCAAAAGTCTTATATGAAATTTGAAGGTTGGATCTATCTTTAATTGATCTAACATATAAGGATATTCTTATCTTCTAATAAACCTATATAATTTGATAAATTAAGATTAGAGTGCGCATTAAAAGTGTAATGGATTAGATTGATTAAAAATATTAATTCTTTGATTCAAAAGATATTATGGAATACATTAGTTGTAAATAAGGAATGATTTTATTGATAATGAAAGGATATTACAGATCTTGATTTAATCAGATTATAACTGAGTAATTTTTGTTAGTAGTTTATTTCATTACAGATAATATCAAGAAGAACCCTAGATATTTCAAGCATATTGTTAGTAGCTTGATAGTTTTATTATTAGTCCAAAATGTTATAGTTCTACGAAAAAGTTGAGAAATCAATAAGAAGAGATGAGTTTGAGATTTCAAATAATTTTTGTTATAACAAGATCATGAGAAATAAATAATATGTAAGACATTATTGGAAGCATGAGAATGACATGATGCATGTATATATATATATATATATATATATATATATATATATATATATATATATATATATATATAGAATATATCTCAAATAACATAATTTTGAGGATGAAATTATTTGAAAGGGGAGAGAATGTAACACTCGGCCCATTTGGGCCTTGGACTTGGCCCAAAACCTGAGAAGCCCAAACCATCAAAGCCATATATATATATATATAAAAAGAGAACGGGAAGAATGACTTCTGATAGGAGTCTTCTTCTTCGATGAATCCTGAACGGAATGGGAGTCCTAGGACCACCGGAGCCCTAGGGCTCTCTATAAATAAGTCTTCTCCATCCCTCAAGAACCTCCACCGGCGATCTTCAAGCTTGATTCCTCCTTTTTTTTCTTGGAAGCCACGACACTCTCTTCTTGTGTTCGTAAAAAATCGAAGGTCGAAGAGGCCATCAGAGTTCAGGTAAGGGTTCAATCTTTCTTTCTCTCCCTCTTTTCTTTCTTCCTATGGTTTTAGACTCCTCGTCGGCCATCGGGATCGCCGAAAATTTTATGAATCATGAAACTTCTGTTCGGTCAAAATTTTTTCCTCTCTTTTTCGATCACCGACGTTGTCGGTTGCGGTATCTCATCTCCGAGATCAGACCCCCATCTCTCTCTCTCTTCCCTTGAGTGCTTGGCTGCCGACGACTGGCCAATGGTCGAAGATTATGAAGAAAGAGGACGGATCCCCTATTTTTTGAGAAATAAAAAAAAAAAAGAAGATAAGCTTGCCAGCCGAACTCCATCGCCAGCCAGCTTATGTGGTCAACCATCGTAGTCGAACCTCTGATCGAACCACTACCCTCGTCAGAGCCAAGTCGAAACCCCTCAGTCCATCCTCTATTTCGGCCCAAGGGAGGTCGTGGAAAGAAGGAAAAGAAAAGAAGAAGAAAGAAGAAGAAGAAAAGAAAGAAAAAGAAAAAGAAAAAGAGAAAAAGAAAAAGAAAAAAAAGAAAGAGAAAAATAGAAAAAAAAAAAATTCTCTCTCCCCTCTCTCTCCTTTCTCTCTCTTTTCTCTCTCCTCTCTTTACCTTCTCTCTCCATTTTCTCTCTCTAAATTCTCTCAATCTAGACCTTTCTCTCTCTTTATGGATTTTGTCTCTCTAGGGTCTTTCTCTCTCTCTTTGATTGCATCACGAATCCTAAGATAAACTTGAGATGAAAATATGATGACCTAAGATTACTTTGAAATTCGTGTAGTAGATTGGATCCCGATCTGATCTTTATTCAAAATTTATAATATCGATTATAGTTAATCTATATTGAGTCACCTTGATATGATCTCTGATAATCTTAATCATGATTGCCTCATCTGAAGGATACAAAGATTTTCTCTCTTCACTTTCTCTCTCTAAAATTTTTTCTCTAGAATTTTTTCTCTTCATGAATTTTCTCTCTAGAAGTCTTGTGGACTAATGGAGGGTCCAGATACTCAAACAAATCCCGATTTTGGGTAATCTTAGAAAAAGTCCTGGATTTGTATTATTAAGATCGATTATCGATAATTTCTCCATATATGATTTTTATATTTGATCAGGATCATGAAGAGATACGATTATTTGCATAAGATGTCGAGAGGAATATCTTATTTTCAAAATTCATAAATCAAAGAAGATCATTGATTTCTATATTTGGATCAGTTACCGGTAAAGATAAGAATCCCTGTACATGATCACCATTATATATATGCTATTTTACTGTTGGTCTTGCATCATTGATTTTGCATCGTCGGATTTGAGATCAATGAATTTATTATATCTGAGATACTGTTATTTGATTTTGAGCATGAGTATATTATGTCAATATCTATGTATCAGAGATTGATGGCATGATTATATGGATATGACATATCTAAATTGATCATAATGTAAGTTGGAATTGATTTGATGAAATCAACACAATGATTAAATGAAAAAGAGAGATATGGTATAGACTAGTATTGTCATGTGGAACAGCCCGTCAGGAGCTTATACTTAGAACAGCCCGCTAGGAGCTTATGCCTGGGACAACCCCCACTAACTTATAGGTGGATCAGCCAGTCAAGAGCTCATGTCTGAGACAGCCCGCCAGGAGCTTATGCCTGGGACAGCCTTTCATGGACTTTCATACGTGGGACAACCGACTAGGAGCTCATCCTGGGATAGTCTTTAAAGGCTTTTAAGTGAAAATTGATTCGGATGATGACTGAGGTATAGACTTGGTTAGTCCCAAGCCAAAAAGAAAAAGGTTAAAAATCATACGATAATCAAAAGAGAAATGAAAAATAAGACATGAAATAATTGTTGAACAAAAGTATTTCACCTGTTAACATATGATGATTTATTTTTTTTGACAAGACAGATAATTTATAGATGTTTATATTATTCCGGATATTGAATATGAGATTTTATGTTTTATTGCTTATCTTTATTTTTAGATTATATTATTACATCAGTGTGATATGAAAATTTTTATTGGGCTGTAAAGCTCAAACCTCTTTCTTTTTCTTTTTATTCTTAAAGTTACAGAATACTCATGGTTGGCTATGATTTGGATTCGTGGATGAGTAGATGAATAGATAGAATGTCATGATATCTGATCAGAAGATTGAAAAAATTTTAATTATAATTATATAAATTTTATTAATTTTTATTAAAATTAAATATTATAAATATTAAAATTATAATAAAATATTTTTAATTTTATATATTTTTAAAAATTTATTTTAAAAAATATATGATCATCGTATATTCAATACGAATGTCGAATTCGAGGCGTTGCAGTAATCCAAGCTAAAATACAAAACACCGGATGTTGATCCACTGATGAATTATCAAGGCCAAAAAATAACCAATCTGCCACGAGTGGAATCCAGAACAACACTGTTCAAAATGCAATGGCATTGAATAACTACCACTACTTACTAAGGTCCTCTGCAAATCCAAATCAGAATGCACTGCGAGCGGTCACTTCATGTACCTCTGCAGGTCCTCATCATTCACAGCCTGTGCCTTTCACAGAGTCCTATTCCATCAACTCTGAGGAGCCCATTTGTTGATAGTTCATCGCTCCTCGAGAAGCACCAATCACCACAATTGCATAACAGCAGTATGCAGTCTTCACAATCAAATCGAGCAATTGGAAGGACATGTGATTCAGCAGCTACTGCAAGAAACAATGGATAACAACGGGGGGCACCGCAGCAAACCTTTGGTGCACCGAATTTGAACGGTAACGTGGGATCTGAGGCTTTTGGTAGTGGAATTAGTAGTGCAGGAGGCTTGCCATCCAGGTTTAGCTTGGGGCTAGTCAGGAATGCAGTGTTGCTGGACAATAACATTAACCATGCATCCAACAATGTCACAAGGAAGATAAACGGGAACAACAGCTTCAAATCGATTGTCAGCAACAGTGCCTATGTTACGGGCAATATCATTGATCTTAGATATGTTATACCTCATGTTACGATGATTATCGTAAGTATCTCGAAGTAGTGCTATATCACAATACATGTCAAGCTTTTAGATCATCAACACGACCACCGACCACTGTATAAACTGAGGAGTCCATCTCCATACTGAGCTGAGATATCCTCGAGATCTGATCTGTGTATGAGCTACTCAGCCGACTTATCTCTTCAACTTATGTGATAGCTGTCTATCTCGAATAGATAAGATTTAGCGTAATCATCTCTTTTGATCTCGCAGGAGCGATTAAGGGATGAATTATCTGGTCCATTTTGACATGTCCAACAGTCCAGCAATTTCGGGATCGTGCAATCTCACAACTAACAATCCAACTATCCGACATTCTTTTATATAAGCAACCAGAGCTCCGAGGACTAAGGTAAATTCAATCGAATCTCTCTCAGAGAACTCATTGCTACTTTTTTGTTCTTTATTTTTTTGATTTGAGTATCGAAGGGTCCTCGCCGAAGCCATAACCTCCAGTTTGAGACTTATTTTGCAGGTGACTCCAGCACTAGCATCTCCGCTCCAGATTTTTAGATATCCATTTTCCGACCTCGACCGATTTAAGCAGCAATAGATAGAAGAAAGGCTTGCATTCGCATTCATGGCTCCAAAACAGACATCTTTTCGGCTTTTCAATGCCGTCGCTTCCCGACAGGCGGCCAGCCAGATTGACAATCAAGTTCAGCCACTGATGCCGGAAATCCCTCCATCGGTTCAACTGATCATCTCTCTACCAGTTCAACCAGCCCTACCGGTGCTAGTCATGATCGATCAATTCGGTCAACTCTTCCAGCAAGTTCAACATCTGACGACCGCAGTCCAAGTGGTTCAAACTTTTCTCGTGCCCTTTCAGGCGGTGCCGCAGCCTCCCTAGACTGTCTCTACACTTTCTACAGCGGTGCGTCATACAGTTCTCTCAGTGGTACCGTCTGTGCCTTCCGCAGTGATATCTTCACAAAATTTTACTTTGACTGTGGCTCTAAAGCCACCACCTCAACCAGAGCCGCAGACGCCTCCTCAAAGTTTGGAGAGGAGGTTGACTCATCGAAATCACCTTAGAGCCCAGCAGCCGGTCAGACGGTGATCTCCAAGCCCACAGTCAGGTCATGACTCAACCCCCGGATGTCGATCTTCTCTGCTCTTCGAGATTGGTACTGTCCATGAGGTTGATTTTAAAAGATGATTTCAAGATCTCAACCAGCAGTTGGATCAAAAAATTGAAAAGACTCTCAACAATAATGGCTCCTAGGTGTTGCCCTATGAAGGGTATAACAGTCAGTCATCCTTCATCTCGAAGATTGTGCAGGAACCACTCCTCCTGTACTTCAAACTACCTCAGTTGGAGGTCTATAATGGGACCACCGACCCTATCGATCATGAGGAGACCTTCAAGACAGCCATACTTCTTCAGGGAGCATCAGATGCAATCCTCTATCGAGCGCTCCCTCTAACCCTTAAGGGGGTCGCTCGACAATAATATTCGAGTTTGAGACTGGCATCTATCCATTCCTTTGAAGACTTATGCCGATCTTTCATCAGTCATTTCATTAGTAGTTGGCGACAGCAGAAGCAGTCCAACTACCTCCATACCATCAAGCAAAAAGAGGATAAGTCAATCTGCTTTTTTATGAACAGATTTAACGTGGTGACCTTGAAGATTCAAAATCTGGATCAGTCGACCACGATGGCCACTATGATGAGCGATCTGTTGAAAAATGACTTGAAAAAATCGTTAGTTAAGATTTATCCTCAAGATCTCTCCGATATACTTGTCCGTGCGGAGAAGTATGCCCGCATGGAAGAGGTCTTTGTCGATGATACTCCTGTTTGTTCAGTCGTTGTGGGATCCAGTAAGGAGCACCATCCAAGGAAAAAGGAGAAAAGATGTCAGCGCTCCCGGTCTCCGCCCATGAGGCAGAATAATGGGGGTCGAAATTGTCGATCCCGTAGTTCTCCAAGAAGGATTCGGCAACCATTACCTCCTAGATAGTACGATAGCTACATGCCCCTGAATGTTCCTTGAAGAGAGGTATTGTTATAAGTGGGGCTTGAGTTACCTAAGTCCCGACTGATGAGAATAAAGGTGGAACACCGTCGAGATCCGAATAGATACTACTTTTACCATCATGATCACGGTCACGATACTGAAGACTGCCACCAGCTTCACGATGAGATCGAGAGGCTTGTCAAGCAGGGGCGGCTGAATCAACTTATTCGAAGAGCGGCCCCTCAACATCAAGCTCTGAGAGTTCAGCAGCTGTCCCTTCTACTTCAACAGCCTCTCCCTCAGCCTCAGCAAGCACTAGCACTACAGGAACGGTAGTAGGTCAAAGTGTAAATGGCGGAAGAAGAGTGATCCATCCAGAGAGAAATCCACATGATTACTGGGAGATCGTCTGGGTCAGAAAAAATCTCTCGATTTACAACACCATCCCAATCGAGGATCTTTTAGATGTCTCATTGAGAAAGGAGAATCCAAGCCAGATGGTGAAAATCAGCTCATATCTAGATGAGATAACTAAATGCTGACTAATTGATCTTTTACAGAAAAATACAGATCTTTTCATCGATGACCAACTTTGATCTAGTGATCTGATGCTGCGGTGAGCCAAAGTCTCACAACCTATAGAGCAGGTGCTAGAAGGAAGGCTATCGCCCAACTGAAGGTCCTTACCAAATGGATGAAGTGGCACGCCCAAAAATTTATAGGTTAAAGTAGCTCGACGGGACTTCAATTTCAAGATCATAGAACTCGATGAACCTCAGCATATATTACCAATAACGAAACTATTTTTTATTAAAATAAAATTTATAGGGCCATCAATTTGTGATTGGCATCCGAGTTCTCCAAAAGTTGCCTCTTCCTTTTACTCAAGAATCTGAACTATAACTATGGTCAACTAATGTGAGGGCTAACTTACAAGATCCTCGAGAAGACCTCAGCGACTCCTAGGTGGAGCTAACTCACCAGATCCCTGCAGAGCCCGATTCGCACAAAAAGCAGAGGGAGACCCTTAAGGAACCTCCGGAGGACTAACTTACCAGATCCTCGAGAAGATCTCGATGACTCTGAGATGGGGCTAACTCACTAGATCCCTACAGAGTCTGAGTCGCACAAAAAGTGGAGAGAGATCCTTAGAGAACCTCCGGAGGGCTAACTTATCAGATCTTCGAGAAGATCTCGACGACTCTGAGGCAGGGCTAACTTACCAGACCCCTACAGAGTCCGAGTCATGCAAAAAGTGAAGGATGACCCTTAGAGAACCTCCGAAGGGCTAACTTACCAGACCTTCGAGAAGACCTGATGACTCTAAGGTGGGGCTAACTTACCAAACCCTTGTAGAGACTGAGTCACGTGAGAAGCAGGGGGAGACCCTTAGAAAACTTTCGAAGGGATAACTAATCAGGCCCTCAGAATATCGTCGAGAGTGCAAGATGCCATAGGCACAAGCTCATTGCTGGCACATACTGCCTCTCGCGTAAAGATAAGAAGTGCTAGATGTTATAGGCACAAGATCGCTGCAGGCACACAATGCTACTCATAAGGGCTAACTTACTAGACCCTCGAGAAAATCTCGACAACTCCAAGGTGGGGCTAACTTACCAGACTCCTGCAGAGTCCGAGACATGCGAGAAGCGAAGGGAGACTCTTAGGGAACCTCCAGAGGGATAACTAGTCAGATCCTTAGAATGTCATCGAGAGTGCAAGATACTGTAGGCACAAGCTCATCGCTGGCACACACTGCCTCTCACATGAAGACGAGAAGTGCTAGATGCCGTAAGCACAAAATCACCGCAGGTACATAATATCACTCATGAGGACTAACTTATCAGACCTTTGAGAAGATTTCGATGACTTTGAGACGGGGCTAACTTACCAAACCTCTGTAGAGCTCGAGTCACATAAAAAGCGAAGGAAGATCCTCAAAAAATCTTTGAAGGGATAACTAATCAGACCTTCAAAATATCATTGAAGAGCCCTAGATGCCATAGGCACAAGCTCACCATCGGCACACACAGCCTCTTCAGAAGAAGAATAAAAAGATGGATAACGTGCGGTCAGAAATATTATCTTAACAAGTATTCCTTCTGCCTGAGGCATTCTTTCAGACTCAAGAGTAGGGGGTAGTGTTGAGATAATTATTATGATGCCTCAGATTCATGAACGATCAGATTACATTCAAGTTATGTTAAACTGCTCTAAATATGTTCACTTCAATCGAAGTTCTCCCAAGTATATCTATACTAAAGCTGAGCAACCTAGAACATTACTCGTGCTGAGCTGAGCACTGAGTATTTTCTCATACTGATCGAGCACTTATTTGTGCTGTTCTCTATGAGCCGAGCAAAATTCACAAAGTCTATAGATACAAATTTAAAGTTGAAAATGAAGCAACGACTTTCAAAACAAAGTATTTATTTTTATTAAAATCTTTATAAAGAAAAAGTCAGTGCTCCAAATACTTTACAAAGAAAAGCTGGTATTTCGAACACTTTAGAGGATAGTTGCTTCAGGCACTGCCTTATAAACAAGAGAAAAAAATAAGGAAGAAAGAGGAAGAAGAGAAGGATAGCAGAAGAAGAAAAGGAGGACAGCAGAAGATGGAGAGGAAAATAAGAGGAGATGAGGAGGAACATCCCGCTGCAATTGATGGTGCATCGGATCGACCAGGTGAGCTGGTTCGATCTTCATCCATTGAGGACTTCACCTCCTCAACATCCAGATGAGCTGATTCAATCTTCATCTATCGAGGCTTCTACCTCTTCATCGGTATCGCCAGCCTGTATGCCGTGAAGTTCTAAATACAGCATTATCCTCAGTAAATGGACCTTACAATCATCAAAGCCCTAGATAAAGGTGACGGCGGTGACATCAAGCATTTTCCTCCTAAACATCGTAGAATTTCAGAACTCTGTGATGCAGCACTCCCAAACTGCAGGCGAGATATGCTCCAGCTGATGGGGGAGTCTGGTTGCATGAGGCAAAGGAGGAGAGGCCCCATGAGAAGTGGATGCGTCGGCCCATCTAGCTCTCTCCCTTTCACGGGCTAAGTACCTCCGGTGGGTATCCCTTGCAATAGCATTCCGCTCTCTCATCCGTCTCTTAATTAATTCTAAAGGTGGTAGATTCGAAGGCAACAACATGACAGCAAACGGAGAAGGAGACTTCTTGCCACAGAAGGTGGAGTGAAGATCCTTTTGCTCCTTATTTATAAGCGCTAGCAGCCAGACCAATCACCTATTGGCGCTTCCCAGGAGTTAATGACCAAGCATTTAATGACGCACTTTCTTCAGAGTGGGAAAAAAATTCTTATGATGCTTCACAAAACAAAATATGTTTACATGGCACATCTTCATAGACCCCATGTCATTTCCCAGGCGTGACCTTATCGGATGAGTCATCGACTGCTATTTTTCATAATCGTCCGTATTTAAGGAAGCAGAACAAGATTATCATTCACTTAAATTGTCTAAGATCAGCATGAGTAAGTTCACAAAGTAGAAGTATGATAAAAGATTCTACTTATTTTATTTCTTTCAAAATTTTTTTATAATAACCCTAAAACATGAAAAAAGAGAAATACAAAAATTACAGTGTGGCACCTGGAGCTGAGGTACCGGTCGCTGAGACATCCGTCATGATAGAACTCAGATTTCATCTAAAAAATTTAAATCCAGATCCAGATATTTGACAACAACTCGAGCTCGAATAAACTGCCTTCTGGTGTCATAAATATCGGTAGAATACTCAGCTCTTTCTTTCTCATATTCTTCTGAGGCCCGAAAGTCTTCCACAGTCTTAGAAGCGGCCTCGGCTATTCGCTTCTCCTTCGCCTCCATTCAAACCTTCAACTCTTTTATTTTTTTTGCAGGCGAGAATTCTCCTCACAAACGGCTATGTTTCTCTTCGCCTGAGCTTCAAACTCTGTTGCCTTGCCCAGCAGTCGAGAATTCTCCTCAACAATCTTTCTCAATGCTGCCTTAGTGTCTTCGACTCTCCTCTCAACTGTGTCGGCTTTTATGGAGACTTCTTCGACTTCCTTCTCGGCCCTCTCTTTTGCTCTTTTGAGCATCTCAGCTTCGAGCCCAAACTTCTTCAACTTTTTGACCAGCTCATGCGAGCTTTCAATGTACCCAATCAAGTAATGGGTGAGCTGACAGGTGAAGAAAAATTTCATAAGTAATAAATGAGTATACAGTAAGTGCTAAATGAGAAAGCCCTAACATATCCGGATGAGACAATCCATGGCTCCTCTCCTTATCTCCCTTTGAGGAACATTCAGTAGCTCGTTTGCATCGACAGGGCGGAGCAGTTCGGAGAGTAACTCGCTCGCCAGTATGGGATCCCTCAGTGCTGAGGCCTCAAGCTTCAGCCCGATTGGTGCAGTTCCAGATGTGTCGGCTACCTCGATCGGTATCTCATTCGAGGAGGATCCGACAATGGGTGAAGCTGGTTGGGTCGGTGAGCAGGGAGGAGCAGGTAGGCTCAAAATCACCTCTTCCAGACCTTGATCTGCATGGCTCATCCAGAAGCCCGCAGTAGCTGAGGTGGTAGGCGAGCCACTTTTCACCTGAATAATCTCATGGCCTTCCGAATGAGAAGGTTTAGACTTCCTGGTCTCCAAAGTCGATTATGCAGGATCTCCTACTCTGGCTCGGAGGCTCCGTCCGGTGGCAGGCTTGGTATCTCTTTTTCATAGGATTTTTCTCTTCTCCTTTGGCGGGCTCGAGCTCTTCCCAACATCCAACTCTGCGATCGTAGTGATCAAATTGTAAGACGAATAGAGTCAAAAGATTTAAGACCAAAACAACTGACTCGCAACTTGAGGAGCGACTTGGCTAATACCGGCATTAAACAGTGCCTAAGCTGACAGCAACTCTTTCAACTCTGGAATCCTGAAGCTCAGCAGAGCTATCATCTTCTGATCCAAGCTCTTATCCGTTGAAGATTCCTTTAGCGCCTCCCGAGGTTCATCCTAGGTGAAAAAATTTCAGGCTTCACCTGATGTCTGCGAGATGAAGAGAAATCTCGGCTTCCAATCGTGCACGATGGAAGGTATGCTCGAAAATATCAAGTGAATGCCATCCTTCTTCTTTCACGGAGTCATGTACCACCACCTACGTGAGTCTAGGTGCCGCTTGAAGTTGAAGAGAAAATAAAAGAATGTGACATTTGATGCAATCCCGGCCAGCATGCATAATGTGATGAAGCCGCAGATATGCCACCACGCGTTCGGTACCACCGTACATGATGATATCTTAAAATATTAGAGGAGCACCATAAAAATGAGGTGGAGAGGAAGCCTCAACCCAGCTCGAAAGTACTCCTCGTAGAAGCCCATACATCCTGAAGGCAGACAACAGACTCGATCATTCGATCCCGGGACTTCAAGTTGAAACGCGGGGGATATTTGATATTGCTTGTGTAGCATGATTATATCCTGCTTTGTCAACTCTAATCTGAAGCCCAGCGGCATAAAGTTAGACTCTATGGTGGCCATCTCTCTCTCTCATACAGAAAAACCATGAAAGGATGAAGAAGAGAAGAACATGTAGTAAAAGGAGAAAACCAAAATTTTGCAAGGTCTGTATCCCATTCTATCTAGGGATTTTAAATAACCTCAGACTTCAATGGGACCTCTAAAAGTCATCTCCTATCAGCACATTAATTGCAAGAGACGTGCATTGATAGAAGACTGACGTACACGCGACACGTGGAGACTGTGAATGGACGTGATTGCTGCTGCTGATATGGTAGTTAATATCAATGGCAGGTGAATCATACTTTATGTCACTTTCGAAAGAATATGTGCAGACATACTCCAATTCCTTCTATATGGATGCAATTCGAATTTCGATCTCTTCAAAATCTGTATGACAGTTATGGAATTTTACCTTCGGATCGGAATGAAAATTACAATCTCTATTACACTTGCAATTCTAACTATAGCTAAAGCTAACTAGAACCAGCTCAAATTTTCGTCCTAACTTTAGCTCAGCTCATGTCTTGCTTGAAGCACAGCACAGGCTAAGTATTCATCTGGGCTAATTACTCTAATCAAGGTTTGTAGTTACAATCAAGTGCCGAGCATGTGTTAAAGACTTTGATTCATATTTGAAAGCATGATTCTTATTCATCAAAAGAAGAGGAATACATCTGTTCTTGTGGAGATTCTATTATAAGACCAGAGGCCTCGAATCACAAAAAAAAAGAGAGCATAAATCACTCCTCAGGGAGATTACCGGAGCGATCGTCTGCGAGATGGTATTTCTCAACGCTGATGATGCCTTCGATTTGGATGGCTGTGTCGATCTTGTCCACCCTATCTAAAAAATCAAACGTCATTATAAATCTCGATCAGTTATCTGACGACACTACCTATAAATCTTCATCCAGGCAATCGACTTGAAGATTCTTGATGAGGTTAGGAGGAAGGTGCACTTGGGCAATGGACTTACACTTCTCAAAGCCCACGAAGAATGCCGCTTTGCAAGCTTAGGCTATAATCTTAGCTGGCTATAATCTTAGCCCCTTCTTTTTCCACCTACTTTCTCCTACTTTCAGCATGTTTGAGTAAAATCTCCTGATCTATAAATTTATCCTAGAGAAGCTTATGATTTACCTTTCTCTCTTTCAACCTCTTCTTCAGGTGCTCCACTTTCGGTTTGATCTTTTGGACTCCCGAGAGCGGCTCTGGGGAGGTCTGAACTCCTCTAGAAGTGGAGTGTCTGTCTTCTCGAAGAGCTCTCTCTCCTCAGCTCATCCCTTCAAAGATTCTAGCCCTCTTGGACGAACCACCACTAGGGTTCCTTTGAGGATGAGTTTCAAGACAAGGAGAACTTCTTCTCACTTTAAGTGACCTCCTCAGGTGCTCCATATCGTCATGAGTCTGACAACAGTCTCTCTCAGTCTCAGACCTCTGCCTCTCAAAGATTTTAATCCTCCCCTCGAGATTCTCAACCTTCCTGTCAACCTTAGATTTCTATTGTTCGAGGGCCTCAATCTATCTTTTGATCTATCGCAGTTGTTCGTCCCAATGAAGAATCGACTTCTGGACCTCCTAAAGAACCTCCTCTATAAAGCTGAGCTTCTTGACCAGCTCAGTATTATCCCTCTCCAGATGTTCTAACCGGTACTTCAGCAAATCGATCTCTTCTTTCTCCATTGCCAGAACATCGAAGTTGCAACTAACGAGGCTTGCCAAAAATTGGCCCACATGCACAAGGGATCTTAAGGCATCGGCAGATCACTTCTCCTCCCTTTGTTTGTTGAGGAATAACCTTTCGGCTGGCGGTAGGAGGTTCCTCAAGTATTTCACCACGGATTAGAGGATCTCTCCTATGGATGGAGCACGAAGCATCGAATTTGAGGGTCCTACATGAGCAGTGGATGCAAGAAAGTGCCTAACAGGGGTCGCCATCTCTAACGATCCCCCAGTCTCCATCTTCGTGGTCAGATCTTTCTTTGAATTATCGATCGCCTCTTCCATCTGCACTTCCTCAATCAAATCTTTTTCAGAGCATCCCTCGATGCTCATCTTCGGTGCCATCTCCATCGGTACCCCACTGGTCGGGACTTCCTCTGGAGAATCCTGTATCACAGCTTCTAAAGGTAAGGCCATGGGTTCAATAGTAGGAGCGGCATGTTCTTCTTCTCCGATCACGGATCCCATTTCAGTAATCAGAACCATGATCTGTCTCCTACAAGCTAAAATTTGCTCAAGTCTCTTTACACGCTATGAATCTATCTTGCTCCAAGGAATCATGATGGATAGTCAATATAAAAAGATCTATGGCTATCTGTACTTTTAAAGTGCTAATTTAAAGAAGAAAAAAAATGAAAAGCTACCATAAAGTGATTAAAATCTCGAAGAGACCGTCGTCTGAGTGGTCCCTTCAGTTACGCTCGTCCGCGTTAGTCACATTAGGATGACATCACTCGCTTTAAATGCAATAGAAGTAGGCGTGAAGGCAGAAGTATGTGGCATTGGATCCTAAGTACTTTTGGAGTACTTCTTTCGCTTGATCCTTAGACTCAGGAGTAGGAGAGTAGTATTACGGTGATTACCGTAAGTGCCTTGGATCAGCACTATATCACAATACATGTCAAGCTCTCAAGTCATCAACACGATCGTCGACCGTCGTATGACCTGAGGAGTCCATCTCCATGCTGAGTTGAGGCATCTCCAAGGTCTGACCTGTGTATGAGCTGCTCAGCCGACTTATCTCTTCAACATGCATGACAGCTGTCTATCCCAAATAGATAAGATTTGGTGTAACCATCTTTCCTGCTCTCGCGGGAGCGATTAAGGACTGAATTATCTCACCTAGTTTGGCATATCCAACGGTCTAGCAATCTCGAGATCATGCAATCTCACAGCTAACAACCCAGCTGTCCGACATTCTTCTATATAAGCAACCAGAGCCCCGAGGACCCAGGTAGGTTCAATCGAATCTCTCTCAGAGAATCCGTTGCTGCTTCTTTGTTTTCTGTTTTTCTGACTTAAGCATCGAATGATCCTCGCCAGAGCCACAACCTTTGATTTGGGACTTATTTTGCAGGTGACTCCAGCATCTCCACTCGAGGCTTTTAGGTGTCCATCTTCCGATCCCGACTGATTGAAGCAGCAATACCTCAAAATGTTTGTCTATCTGAATCGAATCAAGACATTCTTTCTCATGTTTTGTGAATAACGGTATCTTAAATGATGAGCCATGTGACATGGGTGATGGATGGAAGATGTAAAAATAACTAAGAGCAAGTAGTCGACCAAAATCATTACCCATATTATAGTGGTGGCCGTGTCTTACCATTCCTTTCTTTCATAGAAGGAAAGAATGTATGTAATAGTGGTGGTGGTGTTTTACGGTTCTATTTTTTTCATAAAGAGAAAAATATAAGCTGTAGGTCAAATAAAATAGAGGAATCTGAGAGATGGTTGCCAATTTTGATTGTATTTTTTTAACATCTTTTGCTTATTGAAAAAAAAAAAGATAACAAACAATAGGTCTTATTATTTCTACATGTGCCATTAGAAGCATTATTTTGATATTTTCAAATAAAAGGTGTGTGTATCATAGTTGCACTTAATACTTTCCAATTCTACTCGAGATTTTATAGTAGAGGAACTACTTGTGGATAGATTGATCATTTCATCAATAATCTTAAGTCAAAATCCTATTTCCTTTTGACTCTGCACTATTGATTCCATGATGATTATTGCTCAATAATAAACAATAAGATAATTCCTTCGTAGAGATAGAAGATTTAATTCTCATAGATATAACAAGCCTCGCTTGAACTATTTTAATGGTGGTCAACTCTTTCCCTCTCACATGTAGCATGAGAAAAAAATGGACTTTATGACTGTTACTAATTGAATAATCAACACACGATCTAATTATCTCAATTGTTTAATTGATTGTTTTGAGAAAAAAATTTTAAAAAAAGATTTTCTTTTATTTTTCATAAAAGATAAAAGATAAGAGACTATCAAAATATCATTTTGAAAGGGAATGAATTACATAAGGTAGTTCGGTAACTAAAATTAATTTAGGATATGTTTGGTTAGTCATTAAAAAAGTATTTTTTTTGCTTTTTAATTTTTAAAAAATAAAAATCAAAAAATAATATTTGGTAATATCATGAAAAGTAAAAGATAAAAATCAAAATAATCAAAATAATTACTTTATATGCAAAGTGAAAATTTTTTGCTTTCTAAAACTTACTTTTCTGTTTTTTTTTTGCTTCCACACATCTAAAATATCAAATCAAAAAATAAAAAGTCCGAATCTTTCTTCCTCGTCGCGCTCTTCACCTCCCTACCCTCTTCTCCCTCCTTGAATCCTTCTCCCTCATCGAGCTCTTCATAGGACTGTCAAAATGGGCTTGGCCCACAGGACCGGCCCTGCCCAATCCAGTAACTGGGATGGGCTGGGCTGCCATACGAGTAGCCCAAATAATAACCGGGCCTGTTTGGCCCACCCCACATTAGCCCAAGGGCTCATATGGGTTGGGGCCGGCCAGCCCAGGTGGGCCATGAAAATTTTAAAAAAAAATTCTATTACTATTAGGTTTTATAATTTATACTTTTATTAGGAGGTTGGGACGGTGGGAGTGGGACCTAAGTTTTTTAATTTGAATCCCGAATCCCGACTGCTGCCCACATCGCCGGCCGTCGCCGCCGCCCCGCTGCCCCCACATTGCTGCAGAACGACTGCCTTCTCGTCAGCAGGATGATCGCCTCCGTCGAGTAGCAGGACGCTAAGCCCCTCCTCTTTCGGGGCCCTCCTTTTCGTCGATCGACGCCCCTCCTTCTTTCCGACCGTCGCCAACCGACAGACGACCGACGCTGCTGACCGGATGATTCCCCTCCTCTGGGCCCCTCCTCCTTTCCGACTGCTGATCGGATGATCCCCTTCCTTCTTCGGGCCCTTCCTCCTTTACGTCGATCGATGCCCCTCCTCCTTCCAACCGCTACCGACCGATGGACGACCGACGCTGCTGATCGGACGATCCCCCTCCTCCTCCGGACCCCTCCTCCGTCGATCGATGCCTTCCATTTCGACTGCGGACCGAACGATCCCCCTCCTCCTCCGGGCCCCTCCTCCTTTCCGTCGATCGACGCCCCTCCTTTTTGACCGCTGCTGATCGACGGACGACTGACGCCACCGACTGGATGATTCCCTTCCTCCTCCTCGATCTCTCTCCCTCTCGATAGTCGCCAGTTGGTATCTCTCTCCCTGACTCTCTTTAGTCTGTAAGTCCGATGTTAAATTAAATTAATTGATATTAAATTATTTGAGATTCAAAGCCCATGGGCTGATCCGGTCCGACTTACGGTCCTTAAAGGGCTGGGCTGGGCCAGCAATATTACGTCCCATTTTTTGGATGGACCTAGCCCGACCCAGCCCATCAAATTTTAGATCCTTATGGGCCAAGCCGGACTGGTCCATTTTGACAGTACTAACTCTTCATCTGCCGTCCTCAAACATTATTTTTTGCTTTATAGCAATGTAGTTATCAAATATATTTTTTATTTTTTTACTTTTACTCAATAGTAAAAATAAAAAAAATAAAAAATATTTTTTTAAAATTAAAAATTAAAAAGTGTAACCAAATGTACCCTTAGCAAATCTTCAAGCTGAATTCCTAATTCATTCGGAATTTTCATCCGTATATATTACATTACGCTAAACCAAATCGTGAACTAATTGAGAATTTTCTTATGATTTAGTAAATTAGATAACTACAGTTTACCGTAAATCGTGAACTAATTGAGAATTTTCTTATGATTTAGTAAATTAGATAACTACAGTTTACCGTTGCGCAAAAACAAGCAACAGGAACGTGCGCATGCATAAACCAATCATCGTACGGTCAGGGAAATTGGGGAAAGTAAACCATTCAATCCAGCATTGCGTTCTAAGTGGAACAATTCCAATGACCGGAATGCAATCACGAGGCGATGGAATATTTAAATCCAGATATCCTGAACATCCGACCAGGCATCTCAGAACTTACTGGAAAAAAATTCAAAAATTGGATAAGAAAATGTTTATATATATTTTACGTAATTTTTGAAAAGAAATCATAGGCCCACAAGACCCAAACCATCCGCGTAGGAGACACCAGCATCTTCTAAATTAAATATTTTCTAGCTAATGGCTTTGTTCCAATAAAAGGCTTGGAAACGCTCAACGATACATTTGAATGGCATGCCTACATTTGAATGGCATGCCTACCCGAAAATGTCATCTTGAACGGCATGAACGAAAAAGCCAGCATCCGCAGTTAGAGCATGGAACATACCACCCGTTGATTTGATACGCAGGCCATGGCAACCCCCCCAGACCTCATCGGCATACGGATAAGCTACTTGCAGAATCAGCAATTTTCAGGCTCCAGTAATAATACACATCCTACAACTACAGCAGCCAAACCAGCCAACTTGCCAACTTATGAAGAAGCTAGTTGCAGAATTAGCAATTTTCTGGCTGCAATGATCTAACACATATTGTAAATCTGTAGCAACCAAACCATCCAATTAAATATGTTCTTGGTCGATATACATAGTAGGCCACATAATAAACTGGCACAAGTTCCTTCTCAGCTACTTGAGCAATCCCAGAGGCAAGGGTCTTAGCGATCTGCTACCGTATTAATATACAAGTAAAAGAAGATAAGTTTTGTACTCAAGCTGACACAAAGGCAAATCATGCAAATGACTCCTCATCTCCATCATCATCATCTTCATCATCAGAAACATCTGCAGGTCCAAACAATGTGTTCAGAATTGCTTGGTTCCATCCCCTTCCAGCTCCCCAATGCCTGATTCTTGCCGCAGGTGCATGCCATTGAGACTCTCTTGCCTCATCTTCTACAGAGCTAGCATCTGGGAAGTAATTCAAAACTGAATTCCACACTGTTTCACGGATGTCCACTCCTAATACAGGTAATAGAGGGCGTCCAATTACTTGAACATGGCACACACTTTCAACATGCAAAAGAAAAATACTAGAAATCAGTTTACAATAACAAAGACCACTAATATGTCAATCCAGCTATACTTTTATCTGTGAAGCATGCTTAGAGAAACTAAGCATTCTTCATGATCACATTCATGGAAAAATACTAGTTATACACATACTAAAATCTCGTAAGGAAAGGCTTTTAGAGGCTAGCTTTGTACCAAGAGAGCAAGGAAATTGGAATATCTGGCATCATTGCAAATTTTGACCTCAGTTCAATCACTATGATGTACTGATAACACATTCAAGAAGCATCTTTAAATGCTCATCTATTACAGGTTCAAGCCTAGATAGCACATGGATGTCTCGAGCGCATGATCATTAAAACTGATAATCAAAATTCACTTAATGCGATAAGATATTCCATACAGGAAAAACATGATAAAATAGGGAAAACCACCCCTTGCAGTAGGGTGCTTAAAAAGAAAACCATAGCCACACAAAAGTATTGCTGAACAAATTTAAATAATCAAGTTTCTAGAGACTCACCATATGTAATATAAGCTATCCACTTCTTGTTTCTGGACTCTACCCGACAGCTCAATCTGCACCATTCCACCTATACAGATAACCGGGCGTGGAAGCTTGAAAGATTGCAAAACATTTTCCTGGTGCATGACAAATCATTGTTATTAAAGTTAAATTTTGAGATGGGGAAAAACTTCATGCAGGCTATGTTGCCTATCATCAAACCAGTGATCAGATCAAAGAATACTCATCTCAGATGAGTACACTGGCAATTCGAGCCATCTATGCATCAAAACTCAATCTGTTGGGTAATTATTATGATATAACATAGTCACCCCTCTTCCAAAATCTACAAACCTTGTAGCCTCATCCATTTTGTAGTCCGGATTACAGAATGCAATAATAAATTACGAATTTTCCCAAATTTTAGTGGATTCAAGTATCATCAAGGCAAGGACATATATATATATATATGTGTGTGTGTGTGTGTGTGTGTACAAGGTAGGTCATGATCCCTCCCTCTACATGACCCCTGCATGTGCAGGAATATCTGCTTACGTTCTTCATGTAATTCTTTTTTGAATTAATGGATGTGAATTGATGGAGAGTCATGTGTCTATATATTGTGAAACTTCTGCTGTCGGAAGACAATGTGCTGCGGCTGCTGTACGCTGCTGCATCATGCGACAATAGTAAGTCATGTTTATATGTAGCAGCCAAATTGAGTGCTAAGTCACGAGCTAGCGAAGATGGTCATTGCACGTGCACCTTGCATCAAACATACAGATTTCCAGAAATATAAGGAAATGGAAATTCTTTGTGCACCGCAGGCGGAGTAGAAAATCCAACATGGAGTGCACCGTCTTGTCTGATTGGTCTACATAGCCACCACTTTTCAACGCGCACTTAATCCCTGTAGTCCCATTTTTTCGTTTGAAATTTTGAATGACGAAAATGCCCATCTTCTTTGGAAAAAATTATGACATCCTGTAGGATATTATGATCCTGCATCAAATTATGACTTCCTGCACGCAAGATGTCATAATATGGTCCAGAAAATTATGACATCGTAGCATATTATGACATTCTACGTCAAATTATGACTTCCTACACGCAGGCTGTCATTATATGATCCAGAATGTCATAAAATGGAAAGGGTATTTTTGTCCAATCATTTTTCAATGTACATTTAATGCCTGCAGTTCTACTTTTTCGTTTGAAAATTTTAAATGATGACAATACCTTTGCTCTTTGAAAAAAATTATGACATCCTGTGCGTCAAATTATGACTTCCTGCACGTAAGATATCATAATATCGATATAAGATGTTATAATTTTTTCCAAAAAACAGGAACATTTTCGTCATTTAAAATTTTAAATGAAAAAATAAAACTATAGACATTAAATGTGCATTGGAAAGGGGTGGCTACGTAGACCAATGAGATAAGATGGTGCGCTCTACGTCGGATTTTCTACACCGCCAGTTGTGCACAAAGAATTTCTCTATAAGGAAAACAAAATACAATCCAACACCTTACTGTTTCCTCAGATCTTAAGCTATCTTAATATAAAGATCAAACCAAGGCTCTATTATCATTATAGAAGAATATAAGTAAACCATACATGTTAAGATTTAAATGAAATTACAAAAGCAATAGTTTATTGCCTGCATGGTTAGATGACCATCCATGCGATTGCTTCAAGTTGTAAGAAGTGCAGTACTATAAAACAAAATTATTTGAAACAGGACACCCGGCAATCTAAGATTGCCTGCAATATCATTGCCCACCCTGGGTAAACTATGACAACAAGCTAAGAACATATTAGCATTTGGTAGGCAAACCAAGACCATAACACATGGTCAACATCGCCAAAGAGGTTTACCTCTCCGCACATAATAGCAGTGCCCATCAAGAAAAATGAGTTGTTTGCTATCAGAATTTTTTTTGAGGATGTAATGAATTATGGTAAGGCCATAGCTTTTAGAGTTAGATTAAGCACAAGCAAAAAGAACCATGCAACAGTTCAACTCACCTGCACCATTGGGAATTCTGGCGAAACATGCATCCAGCTGTAGTTGTCATCAGTACCTGCATGACTTTTTGCATATCCATCTGTGATGCAACTTCCAGTCCCTTGGGATAGTCTGAAATAACCCATCCGAAAACGCACAGATTTTGCGGAATAAATGGGATCACCAGACTGAAAGCATGCTGAATAAAATTTATATATATTAAAAAAAAATCAACAAGAGAATATCATCCAAGCAAAACTGGACTATATGAACATGCAAAGTATCCAGAGACAAACCTTTAAACGGCTGTATCTTTATTTCATTAATGATGCATAACTTGGAAACCAATCTGTAAGTTAAAGTTTCAGGTACTTCAGGATCTATCTGTCCCCCACTTGACCACTAAGAAGGCGTCCAACCCACTTGATCTCTTGGTTCCAGTGTTTTATCAATGCTCTCATCAGGATAATAATCAGTGCTAGAAGCACCAATGGCATCAACAATGCAATCCCCTTTGCCCTTAGGTGAAACAAGGCAGAGACTCAAATTTGTGTATACCCTGTGCTCCCTCTCTAGGCTTTCCCATTCAACAGCAGTGCTAGATCCAACTTCCATAGACTTTTCTGAAATCCTTACTTCGATAACACGAGTAAAAATTGATACCTCTGGGCAAATTCTTATGCACAGCTTTTTGCTAAAACCATTTGCAATAACTGCATTACAGTTCAATTTTTTCCTTCTTAGAAATCATGTCTAGATATAAATAATAACTCCATAACAACAACAACAAAAACAAGAACAACACCAACAAGAAGAAGAACAACAACAAAACATTTCTACAGGATTACATGCAATGCTATCATCCATTCTTAGAAGCAATAATAAGTCCTCTGATGTAAAATATTCTTGCTGCATTTTCCCACCATTCTTCTCCTACATGAAAACAAGGTCTGCAAAACTTCAGCGCAATGGAATAAAATACTAGAGAGGCAGTAAAAAGAATCGTTTACCCAAATAGCATACAGAGAATCTTATGCAGAGGGGGTGGGGAGGACAACCACTGACCAACTAACCAACATAGCCAACAACATCACCATCCAAAAGGAAAATCACACATCCATGGCAGGATGTTTGCATTCTAATAAATTAATTTACTTAACAACCCTCTATGAGATTAATGTATACCTAGCTATTCACCAGTACAACTGAATTACACATTAGAAAGTGCTATCTTTTAATTAACCAATGAATGATACCCTCACCAAGGTGAAGTTTTTTTTTCATATTGATAATTATTAAAATCCAAAAGTTAAATAATATAAGATCAGGATGTCAGGAAAAGATGCCTGAAACAAGTCAATCACCTTGCCTTGTACTACTTTTAGTAGGCGTACACTCCATTCCATTGCTGGCCTTATATAAATGGCCAGAGTTGATTCCTCATCACTTCCTACACCTCTTATCAACTGCAGAATTTCCTCCCTCAAAGCCAACAAAAATACACCTAGTTCCTTTCCACATACAGCTGATCCCATGCATGGATTTCAAAATTTCTATTTCTTAGCTTCCAGCAGCCCTAATTCATCTTGAGTTTTCAGCTCAATAGATATGGAATCACACAATGAATCACCATCAAATGCCTAACATTAGAGTCAACATCATACCTCATTAGAGGGGAAGCTGATCAAACCCGGAGTTCTCAGAAAGTCGTTTACTGCAAGTCTTTCCCCACTTTCTGAACCCCACACAAGGCTCAAGAACATTACTCCCTTCGATATTCTAGGTTTCAACTTTCAACAGAAAAGTATTTTGTCAAACAACTGGAACGAGATTAAATCATGTAATCTTCTACCATGCTCATAACAAACCCCAAACAATGCTGTATGGATCAAACTCCACAGTTCCTTTAAACAGTTGCAATGTGATTAAATCATGTAATCTTCTACAGTTTTCATCTAAAACCCCAAAGCACTGCCTTAAGGATCAAACTCCACAGTACTTTTCCTACATCATTAAGTTAGCCGGGTTCCTTAGGTTGTACAGGAAGCTCAAATGCATTTGTGTAGCCTCACAGAAATCCATACCTTACTGCCAATCCTGCAATACACTAAAAGATGCTTAGGTGATGTCCCAACATTTCTACATCCAGAAATATAGGACCAAAGGCCCTGCATATGTTGTTTTTGATAATAATCACTAGTAAAATTCCTCTATGCTGCTGTCATCCAAGGAATATGGACATTCCATACAGAAGTAAAATTGGTTCTGAAAATGAAATTAAATAGGATAGGAAAAGTGTCCGACCTCCTCATTACGTCTATATAGCTCTTCTTGAGGAGAAAAAAGAGGAAGAAGAGGGGGGTTGTGGAATTTTAAGCAATTTAGAATATTTTCCTTACTGCTCCAAAACAGACCCTTATCGAAATACTAATTTGAAAATTCCAACAATGTTGTCACCAAGCTTCTTAAAGCTTCTTGTGCAAGTCAGCCAACTGGTTTTTCATCATGAGTACCAACCACCAGAGGTGACAGAATACTCTAGGCCCAAAAAGTGCCCTACCAAGCCGCTGATCACCCAAGCTCTATATTCATTCCCTTAGTAAACTTTAAATCTCCTCCACACTCATGTTTCCTCTTTCACTTTTCAAAACTACAAATTTTATTCAAGTATCCCCTCAAGTCATATGACTATAATAACATACGTCGTTGTCCCATTTTGTTCAACAGTCATCGGCTGTGATGCCCAGCCTTCTTGATGGGAACCTAAAGTTCACCATCTCCTAAGATTTATAGATATTATATAATATTTTATATAAACTTTCGGTAATACTTATTGAATCATATATATTTTTATATGGTGCTTAACTATAGAATTCACATAACTTTACTAACAAAATAAGCCTTAAATCGCCAGTTAAATTTAACTTATCTAAATAACACAACTGTATATAATTTAGCAGCTCAACTATATAGTGTACATGCTAATGATCTTATTGAGCATATAACTTGCACTAATTTAACTGATACAGTACCTTCTATTTACTTAAAAGAATTTAACTAATGTACCCTATATTAGGCTACAGACTTGATGATAAAAGGTGCATACATGGTTACACTTCTCCCTGGACAACCAGGCAATAGCCAATCTATAAAAAAAAAAAAAAAAGGTGCAAAAGCTTACAAATTATCGTCAAGAACAAAACCTTCCCAAGAACATAAGTCACTTGATGCAACAGCATCCATCTTCAATTATCAGTCTGGAACAGTTTAAGCTCTCTGCATCATGATAAGCCACGAATCAATCTGTATCACCATTAATGCATTGATCCCTATCCCACAAAGGTCACAACTTGATCAACAAATTTGCCATTTTCTTTTTCTATAGTATAATATTCTTGTTCTCTCTTCTTGTTTCACATGTGCATTTTTGGGGGGAAAGATATTCTAAATATATTTTTTCTATATTCCATCAAGTCACAAGTCAGAGAAACTTGAATTTCAAAAGTTACACAATGGCCTCTCGGTGAATTCATGTCATATTGAGCATAAGAATAGATTCATTTATGTAAACAATGCAAACATATGAAATTGACCTCTAAGATTCTCCTAAGCACAAGAACTAAGATTTTGAATAGTGCAAGAAAATCCAACACTTCCTCCCCTAACAACATTTACTCCAACAACAAAAAAAAATGTTCCATGAATAAGCATCCACAATGATATTCCGTACCGGCCCATACCAAACCGAACCAAACCGATGGGGAACCGCTTCGGTTCGGCCCTTTTTTTCGGAAAACCACGCGAACCGCACCGAACCAAGCAGTTCGGTACGGTTCGCACCCGAACCGCTTGAAACCGAGCAGTATCGCTCGGTTCACGAGCGAACCGAGCTGTACCGACATACGCATGGGAGGGGGGAGTGGCGGGTGGGGGGCGCGGAGAGTTTTGCTTTTGCTTTTGTGGTGGGGCTGGGCTACCAAATTGTTGGTAGCCTCAATCTGAGAGCCGAGACTCCGAGAGAACTCTTCTCAGTTTGCTCTCAGGCTTCGACGACAGGTACGAACGAAGTCCAAAAAAAGAAAAGAAGAAAAATTCAAAAAAAAATTCACAACTTTTTTGACGGGGCAACAAATTTCAACCGAAAGTAAGATAATTCTTCATTCTGTCACTAAATATTTTATTTTTCATCTTTTTTTGATCGATAACCGCTAAGTAGAAAAATAAGGAAGAATCATGCCAAAATTTGTGATTTTGGTATGATTTCATTATATGTTGTAGATCATTAGACGATCTACATGATGATACTAAAATCATTAATTTTCGTTAATTATTTTTTTAAATATATATATATATATGTATTTTAAAAAATTATAAAAAAATTAAATTCAAAAAAAATATAAAATCAAAAAATTGATTAGGATGATTCAAACTACTTTCAGCATAAATTTTATATTTGATTGTGTAGATTTTGATGCATGATATGTATAGTAGCTTAGGCTTAATTTTGAAAAAAATAAAAAGATAAATAGCATCTAATAGGCTTAGAAAAATATATGTAGCATCTATGATATGTTTCTACTTGGACTTAACCTCAAATAATTTTTTTTAATTTTTTTAATTTAAAAATAATTTTTAATTATTTAAAAAATAAAAAAATCTAGAGAATAAAAAAATATGTAAAAGTGGTAATATATTTTAGATAATTTAGAAGTATTCTTTGAAGCACATAACATATTGTTTTGAATTGATAAGATTTAAAATTATTATTAAAAATTTAAAAATTTATATATAAATAAAACTTATGAAAAATTATAATTATAAAATATATTAATCAGAAGCATTTTATGAAGTTTAAAAAATAAATTTTTTATGATGAATAATTATAATAATTTTTTATAATTATTAAACTTTCATAATTTGTTGAACTTGTAAAAATGAGTAAGAAGAAGAAGCCAGAGTGTGACATTGGCTGAAAGCATTGTGAGATACTCTCAGCTCGACATCATTAGAGATACAAATGGTGCGACATAGAGTTCAAGGGAAGAAGGGTGACAAGGTTGAAGATGCATTTGACTAATGATTATCGAGATATGATCATGTGTCGAAAATGCCCACAGGAGGTTCGACAGTTAATGAAGAAGTACTTCGCTATTCTAAAACAGCACGGAGAGGACAAAGTAGAAGAGGACAGAGGTGGACCGTCGAGCAGGAGAGCCATTTTCCTATCATTCCAGAGAGTCAGAGGAGACCTCTGCTCTAGATAATGAGGAGACATAGATTGAGGGTGCCATTTAGACAAGTCTAGATGATCAGTACAGATTAGAGAAGATGGACAGATATGGAGAGCAATTTGAACCGTCATTCTATGAATCGGGATCCAGCTCTACGACCGCTGGAGGTGAGTCCAAGTTCAGGAGGACCACCTCTATCAAGAAATTAGTCCGTAAAGGCAGACATAGTATTTCATCGATGCTAGGAGATTTTAGCAGTGGGAGGAGGTCTGACAGAGATTCCAGCAAGAGCCACCATTCATGATTTGGATCTATATGCTTTTTCTAGCAAAGCTTCAAAACAGCAGAAGATTGATACTATGCTGAAGAAGAATAAGAAGAAGGATATGTGACGAGCTATTGGATCATGATTTTATTTTAGCCATATTCCAGCAAATGTAGTGGACAATACTTACTATCGGTCTGCCATTTCATCCATAAAGACTACTGGCCCCAATGTAGATCCCCCAGCACTCAGAGATGTCTATGGTCAGCTTCTTGATAGTAATAAAGAAGATTTGAAAAGATGGATTACTTCTTACAAGAGTAAATGATCCATATATGGACCGACGATGTTGTATGATGGTTGAACCGATCCTATTAGACGGAGTATCATAAATTTTTTGACATATTGTGATGAAAAATATTTTTTCACAAATCAATTGATGCTTCAGATAGGATGCACGATGCCGCATACATCCTTGGACTGATAGAGGAGGTGATTAATTCAGTTGGAGAGCAGAATGTCGTGCAGGTCATCACAGATAATGGACCGCAATATAAGGCCGCTGGCAAGTTATTGATGGAGAGGCGATCGCATATTTATTGGATACCATGTGCTGCACATTGCATTGACCTCATATTGATGGATATTGAGAAGCTTCATAGAATGCAGCGGACAGTGGATACAACCCAGTCTATTACTAAATTTATCTACAATCATGCATAGGTATTGCCATTGATGCGAAAATATACTGGAAGGATATCTTGAGACCGGATGTCACACGATTTGCTACAAACTACACAGCACTTGATAGCCTTCTGCAGAAAAAAACAGTCTTGCATCAGATATTTGTCAGTGCCGAGTGATAAAAGAGCAAATATGCGAGGACAAACATAGAGGAAAGTCATGTGGAGAACTTGATGACTAGTCAGTCATTCTGACAACGGACTGATAAGATAGTGAAGATTATCATCAAGCTATTATATGAGGTGTTTCGTGTCATGGACAACAAGAGATACCCCCAGATAGGCTTCTTACATCATATGATGGAGAGAGTAAAGAAACATATCGGTGAGATAGATCCCAAACATGCCCAAAAATACATCAACAACATTGAGCGCCGCTGGGACTATCAGATGGGTAGAAATTTGCATCTAACCAGTAAGCATGAATTCAAAAATCATCTAAATTTTTTTTTTCTTATACTAGTATAAGTTTACTTAATCATTTGTAAAATTTATTTTCAGCTTACTATTTGAATCCGAAATTCCAGTACAATATTTTCAGGATAGATATGAATAATGAGCTTCTCACTACTCTCCGTAATGTGATATATAAGATGATGTCCGATCTCGAAATCACATCTATGTATCTGCAAGAGGTATGTTAAGTCAATTAAGGTACGAGCATTTAACTTAATAATATATTTGTTAATAAAATAAATATATTTTTCACAGACGAAATAGTTTAAAGAGGAGACAGACAGTTTTGGAGTATCATCGACTGTTGTAAGCAAAAAGAAGATGAATCCAAATAAATTATATATCAATAGTAAGGACTTTTTTGACATTACATACCTACTAATATCATAAAATCCGATATGTAATTTCGTTTAATATTCTGGCAGCTAAATGGTAGATTCATTTTGGACAATCCGCATAAAATTTGAAAAGTGTGGCCATCCGCATTCTTTCTCAGATGATTTCTTCTAGTGGGTGTGAGCGCAATTGATCGACTTTCATCCTTATCTACAGCAAACAAAGAAACCATCTGACACAGAAGCGCCTCAACGATCTTGTTTATATGTACTATAATTTGAGATTGAGGCTAAAATATGTATAGAATGAAGTACAGTTGAAGTACATGGATCCGATGATAGATGATTATGCCATTGATGATGAGGATCCGATAATTGGATGGCTTGTAGGCCAGCAGCAGGAGCCCGAACTTGATGAGTTAAGATTCTCTCAACGACCAACCAGTGTGATAACTAGAGAGATCAGGGTGGATCCAGGACAGTAGACAGATACAAATATTTCATATAGAATTCCAACTGATCAGCCACAGCCTGAGAGATCACAGGAGAGTCATTCATCACGTGACTCCATGTCCAAAACATCCAGCCAGATGTTTGAGCGAGAAATGATGAGATGAGGTCGGTCATCTCAAGCAAGAAGACATCCATCCTCTCAGATACAGCAAAGTCAATCACTGAGGGGTACCGAGGGAGCTCGAAAAGACAAAAAAAAAAGTCAGTTGCAATAGTCTCGAGAGTGCGGAGTCAGCTGACTCAGATTTGGAGATCAAGAGCAATGATAGTGATGATAATAGTCATGGATCTAATGATCAGAAAGAAACTGAAGGATACGAGATCACTATTCATAAGATGTAACCGCAGGATAGTAATCTATTCACCGATGAGTCTCAATTTACACATGCCATACAAGATAGGGATCACGGTGCACAAGCTGATAGAGCCCGCGAGATGACGATTTCATATAGACGACAACCTCTCAAAGGTCGTCCAGTACATGATACAGCTGCAGATGACCTTACACGTAGAGTAGGATCTATGGATGTATCTGGATCATCCTCGTATTATGTATCCTATCACCCGCAGGCAGCTTATGATCCATATGGATATGGTGTATTCGAGACATCGGCTTCCAATGGTTACTATCCTATGCAGTCCGAAGCACCTTATAGATCAGATTTTGCTACTGACATATTTGAATAGACCCATCCACAGCCATACCATCATCCCGAGGATACCTCTCAGAGTCAGAGTTTGAGCAAGAGATCTGAGATGTCTTACAATCCAGAGAGGATACCTTATGGGATAAATATTCAGGATCACAGTGCTACTTGGTTAGAGGGATGAACTGATGTTCCTCCGAAGTATGCAGATGATCCGAATATTTACAAGCGACAAACATTTGATGAGATATTAGATCAACATCTGAGGTTCGCATATTATTCTTTATAATTTACACTTTAAATATATTTAATACATTATTTTAGTCTTTTATATTTCTTTTATTTTTTTTGGATGGTAGAGTTGTTATATAACATAAATAAATATTAATTTGGATATAAAATAATTTAAAAAATAATAAAAAAAATTTTGAAATCAAATTCAACTGAAAAAATTAAAAAAAAATTATGACGTACCAATACCGAACCGGTACCCCAGTATACTGATACACAGTATGGTACGCAATACCGTACCATACCATGCAGGAACCGAGATGACTTAAATAAACCAGTGATAGAACCATTAAACAAGAGAGAGAACCAAGATATCCCAAATTAATCTTGAGTATAAAAGCATAAAACCATATGAGGAAACATCTTTTCCACCTTATGCATTGATTTTGGTAAGTAAATAGTGAATCCCTTCACAAATTGCATCTAATTCCAAATTTAACAGCCCTCTCCCCTTGCATAATGCCACATCAACCAAAACATATTTGGCTGCTCCAAGGTTTTAAGTCTTGATCGAACAGAAGGCGTCCTAGTCATCTTGTCTTATTCCTATGAAACAACAAAACCAAGATGGTTTGAGACTTTGAAATCCATCTATGCGAATAGAGAAGAAGAATGAGGAAAGAAAGAAAAAATGTAAAAATGAAGAAAATGAAAAAGTGAAAGGAAAGAAGAAGCAAAAGAAAGAAAGTAAGGAAGAAGAAAAAGAAAGAAACGAAGGAAAGAAGTAAGAAAGGCAAGAAAAAAAAGAAGAAAAAGAAATAAATGAAGGTATAATTAAAAGAAAGAAAAAGAAAAGGAAAGGAAAGAAAGGAATTTTGAGAAAAAAGGAAAGAAGAAAAAAAAGAAAGAAAGGAAAGAAGAAGGAGAGAAAGATACTAGATATCTACTGGGATACATGACCAAACTATTGCCAGGATGGGGCGAAAGATCCCATTCTATGAAAAAATTGGGACACCCTGTCCCATTAGATTTAAAACCTTACTACCTAACCTATTAATACAAAAAGAACAAACTAAAGGCTTTTCTAAAGGAATGCTTATTGTTGATGTTCCAAAGGTGGGCAAGCCCACTTAGCAAGCTTTAAAAGACATTCTAAATAAGATGTGTTAAGTAGTATTTGGGATTCCCAGCATGAAGAAAATGTTAAGAACGTAGAATATGAAATTCCATGCATATTCTCGAACAGGAAGGCTGATGGAAAAAACTACTTTAATAATTAGTTGCTCTCCTCCAAAGTTGGCTAGATTCCAGATTCTAATATATGACTATTCCAACATATATAAAAAGACTCCTGTAAGATCTTGTTTGAGTTTGTCCTAAAGGTGGTCTATTGAAACCTCCCAAGACACTAGAAGACAATCTATTTACGTGGCTAAGAGACATTAAAAGGCTCCAATCCTTGCTAAGTAGAACAAAGACATTAATCCAAGAAGTTCATAGTTCCAAAAGCAAAGTGCAAGTTCTAAGAGAAAGTAGATCTGTTTCATGCTTGCGATGCTTGAAATTATCCATCCTCAATTTAGCTGCTAGGTTCTTGGAAATATTCATCAAAGAATTATAATAAACATTCCCACCCCACAGCAAGAGGCTGAAGGTCTCCATTCTTGCTCATATGTGATACAACCAAAACAAATTTGCATAGTCCAGAAGGCAGCACCCACATAAAAAAAGGATGACCACAGTGTATAAGCACTCGAGAGAGCAAACAGAAGAAAATGATGATTTTATCAAAAATAAGATTATCTCTTTGAGTGGATGAAGAACAAACAAAAGCATGGTTCCCAATTTAAATAGGAGGGGACAGCATTCACTAAATATTATATGTTTCCAACACGTTTAAAAATAACCATCGATTTCTAACACGTAGTTACCTTGTCAGATATGATGAAGGGTTTTAATTTGTACAGAATTCTTTGTATGAATTCAAGATCATCAATTACTTGGGCATCCTACCAGACTTAATCTTTAAAAGAAGTGGCATTAAATTCAGCAATGTCCACATTATAACAATGTCTAGTAGCAGGTCACCACCGATCCATGTTCATACTTTTAAGAAAGGATCACTTCAAATTCTTCTGCAATCTACAACTTCCTATCACTAAGTTGAACTGATGCCCCATACTTAGGTTTATTGAGGTATACATTGCCCATCATACCAAGGCATATCAACGAACCATGAGAGAAGTCTGGCATATACCATGCCTGCATGTGATTGGTACAGCCCTGTACTATGACATGTCAAAGCTTGTTGCCTACTGAATGATGAACTAATCTCCACTCTGTGACAAGGTGGAAGTTAAGCATGTGGCTTCTCACACAAACTCTCTTTGGCACTTCAATGGAAGATCTTAACCATGCTAGTCAATATGTGTTTTTTTTTTTTTTTTTTGTGCTATAGATGAACTGACAGAGAGCCAGTTCTTTCTTTGATTTAGAGAAATCAAGAGATCTGACAGCCCTGTGCTAATTATTTGACAACATCTAACTATTTCTTGTCAGGTTTCCTTTTCCACTTTATACTGAAGGACTGGTGGCATGAGGCCGACAGGAAAGAAATATATAAAATGTTTAAAGATCATCTGGTCTCCATTTTCTACCGCCGGAGGGCCAAAAACCTTTTCCCTTCCTGATTCATGATAATGACAAAATGAATTTCGATTAATCATCCCCTTTTCTTTTGCCTATTGCGCCGACAAAAAATTCACAACTCTTCCCCCCTCTCAGAAGTTTCCCATACAGCATAAAGCATTAATTGCAGCTGCAACCGTTCTGTGAATTATTACAAGATGAATACAACAAATCAATAGCATCTCTGATCAACAAATACACAGTAAATGGAATTTCGCACGTCTTGTATGAAGATAACCAGGCAAAAAATTTTAAAAGTTAAACAACAAAACGTAATCTTTTTCTACTTATTTTCCGGTTAGCTGACAACACATTAACTAATTCTCATCCACAGCACGAAACGCACCCATGTAATTGAGATATAAACTAGCCAAGCCAGCAAATCAAAAACAATAAAAGATCAACCTTTTTCCACTTATTATCGGATTACCTAAACAATATACATTAATTCTATTCCACAGCACGAGATGGGGTCTCACCAAACCGGCGCCAGGATCGGGACACAGCACTGGCTCGCACGAGATCAGACGGATCGTTCAGGCACATGAACACGCTTGTGGAGGTGTCTGGCCCAGCCATTCCAGGAAATCCCAGCAATTCTCCATCACCAGCGACCTGATCGACACAAAAGCACAACAAGAAACCTATCACACCCCCATCCACCGGAGAACGCCGATCGATCGCGCTCTCCCCCCCCCCCCCCCACCCGGGCAGGGGAACCGAAAGAAAGACGAAGAAAGGACACAAAGGACGCGAACTTTACCTCGAGACTGCCGCCGATGAGATCCGAAGAAGAGAAAAGAGGCAGAACCCCAGCGAGATCAAGAAAAGAGGAGGAGGAGGAGGAGAAACGTAGAGAAAAAGTAACCCTCCTAGGGATGGGAACTACCCACACGGCCTTTCCGAGAGATCGCAGATTCGCGGTGCCGAGCCCCCTCACCCCGCTCTCGTTACCGGTTTGCCTCGCTACCCTGCGATTATTTTTTACTCGATTAAAGGCCGTAACCGTACTAAAAAGGACAGTGTGGTATATGTACCCCCAATTTCGCCAAATGCCTCCCGTTTGATTTTTGCACTTTCATTATAAGGTGGTGGGGGAGAAATTATTGTGGGAGCCTCCCGTTTGATTTTTGCACTTTCATTATAAGGTGGTGGGGGAGAAATTATTGTGGGAGTCATTCTACCATATATATATATATATATATATATATATATATATATATATATATATATATATATATATATATATATATATATATATATATATATATATATATATATATATTGACACAAATGGATAACCACATCTCTAATATGAATATAATCCATACAGTCAAAAAGCAAAACATCCTATAGCGCTCACAGGCACATCTCATTCTATCACTAGATCTAATCTCCAATATTTTCAACAACATAAGAAGCGATTCAGTCTACCGCTTTGTTTGCCTTCTAGAAGACATGCCGAGCAGACGTAATGACAAACTCACAAAAATCATCTAGATATTACGGAGAAGCGGATAGACCTTCAATTTTTCATATCATCTTTGATCTAATCGATAACGGTCGCCAAATCGCCCTCTATACAAATCCTTTCCACCCGCAGCTTCTATCTAATATAGATAATGCCTGCCCAAGTGGCTTAAAGCTCCACTCTAGGGATGGATGGTTCAAAAAGATATGAACCTCTTGCCACCAGTAGTCTGACATCTGGATCCTGAATGACAAAGCTAACACCACTCCTGCCATCCTTGATATTGCATCAAAATTGACCTCGACAAATCCTAAGAGAGGGGGCTTTCAGAAAATAAAGATAACCCTTTGGTTCGCTGCAAAAGCAGCATGGGAGTTTCAGATCTTGAAAGCGTCAAAGAAATGATTGGAAGTATGATGGTACTATTAGGGCCGACAAAATATGACACGACCCGCCAACCGGACCCATGTTCTGTCTGCCATAAATAGGTTTGGATTTAGGCTAAATAGATTTGGATCATAAATAGATCGATCCATTTAATCTGTTTAATATTGAGGTTAGATTTGGATTTTATGTATCTGACCCATTTAACCCATTTAATATGTTTAACCTATTTAAAACCTATTTAACTGATTTTTGACTCATTTAATCCGACCTGTTTCATCTGTTTAACCCCTTTCAGACATGTTTAACCTGATTTTGACCTATTTAATCCGATCTGTTTAATCCATTTAATCTAATTTAATCTGTTTAATAAATGAGTTAAACGGATCAGATCAAGTTACCTATTTAATAAATAGGTTGGGTTTAGGTTTAAATTTTTGATCTATTTAATAAATAGATCGGATGTGGGTTGATGATTTTCTGATCCGATTCATATTGATCCAACCTGTACATGTCCTGATCCGACCCAATTGCCACCCCTAAGTACTGCACAACCAAACACATAGCTCTCTCTCTAACACCCGATGTGCAGCCATCACCTCAGCATCGAAAATCAGACTATTCCTGCAAAGCCAAATCTGATCAGCAACATACGCAATTCTCCCCCGATACAGGTTGACTCTGTCATGCTCTAATGAATACATCTAGGAAGGGGTCCAACTAGGGGCCACCGCTCGCCTTTCAAAGCTGGCACCCCATCCTCCTCCTAGTCAACCTCACCCTCAGATAACATAGGAGGGCATGCTCTGTTAACTCATCCTTTAATCCATGGACCAGGCAGAAGACCAGAAAGTCCATACCCCAATCTTTGAGTAATATGTGCATTGAAAGCCAGTTCCAACCTAGTCATGCTCTTTATCGATTTCCCTCAATACCCTACAATTATTTTTCACTCGATTAAGGGCGGTAAGTGTACTAAAAGGATAGTGTAATATATGTAGCCCATATTTTGCCAAATGCCTCTGCCCTTATTCCCATTTGGTTTTGCATTTTCATTACAAGGTGGTGGAGGAGAAATTATTGATTAGAACCATTCTACTATATATACCTTTTTTCTCTTGGTACAGGTAGGTGATCACACAACTCTAGCATGAATACAACTCATGGAGTCAAAAAGCAAAACATCATGTAGGGCCCATAGGCACGTCTCATCCTGTCATCAGGTCCAGTCTCTAGTGTGCTCAACAATGTAAGAAACGATCCAGTCTGCCATTCTGTTTACCTCTTGAAGACATGCCGAATAGACACCATGGCAAATTCACGAAGGGCTATCCAAATGTCATGGAGAAGTGAATAGGCCTCCAACTGTCTCATGTCATTCTGGATCTAGCTAATAACAGTTGTCAAATCGCCTTCTATGCAAATCTTCTCACCAATAGCTCCTGTCTGACACAGATAATGCCCACCTAGATGGCTCGAAACTCCACTTCTGAAATGAAGGCTCAAAAAGATATGAGCTCTCTACCACCAGCAGCCTGACATCTGAACCTCAGATGATAAAACCAGCACCACACCTATCATCCCTGACATTACCATCAAAATAAATCTTGACAAACCCTAAGAAAGGGGGCTCTCAAGAAATAAACATAACCATCTGGTTTATGTGGAAGCAATATGGGAGTCCCAGAGCTCGGGACCGTCAAAATATGAGCCAGCAGCATCGAAATGACAATACCTTGTAGCCAAACATAGCTCTTTCCAACACCGATGTGTAAGCACCACATCGGCATTGAAAATCAGGCTGTTCCTGTAAAACTAAATCTGATAAGCGGCATACGCCATCTTCTCCCTAGGTACAGATCAACTCCCCAGTTGTGCTCTGATGAATCACATCTAGGAAGTAGTCCAGCCAGGGGCCGTTGCTTGCCTCCTAAGGCTGCCCGCCTCTCCCCGCTCTCCTCCAAATCAACCTCGTCCTCAGACAGCACAGGAGGGTATTCTCCGTTGATATCCTCCAATCCACAGACTAGGCAGAAGATCGGAAGGTCCATACCCCTATCTCTGAGTAACATGTGCTTCGGAAGTCGGTTCTAAGCCAATCAAGCTCTTTATCAGTTTCCATTAATATCTTGTGATTATTTTTTACTCGATTAAATGCGATAACCATACTAAAAGGATAGTGTGATATATGTACCCCCTATTTCTTCAAATGCCTCTACCCTTATTCTAGTTTGGCTTTGCACTTTCATTACAAGGCGATGGGGGAGAAATTATTGATTAGAACCATCGTACCATATATACCTTTTCTTTGGTACAGGTGGGTGATCACATAACTCTAGTGTGAATATAACCCATGGAGTTAGAAAGCAAAATATCCTGTAGAGCCCGTGGGCACGTCTTACCTTGTCGTCAGGTTCAGTCTTCAGTATTCTTAACAACATAAGAAGCAACATAGTTTGTCGCTCTGTTTGCCTCTTAGAAGACATGCCCAATAGACACCATGGCAGACTCATGAAGGACTGTCCAAATATCACAGAGAAGCAAATAGGCCTCCAGCTATCCCATGTCATTCTGGATCAAACTGATAACGGTCGCCGAATCACCCTCTATGCAAATCCTCTCCACTTGTAGCTCTTGTCTGATATAGATAATGTCGGCTAGATGGCTCGAAGCTCCGCTCTCAGGATGGATGGCATAAAAAGATATGAGCCTCCTACCGTTAGCAGCCTGACATTTGGACTCTAGATGACAAAGCCAACACCACTCCTACCATTCATGACATTGCTATCAAAATTGATCTTGACAAACTCCGAAGGAGGAGGCTCTCAGGAAATAAAGATAATCCTTCGATTTGTTGCAGAAGTAGCATGGGAGTCCTAGGGCTCGGGGAGCATCAAAGGACAGGCTAGCAGCATTGAAATGACAAAACTCCATAGCCAAACACATAGCTCTCTCCTGCACCTGATATGCGACACCACCTCGGCATTGAAAATCAGACTATTCCTGCAAAACCAGGTCTGATAAACAACATATGCCATCCTCTCCTCAAGTATAGGTCAACTTTTCAATCATACTCTGACGAATCACATTCAGAAAGAGGTCCAACTAGGGGCTGTCGCTCGTCTTCTAGGGCTAGCCCCCTGCCCTTCTCCAAATTAGTCTCACCCTCAGACAATGTAGGAGAGCATATTTTATTGACTCATCCTCCAAACTGGAAGATCCATGCCCCATCCCTAAGTAATATGCACGTCGGAAGTCGATTCCAAGCAATCTTCTAAAAGAAGAGTATCATATTAGGATGAGTAGCCACACTTCAAATCCATGCAGCCTCGACTCTCATGTGCAGTGCCACCCTGCACATCTTAGAGAGGTCTCTCGCGGGAGCCTTAGGGTAGCAAGAATGCATGGCCCCACACCCTCTAATCCTAGGTCTGACGGACGGGAATCGGGATGGTAAGAATTTGATCAACAAGCGGACCACTAAAGAGATGGATAACATCCTATATTTTCTAGCCCTTTAGCTAACAAGTTACAGACTCGCAGATCATCGTCCACCTCCAGACTGACATAGATCGGCCACTTGGAGAGAGGTAAGTTAGAAATCCAAGAATCCTGACTCATGTCAACTATAGTCCAATCAACCATCTGACCTGAGCCAGCACTGTAGGGGCATAGGCATAAATCTTCTTTTAGATGAAAGAACATCTAGGACCTCTAACTCCATGCTCCATATCGAGCCATCATCATCTTACTCCAAAAACAGTCAGACTAGAGGACGAATCTAACTTCATGCCTGATAATTATAGTTTCCCTCCTGACTGGCAAGGATTGAATCCTAAGACCTCCATCTCTCATAGGCTGGCAAACCACCTCTTAGAATACCAGATGGAGCCACCACCCATCGTGCCTAGAGCCCCATAAGAAGTTCTAGAACAGCTGCTCCAACCTTCTGAGACAAGAGTCTGGCACAACCATGTTAGCCAAGAGGTAAACCAAAATGGAGCTCAGGACCGATTTAATAAGGGTCATCTTATCCATCATCAAAAGGATATTGACTTGCCAGCTGTTGAGGCGATCTTGGATCCACGCGCTAGTCTATGGACCTATAGTCAGCCCTCCACGGATGCCGACCCATGATGGGAACCTCCAGATAGGCTAGGATCTTGATTTGCTTATGGATCCCCAGCATATACCAAATTGCTTGTTTCACCTGAACCTTCGTCTTGTGGCTGAAGATGACGATCAGCTTATGCAGGTTCACAAGCTGGCCAGATATGTGACAATAGGCCTCAAAATGGATGCAAAGCACCTCGCATTTTGGATGGAGGCATGACCAATAAGAAGATATTCATCTACAAAAAGGAGGTGCAAAAGTAGCAGAGCCCCAAGGATGGGCTAGTTGGGCTTCGGCTCCGACCCTGAACCGCCACTCTTAATGCTTGGAAATAGAGTATCAGCACACAAAATGAATAGATCGGGGGAAGAAGGGCAACCTTAATGAAGCCCAACAGTCGAGTGAAAATAATCCATTGGGGAACTATTGATCATAATAACAAAGCTTGGAGTTTTCACACAGTTCATGATCCAACTGATCCACCTGTCTTGGAAGTTGAGCTCTTACATCGTCCGATGCAGAAAATGCTAGCTCATCCAGTCATAAGTCGGCAAGAAGCTATCACATTATTCAAGAAAGTACATTTTTTCTATTCAAAATAGTAAAATATTCATCAGCTAGTTTTTTTATTAAAAATTATTAACAATCACAATAATAAAGACGGTTCCCGGTGACCTGCTCCATGAGAAATTATTGCTGGAAACCATTTTACCATATGTACCTTGGACCATTCAATAAAAAGTTATCATGTTAGTTGTTACTGAAAAATTTTCACCATTATCCAAGCTTAGTTGAAAACTTTGATGGAAAAAGGTTCATTTTAACCACTAGCTAACAACTATTGATAGTTTGAATGAAAAAAGTTTAATTTTTTTAGATGATATGGCAACTTTTTATTTAATGGTCTTGGAACAATTGTTCTCACCAATAATTTTTCCTATGCTAACCAGTTGCTGGTGGACCCATTTTGGAGGCGCCACTCTAGAGCACCCATGGGGATTGCACAGATTGTGGCTTGTGACATGGTGTGTAGTAGTAAAATAAATGGACACAATACTTTTGTTCCATGTTCAGAATTCTAAAGGTGATATATCTTGGTGGGTTGAAAGCATGAGGCATTGGATTTAGTCATGGACTTGAAAATGATAGGATTCACATTAAGTTAGAGGACGGTCGTATTTGATGAGTATGTTCGTGAAAATGAAGGTAACAGCTAGTCTCTTCACGAAAGCTAATAGAAAATGTATAAAGGATACATTTGCTTCGCAGGAACTCAAGACTGGAAATATATGGTCAATGAAAAAGTAAAAAAAAATCTCTCTTGCCTGGTTGAAATTTTCAAAGGAGATAGATTAAAAAATGGTGCTCTCATGAGAATATAATTTTTATCTTTTATAGAAAAAAAATCTATATAAAACATGAATTTTTAATTTTCTTGTGGGATGGGAATTGGAGTATTTTTCTGAAAATATCCTTTTAAACCATCAAAAGATCTAAAGTTGAAATAAATATTCTCTCTATCACATCACTTCAAGTCCTCCTCTACCATGATGTACGGCCAAAAATATCCTTAATTATCATAATTTTTTATTTATAAATAATTATAATGTGTAGAAATTTGGAGAGAATCTAAAAAGAAAACTCAAAATTTTTCTAAAAGTTTCTTCCAAGTATTTTAACTTTATTTTTTAATTTTACTATTTAAATATTTTAATTTCTTTATTAACATGATTTTAATTTTTGACTGTTGGACTCCTAATTACAGACATTAATGAGTCAGCAAAAGACCTAATAGTCATGTGTATTTAATTTTAATTTTATTTTCTGACCATTGTGCTCTTTATTAAAATCTTAATGGGTTTATAAAAGTTCAAACGATCACAAATGATCATAAACGATCACATTAGATGATTATAAAAAGACCATCTTAGGATTTGAGATATCCCATCTAATCTCCTCCCTCTCTTCCTTCTAGCTTTTTCTCTTCCAATCTTTGTCTTCATATTTATTTTTCTGGGTGCTGAAAGAATCTTTATTAACCTCCTCTATGATCATACTCATAGATGAAGGATCCTGATTATATCTTGGGATAGTTTTTCTGGATTTTTCTATATGAGGGATAGGAATATGCCTTAGGCGAGTATCCAACATACTTTTAGGTTTGATCTTTGTTTATTTTTAAATTTTCTGTAAGTCATTTATAATTTTTCTATAACATAGTTTTGTTTAGTTCTAAATTATATCAGGAATTCTTTTAAGCCATGTTCTAACAATCTAAGGTGTATTTGTCTCATGTGCTAGCTTCATACTCATGGAAACTGAATGATGGCTCTAATTAGCAGTCGCATTTGTAAGCATACTTAATCTATATGAAAAAATTGATAATAAATAACTACTTTAACAAGGAATATGAAGAAAATATGTGGCCAATATTTGTTGGATCTAGTTTTAAACTTGTTGAACCGGCTTGTTATACTGCTTTTGTTTCATTTTGGTTTGTTTTGACAGATAATGCCATTAAAATTGCAAGTCGGCACAAGCTTTATGCAGTTCATTATAAGTTCGAGCTGATTTTTAATTCATAAAGCTTGCTGCCTTATTTATGCTTTATATCATGTTGTTTGCTGGGGCCCGTAGCCTGGCTCCTATGTTATTTATGCAGAGCCTCGTTAAATTGATGGCCTTTCAACTTTTGACATGAGGGTGGATGATGGGGTACAGAAATGTGGATGTTCATATTATTTGTGAAGAAATCCATTCCTCTATCTTGAATCATTTGTTATGATCAAGAATTGGCTTTCAGTGTTGATTGATGCTTGCGATGCTTCGTAACAATACAATTTATCACAAATATCTCATTCTTCATTCAGTTTCGCCATTCTCTACTATATGCTTTATGAAACTAATTTCTTTAAAAAAGTTTTACCATGCTTTCTTCTCTGATCTTGTTTGGGAGATAATAATAATAATAATAATGCTTACTATTCAGAAACATGAGGATTGCACTATACCCTCCTCTTTTGTTTTTTTGTTTTTTTTTGTTTTCCTTGAAAACTGGAGCAGAATTTATGTGATGCTGATTGGGTTAGAATTTTCAGCTCTTTATTTTAATTGTGTTTCTAAACAAGATTAATCAACTAAGGAATGTGATAGTTTCTTATCCTAAGTTTTGTATCTAGATTGTGCAGTTCTGGTATCTTTCTCCCTTCAGTTTTTAGTTTCGAAGTTAAGCATTATTGTTTTAGTATACGTGGTTATCCAAAAGTAAATAGAGCTAAAAATTATTTGGTCATCATAATTTCTTCTTTTATTATTTCAATCACTGCAGGTAGGATTAGTGACTTTAGACTATTGTTTTGTGCTGCATTGATGTGCAATTACCATACACATACCCTATCCTGGTGTATATATTATTAAAGCATATTAAATTTAGGATGCTTTGTTAATTTATGCTAGAACTGCTGCACTACTAACTTCAACTAAATCATGGCTTTGCAACTGATCTTTGAAACTCTCAGATTTCTTTTGATGCATTTCTGACCGGTATCCATTGAGAGTTTTTAAAAATGGTTCTGTGTGAAGTATCAGAGATGTGTGAAATTAGGATTTTGTTTCCCTCTTCAACTAAAGTGATTATGGAGATTGCATCACCATAACTTTTCCTCTAGAATAATGTCAGTATTATGACAACCAATGATTGTGTTTCACATGTCCCATATTATTTGCAAATCAACAAATAATTTGATTTGTTTTCCTTGATTTTCCAGTTTATTTAATTAGGCTCTGTCTGACATGGCTGCCATTTTTTGTCCTCTGGTTTTCGTTTTCATAATCACAGGAAACGAGGCTTATAACTTGTTTGGTAATTGGTTGATGATTTTATATTCCTGTTGTCATTTTTGTATTTCATATTTTGTACTTGTTTGATCAAACTTATTGGGAACATGTTTGCTCTTTCAGAAATTTATCAACACACATATTCATGCTTCCTGTTTCATGCATTTATTTTTGCTTTCAGGTAACTTAGTGATTAATGCACGGTCTCTCACTCTCACTCTTATATAACTGTGTTTTAGCTCCAGTTTAGAATGGCTACAAGGGATGCAATAAATTTTCTAGCATGCACCTGTACATATCTGGTAGGATAATTAGTATCACCCAATTGTAAGCAGAAGATGTTTAGAATATGAAGTAGATCTTGTAGGTTGTTCCCCCACTATACGTTTGTTGATGGGTTCAAGGCAAATACACTTCCAGGATTCATCAAAGCCACTTAAGAACAAAGACCAACAATATCTTTGTTCTTCCAAAGAATACTCAAGAACAAATGATGGAAATAAAGAAAAACAAGAATATGTTAATATTGTGGCCAAGTTTAGGACCCTATTTATAGTTAATCATTGACCCAAAAACGTTCCAAAAGTAACTGAAACGGTTCAAGAAATAACCACTAAGTTTGAACTGAGAAGTCACAACTTTTCACTAAATCGGACTTGCCGCTTTTACAAAATGGTCAGTCCGTTTTAGTTTCTGAATTTTTTTTTAGAAATTTCCAACTTTTGTGTATTGTATTTTTTGACCTCCAAACCAACTTCTAACACTTATTTTAGGTATAACTAAGTGTTTTGCAACAAGTTTTGAACAAATCAAAACTTCAATGGGACCATTCTCCTCATTCTAACTTTTCATTAGTTTTACAAGCTTTAACACTGGTTTTTCCAACAGTTTTGTAGCTTGTCAATATTCCACACAATTCTATCATGCACTGCAGATACTAGATTTCTTTAGGTTGCTAATCCAACTAAGTTATATTTATCTATTGCTCAATGCCATCCGGTCTAATGCCATGTAATGAATCATTTGATGGGATCATTCTAATCGGTAAACATCCATTAACCATTGCAGATGCTGATTAACCTAGCTCTTTTAACATGTACAATCTTAGTCTTATGTTTTTTGTTCGAGCATTATATTCTGACATAGTCAATGGTATAAATATATCTCAAAAATTGTAGGGGGAAAATCTTTTTTATCAGTTCATCTTACAATACTTCAAATTATTTCTTTGAATCATATTGCAACTAACCTTAATCTTACAAATTGCCTTACAAAAAATTTAAATAGGACTAAGATCCTAGAGTCATCGAGGGGGATGGGGCTTTGCCCATAATAGACCTTCCAATAGTGGGACCCAATCTCTGTGATAGGAGATCCCTTAAAAGAGGTTACATGTGGTAATAATAAGCTAATTAGTTGGTCAGAGAGCATATATGATTTATTTAATATAGGAGTCATAGATTCCATCCTATCTATATGGTGATTAGTACTCCTATGTAGTGGTTAAGAAGAATTTATCTTTGAATAAGACTCGAAAGATATTCCTCGAGAGTGATACTATACATGTCTTTGGAGGAGATCATCTATATGAGAGTATCTATACATGACCATTGATATAAGATATAGGTTATCTCTTATAACTCTCATGAAAAATCAAGATACATGTATAGGGCCACTAATGCACAGACTTGCGATGGAGAATTCTATACGATGTGTGTGGTAGTTAAAGTTTGGGTTAAAAAAAATATAGTTCAAGATCTGGTTCACTCCGATTCCTTCAGATAAAAACTATTCATACTAAGTAAGGATAAATCACCTTACCTATTGCATAGTATGAGCATTCTGAAATTTATATTTATTTTTAAATTTTTGAAAAACATTTGAGTTTTATGGGGATTGTTGGAGGAAATCCAAAAGAAAAAACTCAAAATTTTTCTAACATTTTTCTCCAAATATTTTAATCTTATTTTTTAATTTTATTATTTAAATATTTTAATTTTTTATTAACATGATTTTAATTTCTGATCGTTGGGCTCCTAATTACAGACCTTAATGAGTCAATAAAAGCCCCAACGGTCATGTGCATTTAATCCATTTTATTTTCTAACCGTTAAATTCTTTTTAGAGTCTTAATAGGTCAATAAAAGTCCAAACAATCACAAATGATAATAAACGATCACATTGAATGACTATAGAAAGATCATCTTGGGATATGATTTGAGATATCCCATCTAATTCTCTCCCTCTCTTCCTTCTAGCTTTTTCTCTTCAAACCTTTGTCTTTATATTTATTTTCTGGATGCTGAAAGATCTTCATAAACCTCCTCCATGATCGTGCTCATAGGTGGAGGATCTCGGTCGTATCTTGAGGTGATTTTTTCAAATTTTTCTACATGAAGAATAGGAATATGCCTTAGGATAATATCCAACATACTTTCAGATTTGGTCTTTGTTTATTTCTAAATTTTCTATTCGAACAATTCTATTTTAGCATCCAATAAGCTATATCTAGCAGCTTCACCCATCCAAACCATAAGATAGAAGATGGAGTTAAACTCTCATCCTCATAGCCTATATGGGACTATCTTCCTATCGATTCATATCCACCCATCCTACCTCGAAAAGTCAATGAATCAACTAAAACATAAAAAAAAAATGTACAAAAATAGTGCTCCTCACAAGAGTTATATACCAAATTAACAAGATATATAGATGTATAATTTATAGATTTTACAACAAAGCTTCGAATGATTAGGTGATTCTTCAAACATTCCTTTTAAGAGGACAAAATTCGAAGTTAAAAAAAAATATTAAAGAAATTTATTTTCTTCAAAAGAGTAGATTCAGAATTAAGGTAAGAAATATAAAAACAGGGGCTTCTATTGGTAAAATTTATGAAAAATATCGACTGATCTATAGATGCGGATGAATTGTAGTGATTTGTTCCAATTTGGGATATAAACAAAAACAAGGATAACCTTTCTAAAAAAGAGCTTTTTTTTTTTTTAAAGGAGGATCTATGTAAGAATAAAAAATCTGTTTTAACATGAAATTGATATCTTTGTATCTTTTCTTTCTATATATTTTTGACTCATATTTATGATATGATAAAATATGATAAAAGCTATACCAAGAATTAGTTCATGTAGGAATGGACGTATCGATTCATAAAAGAATGGATGTAGAATACTAAAAGGAGTTGTTCATGTTTCAGTAAATTTCAAAAATATCATTGTAACTGTTATAGATGTGCAAGATCCGATGGTTTCTTGGGCTTCTATGGGTTCTTTTGCATTCAAAGGCATAAGAAGAGGTACACCCTCAAGCCGCAATAGTAAATGTTATTCATACAATAGTCGATTAGGATATGCAATGGATGGAAATTATGAAAAAAGGCCCTTGTATGCAAAGAGATGCATCATTACGAGTCATTCATAATATGTTGTATATTATTAAGTTTAGTATATGATGCAACACCTATGCCACATTAAGAGTGTCAACCTCCTAAAAAAAGACGTATGTAAAAATAAGAAATAAACAGATTTCAAAAGAAATAAATGATTCAATAATAAGATTTTTCCTTATACTCAAGGTATTATAGATATTTTAAATAATTTTTTCAAGAATGTGGATACTCAACCAAATATTTTATATAAGTTATTCTAGAATAAATCATTTTTTCATGATCAACAAAATATGACAAAATTATTTTTCTAAATACTATATTTTTGAGAATTAATTTTCTAGAAATAATATTTCACGAAAGAAAAATTCTTTCCACTAACCAAATAAATTTAAAATCTAATGGAAGCTACCTTGGGGCTCCAATTATATCTATAGAAAAGAAAGTCTTTATGCATCATATGCGGTGTAATAAAATTGACGTGGAGCACACCACCCAATCACATTAGAATATGTAGCTATTACTTTTCAATACGTATTTATTGCCTACAGTTTCATTTTTTCGTTTGAAATTTTGAATGATAAAAATATCTCTCCTATTTTGCAAAAATTATGATATCCTATGACGATATTATGATATCCTGCAGTCAAACTATGACTTTCTACACATAGGATATTGTAATTTTTTTTTAGAAGTCATAAAAAGAGAAAGATATTTTCGTCATTAAAAATTTATAAAATTTTTAAATGATAAAATTGTCCCTTTTTTATGACATCCTGTGACCAAATTATGAGTAGAAAGTCAAAATGTTATAACATAGCCATATGATGTCATAATTTTTTCAACAGAGAAGGAATATTTTCATCATTCAAAATTTCAAACAAAAAGGTAAAACTACAGATATTAAATGCACATTGAAAAGTAATGGCTACATAACCTAATCAGATGGGGTAGTGCAGTTTTTCTACATCTGATATGGTGTAAGAAGAATTACTCATCTATAGAAAGGTTCTCAAGCTACAACAAAAGCCTAGGGATGAGGGATGGCTTTGGTTGGGCAAATGGGCTGCATGCTCCTGGCTATTAGTTTTATCCTCTCTTTATCATTTCTACAGCTGAAGCTACTGCTGCATTTTTAATACAAATTATCTTCTTCTATCTTCATCATTATGGTGCTTCCTATATTATTAGGGTTTATATTTCAGCTTTTTTGTGCTCTAGATTATGGTTTGGTGTTCTATCTCACAGCCACATCATGGTCTTTTTTTGCTTAGGGCAGCATCAACACATCATTTCAGCAAGACATTCAGTGGACTTGGCTTCAATTCTTACTTTTTTCATTAATGGTAATGTGACTTCTTGTGTTTGATGCCATTCCCTATCAAAGCATCTCAGTGTTGTGTTTTCATTTTTCTATATTATGTCTGCGTAGGATAGGGCAACAGTTCAATCATGTTCCACTGCTGTTGTCTGGCTACTCTATTATTTTTCTTTTCATATAACTTACTTTCTATCTAGACTTTGTCTCCTTTATTTAACACCCCAACCCCCCCACCCCCACCAAAAAAAAAAAAGAAAAGAAAAAGGCTACAATGAAACTTTGGAGGAAAAGCAAATAAATTGCATAAAAAAATTAAAAAGAAATATATTAAAATCTTTTAGAAATTGGTTTCAGAAAATAATTCTCAATTAGTAATATAATTGATTGGATGGCATTTCGTAGCGAACCGTACTTGAATCAAAGAGAACATCCTTTGATTTTAAAATCTCATAATATAAATTAAAAATGGTTTGATAAGTTAATAAATAACTGTCACCGTTAATTTTCTGGCACCACATGGCTGAAGAACTTTTATGAGCACAAAACCAGAATTCCTTAGCATTGCTTGAGTCTAACAATAGAAGTAAAAGAGACATAGAATGCTATCTTTATTAAAAGAAACATGCTTCAGGACTGTTATTAGATGCATATGAAAAGTTCATCCAATTTATGATCATTGATTTGGCAACTTCGCAACCAACGAACTTCTATATTTGGCAACAAATCCCATGAGTAATATCAACACTCTCCTGCTATATGGCAAAGGAATAATGTGCACAGAACAGCATTACTTTTGACAAAATGGGAGGTAACTTTGCATCATATACAAAGTTAGAGGGAATAATATAACATATTTAATTCCTTGTTTAATAATAATTTGCGGATGACTTGTATTAGCTTTTTGGTAGCATGAATCATTGACCTTAATCTTGAAAATGAAAATGACAGCATTTGCATCTACTTTGAGGATGATAAGACTAAATGATGTTATTCATCAAATAAAATCAGGCTCAATCTTGACAAAGGATTTCATGAGCCCTCTTTAAGAGATCCCGATAAATGTTTATTAATTGCAAAGAAAACTATAGTCTAGTAATTGCACACGTTAGAGATTCTTCCATCATCTCCATGGAAAAATCGATAAAACTCTACCACTATTTTCCTAAGGATTTCTTGTGGCTCAACAAGAGATACAATTGCTTTTTACCCTTCTACTTGTTTTGTCATGGTCCTCTCTCTACCAAAATCAAATCCTTTATTTATTTATTTTTTTGTTTGATGAAAATGGGAGGGGGACCCACCCCTTATTATTATAATGACACTATTTATAAGAAGTATAGAGTAGAATAGTTACAGTAATGATAAAAGAAGGTGATAGTTGGCAGACAGCCACTTTAGAGAAGAAAATTACCATCCAGTCATTCAAATAAGCGTGAAAAGCAGAGTAGTTTGATAAGAAAAACACAAGGGGGAGAAACGAATACAGAACTTTCAAACTCCAACGATTAGTTTAAGCAATGATAGTGCTTCTGTTAAACCAACCTTATTCTTACAAAGGCAAGCAAATACCCATTCTTCCAGCATTAAGATCAATAGGTTGAACGTTGCATGATAGAAGAAGGCTTCAAAATAGAAGAGGCATCGGTTTCCTTCTTTCCATAATATCTAGTTTGTCCTCTCTTCTAATAATTACGAGTAGAGCTTCTAATAAATTTTTTTTTGCATCAAATTTGAGCGCGTCCTCTCTTCAATTAGTAGCTTGATCTCGAGATGTTGGTAATCCCACCCTCAGATGGTAGTGTCCCCACTAATAACAAATAGAATTTTCAAACAGGAATCACTGCCATATCATCAATGGATGTCGTTCTTGTGATCCATTAATTGCATAACAGCAATTTTATGGTTTGATGTTCTTCTTACGAATATATATATATCTCATGACGAAAAACTCTTATTGGGGCTTTCATTGTGGCTGGGATCTTAGCCAAGATTTCCATTTGCACTGGTATCACTCACCAAGAGGGCCCCAATCTCACGTCCAGAATCTTGCACAGTATAGATAGTTGTCTCCAATTCTAATGGATTAGGAAGTCCGAATAAACTAAAAAAATAGCTTTCATGGGAATCAATATTGGTCATCCAAGTATGCCCACTAACAATTGTTATATTGGACTTGTTGAGCTTCATTTAATGGTGCTTGCACCGAAGCATCTGCTATTCCTGAGATAAGAGATGTCTAGGAAAGGGACTTGGTTAAAGGGAGACTATGCCCATCGGTTAGAGCGGGCCTATTGTCAGATTTATTTCTTCTAGGGGATGTAATTGTGAGCTAATACTCAAGCTTAAGTCCCAGAGTTTCACTTAATGATTTGTATTATCCTTTCTTTCACTAGCTTTTTATGGAATGTAATTATTTTAATTTATTTTCATTATTTTAACTTCATTTACAATCATAAGCTTCAAATGATGTTTCATGTTTCAAGTACTAATCATATTTTGGTGTTTGAGTATGCCGTACCTCAAAGCAAAATGAGGAAAGGATTTCATTGTTTAGGTCCAGAGATTAGAGAATCAAATCATATTAATTAGCTTAGATCATGTTGTAAGAATTTATCACATATTTCCCAGATGCCATTTTGTATGTATACCTTCTTAAATTTATTCTGTACAAGTGTACCCTTGCAAGATATATTTCTGATAGAGTTTTACCCTTCTATTTGATTTACCAAAACATTATGACCATGATCGATTCAACTAAGCTTGCATAAATGATCCCAAAATATAATAAACGTCAATTTTGAAATTGGATGCAATGGTAATCTCGTGGGCAAGATTATGTTAACCCAACATCATGGCACAAATGTTTACAACAAAGATGTAGCTTGAAAAAAAAGAAAAGAGGACAAATGTTTATCGAGATATGTATGTAAATTATAATCCAATTAGGGTATACATGCCAAAAAAAGAGAAAAATCTAAGAGTATATATTCAAATATTCATAGATATCTATACTTCTTCGTAAAAATGATAATCAATAATTTAAATAGTAATTGCTTTTGGACTGACAACATATGTTAAATCAATTGTAACAATGATAAAATTAAGAAAGTTGTAATGTATAAATGACATTTCAAGTTTCTACTTCAAGTTTCGGATATTAATAATATTCTGGCTTTTGCATATGCCACCATACTAAGTCAAGAGGGTAAAGCATTCCGCTGTTCAAGTCCAACTAATGGAGTCGAATAGGTTTCACCGGATAATGTATAGATTTATTATAGATCCTTTTCCTTTCTTGCATTATCTGCCAATGCATCATTCTTCTCCTTTTTTGGTAAGGCATTCATCTCCTTCAGTTCCTTGTTTAAGCAGCGGTAATAAAATAACAATCACTAGCAGGCTTGAATTTTGTAGCACCGTCTGTAATGAGTTCTGTTCATGATATTCGAAGAAAATTTGCCTTCATCTTCATGTGCATATTCATATGCCTAATTACTAGGATATTTACTGATGCGTGCTTTCTTTTGGATACTTATCAGCTGGTTTTGTGTATCAATTTCTATGTGGATTGGTTCTTTGAGTCTGTTGTATTTATCACTTGCTGTTTTGGGTCTACACCTTGTACAATGTATCTTTTGTTTCAGCTCAGTTTAATATAATTCCCTTCTTCTTGCTAAAAAAAAAATACTAGAATATTTAAATGCAATTAACCAAGCATGGAGCTCCACCACAATCATACCTCACATCATATAGGACGCAATGGAAAGACGGCCAACTGTAGCAGCACACCATCCAGGAGCATTTTCACTCGGTTCCAAATAAACAAAGGGCCAAAGTTGGTTAATTAACATCTATAGATCAGTGATTTAGTGCATAACCATTATTTATAAACATTATTTATGCAATGAGACTAGGATAAAATGAGCTTGCAATACCACTTCTCATAGTGTATCCAGCAACATGCTTCCACAAACGTCTCTGCTCCTCCGAACCTTCAGAAACCTTCACTTAAATGATATGGAAATACAACTAGTTGAAGTTCAATAAGCACATGGTTCCACCAAGACCTCAATCATTCACTGGATGCATCACCAAGCCATTCAATAACCTTCCAAGGACTTGACGATGAGAGTTGTTCTGTTGCTGTTAAGTTTCATATATTTTTTTTGTCTCAATTTCCATGTCAGGTATCTCCATCTCAAACAAGTTCACCTTCCAAATCGCATGCTCGACAAAAATGAACAAAACAGCTCTTAATATTCACTTGAAGATCAATAACAAAATTAGAAACATTGCCTTACATTCTAGATGCCCAGGGAAAAAAGAACATCTACATTTGATTCTCTAGTTTTACAGACTACATCCCTCATTCTACATAGTTACATGTGGGTGGTAAAAATCTTTTCCTGCTGAAGTCCCTTGGGATATATCAAAACAGAGTCGACACAAAGACCACCTTTTGTATGTGTACAATCAATTTGTGTCATCGAGAACTTGAGATTGGTTGGCATGTTGGAGTTCTCTACAACAAAATCTCCTACATGGTAAAGGATCCAACTCCCAGGCTCATCTAAATAACAATGGGATAGAGCATGCTGGCCATTTGACGTTGACAACTGAAACCTCACAGGCTTTATACCCCACCCATGTACATGCTCAGAGCTGCATATCCGACGGCCAAGTCGCTTGGAGGGTCGGCCTACATGGAGCCGGAAGAAAAGGCTGTACGTACCAACTGGGAAACAGAAGTTGATTTCCCCATCCACCTCAAACCACCAGATTTGCTGAAGATATGCAACAGCATGGAATCTGCAATGAAAACATTCAAGCACTTATTAATTCGTTTTCTCACATCGCACTATTCTCATATCATAATCTGAAAATGAAAAGCTGGATCCTATAACTTTAGAATGAAACGGTTGGACTAAAACTTCTCAACTACCTTCTTTTCCTTATCAACTTCACTCATATCAGAAGCTATTCCCTTGGTCTGTTGTATCACAAAAATGCTGATTCAATATCAAAGGGTATTCACTTATGTTCCTTTGGCTAATGATATAAAGCTATAATGAACAGATATTACAAATAAAAAGCAAATGCATGCCAAGTGTACACTGCCAAAAACTTTCCATGAGGCAGGTTTTGTGCAACCATGGAAAATGCAAACTATGATATATCTCCATTCTTTCAAACATTGAAAACCTTTTGCTAGATGATTATTAAGTTGCAAATTAGATGATTGTTACCACAAGTTCAGAATGTAAACCATGGAGTAGAACTTCTAATGAATATTCAGGTAATAGAATGTTTCTGCATTCTTTTAAACATCAAAAATCTTTTGCTAGATGATTGTTAAGTTGCAAATTAGATGATTACCACCACAAATTTAGAATGTAAAGCATGGATTAGAACTTCCAATGAATATTCACGTAACTGAACATTTTTGCAAACATTTAATGATTTAGCAAAGTCAGCAACCTTCCTCTTAGCAGATGAACTGACAATCTTACTGGAGCTGTCACCTGCACTATATAGTTACATAGAAGGAGCTGGCATTCCTCTGAGAACAGGAATCCACGAGCCATGTCAAATAAGTCCAGTAAGTGCCAACCCACAATACATTGACAGTAATATATCACAGCAATAACTCCAAACCTTAATAAATATAGGCCGAAACCTCAACTTATTTTTCTGATAATAGATTTTGCAAAGCTATTCTTCTTTTATCAACATGTACAATAATTCTGCAACAGGAAAATATATTGCACTTCCTTTCTTAATAATCCAATTACAGAATTCAAGATTTAGGTTGCCACTGAAACAATGCTAAAGGCATGCCTTAGCACATGAAAAAAAATTTTCCTATAAAGCCTGCACAACTGGGAAATTGGACCCATTTTCATCTACCAGATTGAATGTTACTACACAAAAATCAACTATAGATCCAGAGAATCGACCTCTAAGGAGAAAGCAGATATACATAGTTTGAAAGTAAATTTCACACAAAGGGCTCAGCAACAACTTTTGGAATTGCCAACAAGAAAAGGAAAAGGCAGGAATAAGTGTTTTAAAAATCAAATCATCAAGATCCTTTGAAGAGATTCATAACTTTTTCAAAGCTTAAGCCTCTACAAGTCAAAAGTCAGAATATAGCGATGACAGTTCCAACACAAAAGTTCCCCAACGTACTTGCACATTTAATCCACAAAACTATTAACAGCCTTAAGAAGATGATAGAGAAGTGGAAAAAAAGAAAAAGAAAATAGATCATTTAACCGGATCTGACATTTCTAGCCAAGGATGACGCTCGAAGAAGCAGGAAAACAATGTAAAGCGAGGGATTTCATACTGCTGGGCCCTGGCCTGTCACAAAACCATCCGGCTGTACCCTATAAAACCTGGTCATGCACTGGGTAAGAAAAACAGATAAAACAGACGGTTGTGACAACAGATCAACAAGTTAATATTAGCACAAAGTTCTGTGAGAAGCACCTGAGGGAATAAAGAGAAGATTTGCCAAGTTGAGTAAAAAGCATGTCTACGAAATATGAACATCCTCAAGTTTACCGGAAACCAAAAGGTAAAGTTACAACAGGATAAGGTATGGAGAAAAATATTTTACATGTGTCAAAACAACATTTATAGCCTGAAAAATGCTTGCAAGTTAATGGAGATTCACAGCTGTGGGAACTGGAGCTCCACCAAGTGCTACGGTATTTCTTGGAGTAATGATTGGGGTAAAAATACCAATAACTTAAAAACTCCAATCTGAAGTACTAAAGAACATAAAAGATGAATATGACGCAACTCATTAGACAATACTATTACCCATTAACTTTCATAGATCATGATAATAGGAAAAAAAAGTATTTTATTGATTCATACAAAAATAAAATCAGAAAAAGATCACTACCTGGATTCCTCTGTGGGAATGTAATTCCAATATCTCCGGTCATCAATCCCTGTAATCAACAGAGCCTTTGAAGAAATGGACACGCAAAGGCCACCCTTGCACTTCTCCAGCCAGAATTCCTACAACCCACAATATAAAACCCTTAGTGTTAGATTGAACCAAAACAAGAAAATGATTATTAAAAAAAAAAAAGACTTCCAATAGCCATATATCTGACCTCTAATCACAAAAATCCATCATCAACCCTTTCCCCATTCTTCTCTGAAACACAGATTTTATCTTTACCCTCATAACCAAGAAGTTAGACACCCAACCCCCAAATGTATTTCAAGAACCCTAAGTTGTCCATATGCATATGCAAAAAAAAAAAGAAAAAAGAAGAGAAAAAAAAAGAAAAAACACAAACCTTGGTTCCCCCGTCAAAAGGATTCGGCCGACAGAGCCGGGCGTATATCTCCTTCTTGCTAAGATACCTCGTTTTGCTATTCTCATTCTCCACCAACCCCATCAGATACCAGTAGTTCCCGGGGAGCTTCGTCTCCCACAAGAAGTCCGCCGACGCCGCTCCACGGAACGCCCGGCCGAGCCGCGCCAGCCCGCAGATCTCCGGCGGGTCGAGGTACAAAAACACCTCTGCCACGCAGCGCTCCGGCAGGTCACCCAGCCCCGTCTCGTGCCCCCCACACTCCCCTTCCGGCCCCATGATGCTCGACACCCCCGCCCCCATCCCACGCCCAATCAAAATCCCGACCCTAATCCCACCAATTCGCGCTCCTAAACCCAAAAATCCCCGTCCCAGATCCAATTCAATCGATAAATCTTCAAACAAAATCGGGTTTCAGTGAGAAAATTACGAGGAGGAAGACACCACCGGCTGTTCCGACTCACGATCGATAGATCAATCGCCGTTTCTTTTTCTTCTTATCCGTTCTTCCTTTGACCTCTAGAACAAGGAACGGAGGCGATCAAGGAAGCGTTCTTGGTAAGCGGAAAGAAAGGAGGAGAAATTTTAAGACGAAAAGGATAGGATTCGGGTATAGCGGGGGCGGAGGAGAGGAATTAGGAGTATAAAAACATAGGTGGGGGCAAAGAGGGAAGGGGCTGGCCTCCCGAAAATGCCCCTGGATGTTAGTTGAAATGAAACCACGGCGGGGGACCGACGGTTGGAATTCTTTGGACAGCCTGGAAGCCTCCCAGCCGCCATGGCGGGGGTCGGAAATGGTATGCTCGGTGGACGGCGGCTTCGAAACCGGAAAGACCGCACACCGGATACATCGTTATCATTATATACGTCTATATATATATATAACCGGATAGATACATCATTATCGTTGCAATAATTAATTTAAGATATCCGCAACCACACCTATTAGATAACTTCTATAATCCTGACGAGAATTCTTGACTTGTCTCGCATCTGGAGTTCTTTTTTTTTTTTTTTTTTAATAAAAAACAAATAAATGCGTTTCTATTTAATTTAGCATCTTTTAACACTATTATTTTATCAAAAATAATTATAATATAATATTACATATATCTTTTTTTAAAAAAAGAAAAAAAAATAGTTCCTGTATCCTTATTATTATGCATATTTTTTTTGAATATTATGATATCTTGAATATTTCTGAAGCATTGTTTCTTTTTTTCATACTTCAATCGGTTTCTTAAAGTGCACATTTTTACCATTTATTCATAATGTTGGGTAAATATATTTTTATTTTATTTTTTTGTATAACCAAAAAAATTGTCAAGCTGCATATGGTCAATATCTTTCCTTGCATATTTGGATAAGATTAATAAACTTGGTCATACTTACGTTAAGAAAATATCAATGGCTTATTTTAGTGTATTAGATGTTGGATCATTGGAGCTCCTTTCTATAATAGCATAATGACATTTGGCTCATGCTCGGCTGCTTAAGTATCATGTTATCATCATTAATGTGCCCCATCCTTCATTACACTCGAAGTCAGCTACTTTTCTTAAATAAACCCTCCCAAGCAGCTGGGACCTCCAACTTTGCCCAAGCACCTAACATTCTTACTTAACTGTCATCTAAATAAATATCTACTCCACTAAGAAGTTTATGAGATTGTTTGCTACTTGGCAATACAAATGCTTTTTACCAACATTAATTTTAATAATTCAAAGAAATTAAGGATCGCTTTAGCGTCATATCAGAGACTAGACATGAATCCAACCAATGAATTTTGCTTCTTAATATCCTCCAGATAAAAATTTGACTCTATCAGTAGTACATATCCTTCACATAAGTCCCCATAAGTGAACCCATCAAATTAACAAACCAAGAGATGCTATATTTACAAATTGAGGTTGAGTGGCTTTTCTTCTGGCCCATAAAGTCCCTTGAACTCTGCTACGTATGTGTTATAGCCCAAAAAAAAAAAAAAAAAAACAGGGGATGCAAAACTGGGAAGAAGGGAGGGAGTCTTCTTCTCCGACGAAACCCAGACAAAATCGGACTCCTAAGACCTCTAGGAGTCCTAGGATTTCCTATAAGAAGACCCCCTCTCTTTAGAATCGATCCATCGACTCTTTTCCCCTCTTTTCCTCTCCGATTTTTCCGAAGAAGAGCCGCGATCCCTTGCCTTGTTCTCGCCGTGATTTGCTGCCGACGAGGTCTCCGGAGGCTGAGGTAAGTCTCCTTCTTCTCTCCCTCCTTTTTCTCCTTCCTCCCATGCTTCTGTGCGCGGCTGCCGGCGACGAGAGTCGCCGATTTCCGAACGGGAAAGAGACCCTGTTTTTGAACTTTTTTCTTTGGATTTTCCGGCGCCGGCGATCGGAATTGATCGCCGGCCATGCTCCTCCGTGATCGGGGGGTGGCCCCCGTCGGCCTCCGCCGCGGCGGCCGTGGCCCGAACGGCCGGTCAAGGCCGAGGGAATGCCGGTCCCCTGTTCCGGCACGGGAAGAACCAAGAAAAGAAGAAAAAAAAGAAGAAAAAGAAAAAGAAGAAAAAGAAGAAAAAGAAAAAAAAGAAGAAAAAGAAAAAAAAAAGAAAAAGAAGAAAAAAAAAGAAGAAAAAGAAAAGAAAAGAAAAAAAAAGATAATAATAATAATAATAATAAATATATATATATATATTTATATATATATAAGTAAGTAAATAAATAAATAAATAAATAAATAAAAAATAAAATTGATGAGAGAGAGAGTTTCTCTCTCTTCTCTTAGTCTGAACCCTGACTTTCTCTCTCTGAAATTGGACTTTCTCTCTCTACTTTCTCTCTCTAGCTTATTTCTCTCTCTTGATGGATTTCTCTCTCTAAAATTATCCTTCTAGGATTAGCATAGGGGAAGGCTTCATCTGATGATTCTGATCGAGTTTAGAGACGAGTCTGATTTTAAGCGAGATTTTGATTTTGAGATTTGTTAGATTTAATTTTGAATTAAAATTAATGTAAAAATATAATTTTGGATAATAGGCACGGAAGAATCTCCTAGAAGTTAGTCGATCCGTTCATTCAGTGCTCCGTGAAAGGTAAGTAATGAATCATCTTCTCGAGATATTCCATATTTATTCTGAAAATAAATAATTATTCTCTGAAATTATGCATGATTTATGAAATTATGTTTTGTAAGAAAAGTGCTTTTGAAATGTTATGGTATATCGATTTATGCACTTGTTTAATGAAAGATTATGATATATATTGTAGTACAAAGTGTTTTGATATAGATCGGATTTATGCTCTCAGCCTAACTATGTTTCAGTGGGCTCCGTCAATGGGGATTATACGTTGGTACTCAGTGGACCCTGCCAGTGGGGGTTGTGCGCTGGTGTTTGTGGACCCTGCCAGTGGGGGTTGTGCGCTGGTATTCTGTGGACCCCGCCAATGGGGGTTAAACGTTGGTCATAGTCCAGGCTGTTGAGTTACGAGTGTTTTTGAATCGAATCGGATTTATGATTATATTACATGTGAATATTTGAAAATATTTGGTTTGTATTAAATCAGCATGAAATATACTCTTATGTTTATTTGCAGCATTATTCTTAAAAATTATATAATATCTGAATTATCTAGTTGAGATATTTGTTACTTACTGGGTTGTCTAGCTCATTACCTTTCTTTCTATTTTTCAGATTCAGATAATTAATTTCAAGCGTGGGAAGAAATATTGGGACAGAGCTTTTAGAAGCGAGATTAGCATTGTCAACTTCATTGAATTTAGATCTATTGTTTTATTGTTAGCAAAAATTTTATTGGATGTAAGACATTTGATTTAATTACTTGAATTACAATTATTTGAATTTATTCCGCTGTGATGCATTGATATCGTGATGAGATGCCTTGCATGCTTATGGAGAGAGTTCTTCATGAGTATGCGGCGGTTGCCGCGACCCTCGATTCACAAATCTCGGGTCGGGGGCGTGACAATTAATATGGTATCAGAGCATAAGTGGATAAATTATGACACATAGAATTTGACATAGTATGAGTGTAGGTGGGTAAACATTAGGAATATTGGGACGTTAAAGTATGAGCATCAGAATAATAAAAACATAAAAAGATCAGCCAAGGGAACAGTAGACAATAAGACTCAACAGATTGATGGTGAGCCGTGCTTCAGATGTGGCAAAAATCATGCAGACAAAGATTGCTATTGGAATACCGGTGCTTGTTTCAAATGTGGTCAGAAAGATCATAAAATTGCTAGCTGCCCACTAAATAATGAAAATCAAGCTGGCAAAAGAACTCATGAAGAACAACATAAGGGTGGTGGACAGATTTCTAAAACCCAGGGAAGAGTTTATGCGCTTACTCAACAGAATCCACAGGCTTCCAATACAATGGTGACAGGTATGAAAAATTTTGAGGACGAAATTTTTTTTTAGGGGTGAAGAATGTTATAGCCCAAAATAAAAAAAAAAAAAATAGGGGATGCAAAACTGGGAAGAAGACTCCCGATAGGAGTCTTCTTCTCCGGCAAAACTCAGGCAAAATCGGACTCCTAAGACTCCTAGGAGTCCAAGGATTTCCTATAAGAAGACCCCCTCTCTTTAGAATCGATCCATCGACTCTTTTCTCCTCTTTTCCTCTCTGATTTTTCCGAAGAAGAGCCGCGATCCCTTGCCTTGTTCTCACCGTGATTTGCCGCCGACGAGGTCTCCGGAGGCTGAGGTGAGTCTCCTTCTTCTCTCCCTCCTTTTTCTCCTTCCTCCCATGCTTCTGTGCGTGGCTGCCGGCGACGAGAGTCACCGATTTCCGAACGGGAAAGAGACCCTATTTTTGAGCTTTTTTCTTTGGATTTTCCGGCGCCGGCGATCGGAATTGATCGCCGGCCACGCTCCTCCGTGACTGGGGGGGTGGCCCCCGTCGGCCGCCGGCCTCCGCCGCGGCGGCCATGGCCCGAACGGTCGGTCAAGGCCGAGGGAATGCCGGTCCCCTGTTCCGGCACGGGAAGAACCAAGAAAAGAAGAAAAAAAAGAAGAAAAAGAAAAAGAAGAAAAAGAAGAAAAAGAAAAAAAAGAAGAAAAAGAAAAAAAAAGAAAAAGAAGAAAAAAAAGAAAAGAAGAAAAAGAAAAGAAAAGAAAAGAAAAGAAAATAATAATAATAATAATAATAAAAATAAATATATATATATATATATATATTTATATATATATAAGTAAGTAAATAAATAAATAAATAAATAAATAAATAAATAATGAAATTGATGAGAGAGAGAGTTTCTCTCTCTTCTCTCAGTCTGATCCCTGACTTTCTCTCTCTGGAATTGAACTTTCTCTCTCTACTTTCTCTCTCTAGAATTTTCTCTCTAGCTTGTTTCTCTCTCTCTTGATGGATTTCTCTCTCTAAAATTATCCTTCTAGGATTAGCATAGGAGAAGGCTTCATCTGATGATTCTGATCGAGTTTAGAGACGAGTCTGATTTTAAGCGAGATTTTGATTTTGGGATTTGTTAGATTTAATTTTGAATTAAAATTAATATAAAAATATAATTTTGGATAATAGGCACGGAAGAATCTCCTAGAAGTTAGTCGATCCGTTCATTCAGTGCTCTGTGAAAGGTAAGTAATGAATCATCTTCTCGAGATATTTCATATTTATTCTGAAAATAAATAATTATTCTCTGAAATTATGCATGATTTATGAAATTATGTTTTGTAAGAAAAGTACTTTTGAAATGTTATGGTATATCGATTTATGCACTTGTTTAATGAAAAATTATGATATATATTGTGGTACAAAGTATTTTGATATAGATCGGATTTATGCTCTCAGCCTAACTATGTTTCAGTGGGCCCCGCCAATGGGGATTATACGTTGGTACTCAGTGGACCCTGTCAGTGGGGGTTGTGCGCTGGTGTTTGTGGACCCTGCCAGTGGGGGTTGTGCACTGGTATTCTGTGGACCCCGTCAATGGGGGTTAAACGTTGGTCATAGTCAAGGCTGTTGAGTTACGAGTGTTTTTGAATCGAATCAGATTTATGATTATATTACATGTGAATATTTGAAAATATTTGGTTTGTATTAAATCAGCATGAAATATACTCTTATGTTTATTTGCAGCATTATTCTTAAAAATTATATAATATCTGAATTATCTAGTTGAGATATTTGTTACTTACTGGGCTGTCTAGCTCATTACCTTTCTTTCTATTTTTCAGATTCAGATAATTAATTTCAAGCATAGGAAGAAATATTGGGACAGAGCTTTTAGAAGCGAGATTAGCATTGTCAACTTCATTGAATTTAGATCTATTATTTTATTATTAGCAAAAATTTTATTGGATGTAAGACATTTGATTTAATTACTTGAATTACAATTATTTGAATTTATTCCGCTATGATGCATTGATATCGTGATGAGATGCCTTGCATGCTTATGGAGAGAGTTCTTCATGAGTATGCGGCGGTTGCCGCGACCCTCGATTCACAAATCTCGGGTCGGGGGCATGACAGTATGTGAAGTAAATAAATGCAAAATCTAGATATACAAAAGCTAGATTTTTACCAAAAATCTAAATATATTTAATGTATGTTTGAGTACCATTGCTGTAAGACTCAAAATCTCAGACAAAGAGATCGGATGAAGCCATACTGGAGTGGCTGTAACAATACGATCTGGATCTTCTTCGAAGAAACCTGCAAAATAAATCCAAAATCAGTGGAGATCCTCCAATTTTTGACCATTCGATATTTAGGTCAGTTTAAGCCTCGAGAACAAGAAGTAGAAAAAGTAGAAAAGAGAAAAAAGGTTTGTATAGAACTAGAGAGTTTGGACTTAATAGAAACTAGAGCTCTCTTTTGAGAACTGACAAAGTCTCCACCGACAGAATCTCACTCTAGTTTGAGCTCTAGTTTGAACTTAGAACTTAAGAGTCAGAACGTCTCTAGAGGATCCCTTGGCCTTTTATTTATAAAGGGACTGATGAGGACGTTAAAGAGTTTGTTAGATTGTTGAAGGAGTTTGTTAGACCGTTAGAGACCAGCTGTAAGTGAGCTAGAACATAGCTATATGTATTAGCTAACAATGAGGTCATACTTAACTACATGTGCCAGCTAAGGATGAGTTGTAGCATTACTGTAAGTGAAATCGTGGCCAGCTGTATGTGAGGTTGTGGCCAATTTTCATAAAATGACTATGGCCGTTAATATAATAGTTGATCTCAATAAAAGATCGAGGTGAGATAAAGTATTATATGAGACTCTAAATATCTCGAATATATGAAATACTTTACTTTAAATCAGTATTTATATGAGCTGAAATGCTTCAGATCGGTATTTATATGAGTTGAGATGAGTCAGATCGACATTCAGCCCTCAATTTAAGTCGGCTTTATGATGAGCTCAGCCTCTAGTTCAGATCAACTTTATGATGAGCTCAGCTTCTGGTTCATATCAACTTTCTTATGAACTCAGCCTCTAGTTCAAATCGACATTCTTATGAGCTCAGCCTCCAGTTGAGGTCAGTTTTATGATGAGATGGGATAAGCCCCACAACACTTGATCTCCACTTTTTAGTTCGAAGAATTTACTTTTGGATGAAAGAAGTAGCCCAAGAAAAAAATTCTCAACTTGTTTGAGGTGACGAATCTGTACCATTTGATTTTTTAAGTGAACTGCTCGAATCCTTTATCCGATATAGCCTTGAGTAGGTCAGATTTTCTTAAGAATTTTAAGATATCCTTAATCCGAAGATCGGTATTTTGTAAAGATTCAAGATAACCTCGATCCTAAGATCAATATTTTATAGAGCTGAAAGAATCTCAATCCGTAGATCGATATTTAATAGAATATCAAGATAATCTTAATCCTGAGATCGATATATTATAGAGCTAAAAGATAATCTTGATCCGTAGATCGATATTTGGGAGATCCTATCTCCATTCATATCTCTCGGAGCTCTATCAATCTGAAGATTGGATTTGGAGAGATCTTATCTTCATTTTGATCCTTCGGGGCTCTATCAATCCAGAGATTGGATTTGGAAAGATCTTATCTTTATTTTGACTATTCAGGGCTTTACCGATCTAAAGATCGAAATTTTCAATAAAATTTCAAGATAATCTCGATTTGTAGATTGGTATTTTATAGAGTTGCAAGATATCCTTGATCTGTAGATCAATATTTGATAGAATATTAAGATAATCTCGATCCTGAGGTTAGTATTTTATAGAGCTTCAAGATAATCTCGATCCTGAGGTCAGTATTTTATAGAGCTTTAAAATAACCTCGATCCTGAGGTCGGTATTTTATAGAGCTTCAAGATAACCTCGATCCTGAGGTCGATATTTGGTAGAACTTCAAGATGACCTCAACTCGTAGGTCAGTATTTGATAAAACTTCAAGATAAATTTCAATCTGGAGATCGATATTTGATAGAGCTTCAAGACGATCTTCAATTCGGAGATCGATATTTAAAAGATCTTATCTTCATTTGTGTCTCTCGGGACTCTACCAATCCGAAGATTGGATTTGGAGAGATCTTATCTCCATTTGTATCTCTCGGGGCTCTACTAATTCTGAGATTGAATTTGGAGAGATCTTATCCCATTTGTGCCTCTTGGAGCTCTATCAATTCGAAGATTAGATTCGGAGAGATCTTATCTCCATTTATGCCTTTCAAGATTCTACTAATCTGAAAATTAGATTTAGAAAGATCTTATCTCTATTTGTACCTCTCAGGACTCTACCAATCTGAAGATTAAATTTTTATTAAAGTCTAATCTAGAGATCGGTTGTCTCACCTTCTGATGAGTATCTGTTGAACCTCTATTGAGATGAGCTCAACCTTCATCTTTCTAATGAGGTCGGCTTTTTGATAAGTTAGACTTTCTGATGAGGTCAATTTTCAGCTTTCTGACGAGGATAGCTTTCTGTTGAGCTCGACCTCCTGATGAGGTCAGCTTTTAGCTTCCTGACGAGATCAATTTTCTGTTGAGCTCGACCTCTTGATGAGGTCAGCTTTCAATTGAGATCGACCTTTTGATGACAAGAATTTTGGGCTGTCTTTACCTCAGCTTATTCTTCACCTTATCTTTGGCCTTGACATTCATCATAGCTTTGTTTAAATTTTATTTCGACTCATATGTTCAAGAATCTGTTGTCGTACAAGAAAAAAATAGAATAGTAGATGGGGCTTGAGTGTCTATTACCATGGAGGTTATGAGGTCTGTTTGAGAGCTTCTGAATTCTGTTTGATTCCTTCCTGCTCTTTGTCTTGGCTTGGACTTAAGCTCTGCCTTAGTTTGGGGTTGTTTTAGCTTCATATTGGCCTGATTTTGACTTTAGTTCGACCATGATTTTGACTTCAGCTTGGCCCTATTTTTCTCCTGTGATCCTGCAAGATGGAAAAGAGAGGGAATAGTGAAGGAAAGTTTCAAAGCTTTTTACCATGAGTTTTTGTTTAAGAACTCGTGAGTTTTACTTGACTCTTTGTCCTTTGGCTCGTGCTTGATCTGTGCTTTGGATTACCTTAATTTTGACTCTAGATTGAGCTCTCTCCCTTCTTTTTCTTTTTCTTCTTCTGTATTGGGTGTTTTCTTTTTCTTTTTTTTTTAGCTGGATCAATCTTGGGCTTTAAAGACACCCACAGGCCTCCTCGATATTGTCCGAGGCCATATGCATGCGAAGATCTCAAGCAAAAGAGATGGGCAACTCAGTCAACTTAGTCTGGTGGATGGCTCCAGACCTCTGGGCCAAAGCATGATTAACGGCGAGGATCTCGCAAAGACTCATGCTGTAGAGGATCATTCTCATGGGATAAACAATCGTCTAGGATAGCCTTAAGGTTGTCTGACAGACTCCCTTTCTTGGGGACAACATGCGCCAAGAGGTTGTGTGAGAGGTATCTTTCCTGTGAGGTTTGATGCCAGAAGGCACACGGGAGCACTACAGATTTCGGATCCAGTGCGGTTTGATGCTGGGAGGTGCACGAGAGCTCGGAAGAGCACCGATCTAATTGGTCTTGGTAAGGGAGGCATAGGGAGCGTAGGGAGATCACTGACCTGGTAGTGCCTAGCGCCAGGATGTGCACGGGAGCAAGGCATCGATGCGGAGGGATTTGATGTCGAGGGAGGCACAGAGAGCACGGTGTTTTTGATGTCGGTAAACCACAGTCTGGAGAGTTTTGAGATTGAGAATCAACCGACCTGAGGGGGCAGATGCCAAGAGGTGAGGAGTGTTGGGGGCCTTGAGACAATGGATCTGTCGTGGCCAAATGCTGGGAGGCTTTGGATCCAGTAGGGTTTGACATCGTAGATCCGTGCGGATGTGGGTTGGGGAGCCGGAGATCACTGAGGCTGCCAATCCGATGGAACTTAGTGCTAGAAACCCCTGCAGATGCGGGAAGGAGAGCTGAAAACCACTAGGGGCCACCAATCCGATGGAATTTGGTGTCAAGAATACGTGCGACATGGGAAGAGAAGCCAGAGACCACTGGGGCTGCCCATTTGGTGGGGCTCAATGTCGGGAAGCACGGGGACGTGGGAGACGTCAGGGAAGGCTAGTCCGTGGTTCATGGCTCTGGAAGGTGTCAGTGAAGGCTGATCGATCGTTCTTGGCTTCGAGAGGCGTCAGGAGCACCGATGACATCAGTCCAGTGGGGTGTGGGTATGCGATTCGACGGGCACGTGAATGACCTTGGGCGGAGGAAACCGACCCTCCTCTGCCTTCTTTCCTCTCTTTTTCTTTCTTTCTCTCCTTTTTTTTTCTTTTTTTTTTGGTCTTATCTTGTCATGTTACTTATAAGGTGACTTCGATCGTGTTCGAAGCCAGATGCATGAGGATTTTCTTCTTTCTTCTTCTTCTTTTTTCAGATATCACGATCTTCTTCCTTGAGACTTGAGTTTTCTCAAATAGATATTTTATTTGGACAGACTTTCTTATTTTTGTTTGATTTTTTCTTCACCTCATGTGCTCAAGAGCCTGCTACCCGATAAGAGAGGAATAGAATAATAGATGGGATTTGCGAGTTTATTATCATAGAGATTATGAGTTCTGTTTGAGAGCCTTAGAAAAAGAAGAAGTTGAAAGGGATATTTTTGTCCCTCATCATGTTCTCGAGCACCGAGCCTAGCCCTTTGATTTTCTGAATTAGTGAGTGTTGTCTCCTCACAGTTCGTAGGGGCCGTCCCCATTATGTCATGAGTTGACAGCTTAAGGCTCTAAGGGTGGTGTAGTAAAGTGATGCGACCTGATAAAACTACACAAAGGGATCTGACCTCCTATGGATAAGAATTGAGATATTAAAAAAAATTTTATTCACGGCTCATTGTGCTGAGATGGAGTTTCTTGAAGAACTACCTCTGTTTGCTATTCTGCGGTACGTTATTTCGTGCTCTCTGATTCATCATTTTTTTACAAAATTTTTGGGCAAGGGATCCTTCCTCCAGTGCTAATCGATTGCTGCAAAGCTCAAAATCTCAGACGGAGAGATCGGATAAAGCCATGCTGGAGTGGTTGTAGCAGTCTGATCTGGATCTCCTTCGAAGAAACCTACAAAATAAGTCAAAAACTGGTGGAGATCTTCTGGTTTTTGACCCTCCAATGCTTAAGTCGGTTTGAGCCTCGAGAGCAGGAGGTGAAAAAAGTAAAAGAGAGCAGGAGGGTTTGTATAGAACTAGAAAGTTTAGTCTGGATAAGAACTAGAGCACTCTTTTGAGAACTGACAAAATCTCCATCGATAGAGTCTTATTCTAGTTTGAGCTTAGATCTTATGAGTCAAAACATCTCTGGAGGATCCCTTGGCCCTCTATTTATAGAGGGACTGATGAGACCGTTAGAAAATTTGTTAGGCCGTTGGAAGAGTTTATTAGACCATTAGAGATCCGCTATAAGTAAGTTAGAGCATAGCTTTTGTATGTATTAGCTGAAAATGAAGTCATACTTAGTTGTATGTACCAGCTGAGGATGAGTTGTAGTATGACTGTATGTGAGATCGTGGTTAGCTGCATGTAAGGTTGTGGCTAGCTTTTATGGGATAATTGTGGTCATTAATGTAATAGTTGACCTCAATAAAAAATCGACGTGAGATCAAATATCATATGAGACTTCAGACGTCTCGAATATATAGAATACTTTACTTCAAATTGATATTTATATGAGCTGAAATGAGTCAAGTCGATATTTATATGAGCTGAGATGAGTCGGATCAGTATTCAGCTTTCTGAGGAGGTTATCCTCCAGTTCAGAACGACTTTATGATGAGCTTAGTCTCCAGTTCAGATCAATTTTAATATGAGATGGAATAACCTCCGCAACAAATACCAACGAGAACAATAATTTCTTATAATGATTAGATAAATAGTTAAAATATGAACCACATCAAAAACACTACCTGTAGCTGTTGGGACTTGTAATACACTTTTGTAGGCGCATCTAAAAAAACTTAATTGAAATGGCTGTGCATCAGAACTTATCAAGGAAATGAACTAGAATCGTGATATAAACTAACTTGAGGTGAATAAGAACAAAGAATAGGATGGGTACGAAAAAGCGTAGAGAAAGGGATCTTTTAGAATAAGAACAAAGAATAGGATGGGTACGAAAAAGCGTAGAGAAAGGGATCAAAAAGATCAAATACCAAGAATGTGTATTTCCTTTTTCTTTCCTGGAAGAAAATCAGAGATAATTTTTCAAATTACCCTTTTTTTCTGAAAATAGTTTGATACAAGGTCAGTGTGTCTGACATGGAGAAATACCATGGCATGCAAACAGGCTCTTTTTGTAAATTTGTTTCTTAAGTACTCTACCATGCATCAAACACCCACTGGAAAATATATTAGCAACTAACTTGTTAGTAGTTATCAAATTGAGGGTATTTAAGAAAAAATTTATTCCGTAGATCTTATCTGATTGGCCTAAGGAAGAATCAAACTTTGGAATCATTTAGTTTGTGGGACGAAAAGAGAAGAAAAATATGATCAATTGAAAAATGAAAAAATCCCTCTAGTTTGATAGAAATTTTAAAGATGAGGGTCTAGAAAGTGAAATTCCTATGAAAATAAAATTTTTGTGTGTCATAGAAAAGAAAAACCTAAATGAGAGATTATTTTTTGCTTTCCCATTGGATAGGAATCGAGATCTATTCTCTTCCAAAAATGTTCTCGAAAACATGGATATAATGAGATAAAGTTTTTTTTATTAAAGATATAATAAATATTTTATATAATATTTTTTTAAAAAATAAATATTTAATTAAATATAAGATATTCTAAAATATATCATCTTTTATGAATTAATTTTTTTAAAAATATTTTTCTGATCAGAACGGCAGAGGATAGGGCAAATAAGATACCAACAGAAGTATGGCATTTTTTTTTTTAAGTAACTTCTGGAGAGAGAGCATCGGATGCTCTTTCTATCACATTACTTTCTTGGCGTAGCGTAAAGTCTGAGATGCTCAAAATAGCAACGTTGGAACCTTTTAAGACTTTTTTCTGCTTTTTGTCCCTCCTCCGAATCTAACCCAAGGCCCCATCACTCTCCCATTTCCGAGTTTTCTGAGGCCGTCCTTTTCCAAGTTTTCTTTGGCATGTCCCATTTCCACAGGGTGCTGTCAGACGGAGCCAAAGCTCTAGACTCGTTCAAAATACGCTGATTGGAAAGTCGACTCTAATATCCAGATTTGAATTTAATTTGATTAAAAAATAATATTTAAAATTAATTTGACTCAACTTAAACATCAATTAAGTTATACTCTAATTTAATTTTTTAAAAAAATAATGAAACAAAATATAATATAATATTATATTTTAAAATATTAAATTAATAAATATATTATAAATAAAATATTAATATTATGAAAATTATATCTTTCAACCTAAATATTGTATTATTTAGATTTAATTTGAACAACTATTTAAGTTACTTAAGTTTGATTCAAGCTCATTAATAAGTTAGTCGAGTTGAAGTTGAATCCGAACTTAACTCAGGCATAGATCATTCGGTTTATTTGCATTGCTAATTTTCACCGTATAATTTTTCTAAAATAGCAACGTTGGAACCTTTTAAAGAATTTTTTCTTCCGGTCCCTGCTCCAATCCAATCTCAGGGACCATCACCGTCCCTTTTCCTGCTTTTCTTGAACACATCCCATTCGCACCCCATAATTTTCAGTGTAACAAAGTGGTTATCTAAATCGCCAATTAATGGTGTCTTATCACACGGGACCGCCCGCTCAATGTTCACCAGCGACGGCAACCAAAATATATATACATATATGTACAAAACAAGAAAAAATCCAAGGTCGGGCCCACGCGTTTGGATCCGAGTCAGCATTACATAGATGGCCTATCCGTCCAGCCCCGTAGTGCCCTCCCAAGAGGACAGTTTGGTGGACAAGGGGAAGCATGCATGAGTTTAATTAATACACCAACTTGTCCTAGTTTAAGTGTTAATTAATTGAGAATTAGCCAATTGATAAAGTAATCTAGCAGGCTAATATGAAGTTAAATATACGGGATAGTACCGTGGTTGCATGGAAAAATTGACCACCTAGAGTCCATAATCGCTAGGTCATTTTGTTGCCTACTCTGCGTATGATTGTGAATTATTGTCGCATCAAATTGGACAATGGATATTAATAGTTTTGCTCATGCGACAATTAAGTTGCTGATTTATTAGTTCAATCTTAAAAAAATATTGCAACAAATGAATGTTAGAGTGGGATATATAAATAATTTTATTGTCTAACTTAATCAATCCATCATTATATTTTGTTTTGTCTACTTTCATTTAGATGTATCCATGACATAAAATGCTTGGGAGGCTATAATTATATTAATGTATTCAATTTAGGTTTATTTTTTTTCTTTTTCTCAAATTATTTTTTTAAAATATAAAAGTAATAATAACAATAATATGCAAGGGAGACAAGAAATTATCAACTTTTCTTTTCTTCTTCTTTTATGAGAACAAAGGATTTGATCAACTGTGAAGCTGTTTACTGTTGCAAGTAAAAGAATGCCAAATTCAATAGGTTGGACTGGCTTTCCGAAGGTTCCAAATTGTTGCCTTAGAAATGATGAATTTAATATGTTATATTCAATACATCATCTGGAGTCTTGTCAAATCCTGAAAATTCTTAAAGAGTTGCTCCTCGGTTGCAGCAGTGTAACTACTACTGCTACTACTACTTCTTCTTCTTCTTCTTGCAACGGAGGAGGCAGAGGACAGTTTGTTAAGGAAGATTCGATTGTTGCATTTTTTTCAAGTGGCCCAAGTCATAGCAGCAATCAACATTAGGATGACAGGCTGAGTGTTCTTATCAAAATTTTTACATCTCTAATCAAGACAAAATTCTTCAAAGAGGGAAAAAAGATGGAAGCACAGCCAAAAGAGTACAAATCATCATCCAAATCTATTTAAAAAAGCAACAATCCACAAATAGGTATTTAACAGTTTCCGGTAGCTGAGAACAGAAGGTACATCCCTCAAGATTTTTGTTAAGCTTTTTGCTGAGCAAGCCCCTTGTATTTAATTTCTGCTTCCAACAAAATCATAAGAAGCATTTAATCTTCAAGGATGCATTGAGGTTCCAAAGAGAGGGGGCAGCAGCATAACTCATGCAACAATCCTTAATAAGTAAGCCTGTCGGTCCCCCAACGTACAGCTATCACATTTTTTAATTGCTTCAACTTATAGTTTTTAATTTATGATTGTGTTTGTTGGGGGTAAATCTGCATTGCTTGTCCAACCGGCGTTTAACCTCGTCTCCTTATCAACTAAATGTACAACTAAATGGATTGAGCCGACTTGATTTTTGATTGATGATGTATCTCGAGATTCGACCGATGAAATGAGATTTAAGTCGGATTTGGCCCGACCAAGCCCAACATGCCATCAAGATTCAACTAACGACTTCTTCCATGTGTTACCAGCTATCTTGATCTTAGAAATATCGGGATCCAGTAACAGTTATTCAACACAGATATTAACTATCCGCAGTCGTGGAGTCGTGAGACATTATAATTGCCCACTAATAACCCATTACTCGGTTTTAAGGATGGTTAATAAGGTAATTGTCCACTAAAGACAATAACGGCCACATTTTGAATTATAAGAAACGGAAGTTACACAAAAATGGCACTCTTTGTTAGTGGATGTCTGATTAGGACACCACTTTTCAAAATCTTTTTCGATACCGTGCATCGCAGCAGGAAGAAAAAAAAATAAAATAGAAAATAATCAAATACGTGAATCAGTCAAAAAAAAACTCGCCTCCACAAAACATGCAAGTTTCACTATGAGAAAAGAGAAGAAAAATTATAAGAAGAGATCACACCCTCCATCTTTGTACACCCAATCTCTCCCTCACAGGAAGCTTTTCCTCATAAAAGCTCTCTCTAGGAAGACCTTTCTAAACCCTTGAAGCGACTGCTGTCTGCTGTCCAAAAGCTTTGCTCTTGCTCCTCTCAGCGTCTCACCTCTGTGCTCTCTCTGGGTTCTCTGTCGAGGAAAATCGCACGCCACACAATGCTCTGTTCACGGAACAGATATTTATAGACTTAAAACCCAAGTTAGAATAGGATATTGTTTCCTTACGGCACCAAAAAACCTCATGGACCCTTGGATCACGACCGGGAATGCCTAGAACTGTCGAATAGCGATGTGGTCCACAAAATAAGTCGTAGACCGTGAGAAATGCAAATGAAACGACTATCGGTCTACGATGGACCGCGAAAAATCGAAGGAAAACACCCCCTCAGTCCACAAGCCCATCCATGCACTGCTCAATCCATCGTGGACTGGGATATCTAGGCTCTGAACCCTCGCGTGTGTACGCGTGGGCCTGGGCCACGCCCGCACGCGTGTGCCTGGGCCTGGGCTACGCTCCTGCCGTCGGGCCGTGCGCTGCCGTACGCAGCTACGCCACCGTCGCTCCATCGGCCCGCCGCCGGCCGCCGCCAACCTGCCACCGGCCGCTGCCAGTCCTCCATCACTCCAGATTTCATGCCAACTTCAATCGAGCATTTCTCGATCATCCGGACTCTATTTGAGGTGATCTTGAGTTCGTTGGACTCTATTTTTCATTGCGGACCTCATTGTGGGCTCAATGTAGATCGAATCTTGAGGCATCAAATCCTAACAATCTCCACCTCGACTCGACATTTGACTTCCTCCTGACTTTGAGAGCTTCTGGATCTCCTCACCTCCATGCCCTGAGGCAATCGCCTGCTGATCATGGATGGACAGACATGAGAGTCAAGCTAGGCCGCTCGATCCCATTTCTGTCATATGCTGTACTCCTCCTGACTTGAGACCTGCTCGGGATATTATCCTGCGGTAATAGAAATCTCACCTTACGATATCGCCTTTTATCCTCATAAGTCTCACATCTCATGCCCGATCTACCTTCACCTGGAGCTCTACCTCGCTCTGAGCTCCTCTTGGCTTCTGAAGCTCCACCTCGCACTGGGCTCCCCGCTAGGTAGTAATATCTTCTCATCTTCTTCTTTCCCTCCAGAATAATCCTATCGCCACGTAGCACCTTCAGGATTTCTCCACCGGCTACCGTCCTGTAGCCTCTCGAATCCAGTCTGCTCAGTGAGATAAGATTCTGCGTGAAATCGGGTATGTATCGGACCTCCCACAATCTCCTCACTGTACAATCATGGGTCCTTCAGCTGACTGTCCCGATGCCTCTGATTGTACAGTTCGATCCATCCGGCAGATAAATAGTGCCCTCACTGTTCTCTAGGGAGTCAAACTGCTCCTCTCTGTAACATACATAATAGGTGCATGCAGAATCTAAAATCCACTGTTAGAAAGAAGTAGATACATCATCGGATATCTCAAAGATATCTCCCTCTGAATCACTACTGGCCATCGCTGTAGTAGTCCTCGTCTGATTTTCGAGTTGAGAACAATCTCTAGCTAGATGCCCCAACTTATCACACCAATAACATCTGATCTTGCTGAAGTCCCTCGTCCTGGATTTGAACCATCCTCATCGCGATCTCCTGTTACTTCATCTACCGCATCCTACTCATCCAGAAACCACCAAAGCTGAGCTACCACCACCTAAGCTTTAAGCTAGATTTTTCTTCCTGAGAATATCATTCTGGAGAATCGCTGTGGTGACCTCATCCGTCTTGATAGTGCTCTTCCCCACTAGAAGAGCAGTCACCAAGAACTCATACGAGGAGGAAGCGATGCTAGCAAGACCAGTGCCCTGGTCTTCTTAACTTTTTCGCCAACGCTGAGGAGGTCTATGAGCATCTTCTGAAAGTGGTTGAGATGCTCCTGCATGCTCTGCCCCTCAGTCGTCCGCAGCTGGTAGAACTGCCTCTAGAGAAAAAGAGTATTGGTGAGAGATTTCGTCATGTACAACTCTTCGAGCTTCGACTACAGCATCATCGGAAAAGTCTCGCTAAGCACATGGATCACTACCTCATCCGCTAGGTATATGGAGATGGTACTTATCGCCTACATCTGTAGCCATCTCCAATCCTGCACCTCTATGGTGGTTGGCTTCTCCTCGCATAAGAGAACATCAATCAACTTTTGATGGATAAGCACATCCTTTACTTTTGCCTACCACAAGAAGAAATTGCTCTTTCCATCAAACTTGTTGATTTTCATCTTGATTGATTATGTCTTCTCCATCTTCAATCTTGCTCACCACCACTGCAATCTGCGTCCTCGTACCGCCTCGCTCTAATACCATTTGTTGGTGGATGTCTAGTCAGGACACCACCTCTCAGGATCTTTTCAATATCGTGCGTCGTAGCAGAAAAAAAATAATAAAATAGAAAACAATCAAATACATGCATCAGTCAAAAAAAGACTCGCCTCCACGGGACATACAGGCTTCACTATGAGAAAAGAGAGAAAAAAATATAAGAGGAGATCACATCCTCAACCCTCGTACACCCAATCTCTCCCTCATAGGAAGCTCTCTCTCTAGGAAGACCCTCCTGAACCTCTGAAGTGACTACTATCCGCTGTCCAAAAGTTTTAATCTTGCTCCTCTCAGCGTCTCACCTCTGTGCTCTCTCTGGGTTCTCTGCCGAGGAAAACCGCACGCCACACAATGCTCTGTTTATGGAACAGACTTTTATAGACTTAAAAACCAAGTTAGAATAGGATATTATTTCCTTACAGCACCCAGAAAACCCCCTGAACTCTTGGATCACGACCGGGAGCATCTGGAACTGTCGAATCGTGACGTGGTCCACAAAATAAGTCGTAGACCATGAGAAACGTGAGTGAAACGGCTGTCGGTCCATGATGGACCGTGAGAAATCGAGGAGAAATGCCCCTCGGTCCACAGGCCTGTCCGTGCACCGTCCGATCCATCATGGATCAGGATATCTGAGCTCTGAACTCGCACGCGCGTGCGCATAGGCCTGGGCCGTGCCCGTGCGCTCGGGCGTGGGCCGCGCTCCCACAGTCGGGCCACGCACGATGCTCCCGCGGTCGGGCTGTGCACTGTCGTGCGCGTCTGCGCCACCGTCGTTCCGCCGGCCCGCTGCCGGCTGCCACCGGTCTTTCACTACTCCGAATTTCGTACCAACTTCAATCGAGCATATCTCGATCATCCGGACTCCGTTTGAGGTGATCTTGGGCTCGATGGACTCCATTTTTCGTCATGGACCTTGCTGTAGGCTCAATGTAGATCGAATTTTAAGGTATCAAATTCTAATATTTTTTATCCTATATAAGATGGTAAGCAGAAGGATTGAGTAAATTTTTTTGATTAAAAAATTTTTAAATTTTTAAATTTTATTTTATTTTATTTTTTTTTCGATCAACTTAAATATTGAAAGATCTATCGTCGCATAACCTTCGATGAGATACAACATCTCAGTCCTTAGCCGACCAACTCGACGAGGATTCGCGGCAAGAGTGTTAAAATTCTAATGTCTCCTTCTCTGGCTGATCAATGGTATTTAAAACCAGTGGCCGTGGTCAAAAAGTTTTTCTCGATCGTTCCATTTGTCAGGCATGGCAGCTTTTTTTAAAATTTCCTGGCAACAAAGTCTAAAAAGGCCGCGTTTGCGAGGAAAGGTTTCAAAGGTGCGACCCCTTCCACTAAGGAATTGGTAATCTTAACATCACAAAGGTAGCTCAGTTTTAAGCATTGTCAAAAGTCTGATGATGTAAAAGAGTCAGCTTTGCCACTTGGTGTTGGGGGTAAAGAGACCATTTAGACAAATCTTGTTGGCTCTTTTTCATTGGGGGAGCAGGGATAACAAAGTCTCAGCAATATCATATTCTCTACCCCATAAAACTGTAGGGAGTTGGGGGAGAATTGTTTTGTGCCTATATGACGTTTAGCATGCGAATACTGTGTGCTGGGACCACTACTTATGAAAGCCTCTGCATGCACTTTTTCCAATTAAGAGTTGGTGGAGAATTCTTTATCAGTGATGCCATGATGTTGATTCTAAGCTAGATCCAATGGACTGTAGATTCCTTTGAAGGAGTCTTTTTCTTTCGCTTTAGGAATTCTCCAAGATGGCTTTAATGTATGCCACATAATATGTCACTAAGGTGCATGCACGCAACCCATGACGTGCTTCTTGATGTGTTCAAATCACAAAGAAAACAATATATCAACTCAAAGAAGACAAAGAAAACAATATAGGATATATATATATATATATATATATATCAAAAATGTGAATGATTTAGATATGTAACTCTATAATGAAAAAAATACTACATTAGCTCCGCAAGAAAAATCTAGCATTAGTAGGCCCCACGGCCCAAACAACTGAGCCATATGGATATGACTCAATTGTTAATGTGGTTCTGTCATTTAGATAAAATTCTATTTAGTCATTATTCTTGATATTTATACTACAACATTTTTAGTTCTTTAATTTTTTTATCTCAGTTTAGCCTAAGCACCCGTAGGCTAGACAATAAGAGTATATTCTCTCTCCAGCAAGGTACCATATTAGCTGGACATAAGTTGAGAGTTTGTACCCAAAAATAATGGGGAGACCATGCGGCATAAGCTCTAGTTAACACACGATTTTCTGCAGATCTTTCCATGTCTGCCTATTAGGCGGGGCTTCAAACCGTTTGATGTATGCGCCGATATGCAAGCTAACATGCAGTAACATCAATCAACCCAGTAATTCAGAATATATTTGAAGTATCAAAGGCCTACACAAGGTCATGCTCAATTAGTGATGTTGTGGAGGCAATTAATTTCCACCCCTCAAATGATAATCGAGCGGCCACTTCAGCCATTTATCGACAACTTAAGTATCAAGAGCAGCTCTACCATCAGATAATGAGGTGTCTCATTACTTCTACATTTCATTATACAAACAATCAAAGTCTCCATATTGCGATCTCATTGTCATCGAAGAGCTTCTACCAACGTTAATGGAGTCCCCTATCATAGAGTCTATGTATGGAAGACTCGAAACGATCAGATAATTTTTTTGTCAAGATAGCCTCCTGACATCATATGCAGACCAACTTCGAGGACAATAACCCTATATACGTCTATTTGATATCGGACCTATGCCGAGGTCCCAGCGACAACTTACCCACTTGGTTGGTGATTCAGCCTAATAGAATCTTCGAAAGTATCAAAACAAATCTCTTAAATTATGCTCGTGGGCTGAATTATCATGGGTAACATCCATGAATAACATACATAACTGACACCATCGATCGTGCGCTCGCCTATGGCACACATAACGGGCACCTATTATTTTCAATTTAGTGAGCGTAGATTCTCCGATTCTACCATCCAACTCGGCATAGATTCTCCGATTCTACTATCCAACTCGGCAGTATCGATTAGAGGTGCAAACGAGTCGAACCGCTCACAAGCTACTCAACTCAATTATTATCGAGTTCAGATCGAGCTCAAGTAGCTCAAATAATTTTTTAAATCAAGCTCCAGTAACAAGATACTCGACTCGAAAGCTCGTGAGCCTACTTAAATTTTTATATATTTTTAATAATATTATTTTTATTTATAATATATATTAATATATATTATTAATAGAGTAAGGTTTGATTTCGGTTCGAACTCGAGTTCGAGTATGGCTCGATTGATATTCGAGTCGACTCAAATATATTTTGAATTTTATTTATTTTTTATCGTGTCAAATTTGAGCTTGAGATATTAAAGCTCAGTCGATCTCGAGATAAGTTTTGAATCTGAGTATTGTGAGTTGAGTCGAGTTTGAGCTTCTAACTACTCGACTAGGCTCCGCTCAATTGCATCCCTAATAACGATCGACTACTATTTTTTTATATAAGTGGGGGAGAAGAAGGTAAGTTTTTGAGAAAAACAAAAAAAATTTACCTTCTTTCTCAATTTTTTATCTATTCTCAAGCTCCAACTAATATAAGCATAGAAGAATTTTCTATCAGAAAATCTTTGATGAATGTGAATTTTTTTTTTAAATTTTTTAAGATATAAAAATTTTAGTTGATTATCAAACTTTAGATTGGCAGGAGACCGATCTCGGTTACACCAACCAAAGCTTTGCGGAGGCACAAATGATGGAAAAGTGGAGAAGTAATAGAGGCACTTCTTTCTGGGCATTATATGAACTAAAGAACTAACTTCACCAAATCACTGGCCAACTCCCCTGCGACTTTGAGTTCCTTTGTTTCTCTTTTTTCTAATGATTTTGTTCAGCGAGGACACCTCTGTCTGTTTGATTGTGTACTAGCTAGTTGATGATTGAGTAGACATTGCGGATAGAACAATTGTCACGTTTTGAAATGCATGAGGTGGGTTGGTGGGAATGAGCGGATGAAGCGGCCAACGTACTCATTCAACTCGACAAGTTCCATGTGCCTGCCTTCATTAGTTTCCAATGTCAGGCACCTACTTTAATGATTAAGTGATAAGACCACTACACAGCTGCTTGATGTGTACTACCATATCTTTGAGTAGATATTTTGAGCAAAACAAATGTCACATATTTAGCAACGAATGAGGCTACGTTCATGAGAACGGGTGATATCTAACTGTACACTAAGTCATCAGAAAACCATGAAAAGGGACAGGACATCTTAAAAATATATTATGATGATTGATGAGCTCAACTCTCGGTTCAGAGAGAGATCCTCTTTCTAGAGACTCAGCCTGTAAACAAAGGTGGCTGGTGCTGGAGCTTCCTTGCTCGTTTGTAAGATGGTGATACAGATCATGCAACGTGGAAAAACTAAAGCCAGTATCCGTGGGTAGCGTCTCTACTTTTGTTTGTTTCTTGGTATCCTTGTCTATAATATACTTATATGTACCAACTAGATAAGTGCCATAACCAAGATATCATATAAAATGCCAGCATTAATAATGTGCTCAAATACTGGTATACGAAGTGAGACTTCTAGGAGTGTTTAGATTGGAAAGCCTCGCCTCAAAAGCTGCCACTGTATGCGGGTCAAATACAAATGATATTAAGAATAAAATATTACAAAGTATTAATTTCAGATATTGTTCAGATTAGGAAGAATAGTGCACTATACCATAACTGAAGTTACTGAGTGTAGTAAACCTATTTATCTGTGGATAAAGTTCACCGAAAAAAATGGAATAAACTTATCCTGGATGTATCTGGATTTTGCTCTAAAGCTATTTCAGTAAGTTCTGAAGCTTGAAATTATTAGTGAGGACCACCAAAGAAACATCAATATCAAGATGAAGCAACATCATATTGCTCCGATCTCCCTGTCAACAAGTTATCTTTAGAAAAATCTCTATATGCTTCACCTCTGTTCAGATTAGCTTCTCCAATGAATTGAATATCTCCTATGCCAACTAAGAAAAATCATGCTTCAAGTTTTTGAAGACGTGACCTACTACACATTGATATGAGTTGTCTAGTTGCTTGTGTAACGCATGCTGGGATTAGAGAATAAAGAAAATAGTGTTGCTACCCAAGAAGGCCCCATGCCATGCTCAAGTTTCCATCCTATGTGACGGTTAGGTAGAGCATACAAGAGTGTCACGTGGGGCTTACCCATTCACAGGGTGCCTTGGTGGAGTGGGGAAGAGAGTGGGGCAGGTTATAATTATCACAAAGAAAAGAACGAAAATAGAAACAGCTACAAGAGGTTGGAATTGATGGATCAAAATCAGATATTATGTATATAATTATCGCAGAACACATGATTGATGATTTCATATCTTATATTCAAAAAATTTTATCAAAAAAAAAAAAAAAAGAGGAATCTTATATGCAAATTGCCAAATGAAAGGACCAAGTCAGTTTAATATATAGTTATCGAATCTAATTGTATAATTATACAAGTCTACGCACTGATGATGAACCTAAACAATATTTTTATGCATATTAAGAAAACATATTGTTGGGACAATTCAACCGACCTTCGATTCTGACTCTAGATCGATCTCATAAACACAATATGCCGACAACAACCAGTTGACCGACCGACAATCGATTATTCTAATCATCAACGAACAACCACGATAACTTAGTTAATCTCCGATCAATGACCATCGGCATATCAGAATTACCGACCGATGCTCATTCGAATCTCCACGACTATCGACATACTATTATTATCGACATATAGTCGGCTTATCGAAAACTGCCAGTGCAGAAAGTGCATAATGGCCAGAATATGATCAGTGACGGATGTAACCATCAATCCCACAATCACATAATGCTGAAATGTGCAAAACCCATATGTCTAACCATTATAAACGGTTATCAACTACATGTCACGATCATTAATAGGCATAAACAGTTCATTAACTCCATGATTATGGCCTGATAATTGCCCTTTAGTGCTATAAAAGTGAGACCACATACTCGACGGTTACATCTGAATCACCTATAAAAAGGAGGTAAATGAACAGCATTGGTAAGATAATTTTAGATTGATATTCTATCACTTTTAATATTCTATCTGTTGGTCACCACTCTCCACTGATTTAAGTATCAGAGGATCTCCGTTGGACACAATTTATGTCAGTGTGGACTTCTTTTGCAGGTGCTCTTCTCTGACAACGGGCACAACAAGAGATTAGCCGCAACAGATTGACGTACTAGGTAGAGAGAAAATAGGAGCAACCATAGCAAATATCAGAGCTCAACATTCAATAAGATTTGCGAGGCAATCTTTCCACTGAAGAGATATTCCTCCCCCACCTTCATTGGCAGAGCCCAGCTCTTCGCGTCCTGTAGTCACTATGATGCGTAAATTACTGCCTAATGCAGCAAATGAAGGTATTAATAGAGGCGGTCCACAGCCTCCAACAGCAACAAATACAACAGCAGCAGCAATCACCGGTGGAGGAGTCAGTGGCTCATTCGGTGCCGTCTAGACACAGTTGTCGTCCTCTACGGCATTTACCCTTCTCATCTCCAGAGCGACGACCATCTCGGCACTCTCATCAAGATGGACAACCGTATTTTTGGCACTCTCATCATACCATCCATCCTTCGTGATATTCTTCTTCTCCTTCCTGTGTACATAATATCAAGAAGAGGAAAAGGTCACATACGCCTTCTGCCTCTCCATCTTAAAATTCTTCGGAGGATTCTATCCTCGGATTGTCCTGACAACGATGGCTCGATAACTAAGAGCGCAAGTTTAAGGAGATCAACCGTCAACTTATCTGACTTCAGGTGGAAGGTCAAAAATCTTCTAGCGACTATGACTTTCACACTGTCTAACCTCTCTCTCAGCACATTCTGAATGAACTAATTTCGTTTCGATTCAAGATGTCGCAGATAGAGCCATACGATAGCTCCACTGATCTAATTAATCATTTGGAGAGCCATAAGGCTCTCATGATGATCCAAGGGGCAACTAACGCCCTCCTATGCATCGGCTTTCCGGGACTATTCAGAAGGCTACTCGAGTCTGATATTTTGGACTTTAGTCGGAGAGCATATACTCCTTCGAGCAACTTGAGCATTCTTTCGTGGCCCATTTCAGCACTAGCCGAAAGGTGTCACGGACATCAAACAGTCTCTTCACCATTAAGTAAGACGAGATAGAGACATTGAGAGATTTTGTGGCTCGTTTCAATGCGGTCATACTTGAGGTCAGAGATCTCAATGAAGATATGGCCATATCGACCATGAAGAGGGATTTGAGAAGATCCAGATTCACCTATTCTCTGAAAAAGACTCTTTCTCAGACCTATGCTGAACTTTTGGAGCACACATACAAGTACATCCGTACGGATGAGGGTGCTTCTGACCGGCACCAAACAGAAGAAAAAGGTCAGAAAAAGAAGCAAAAGAAAAGTGGAGCTCCGACTGAATCAAATCGACTAACCATCAATAAATGAGCTTCATCTCGACGACGGAGTCCAAAGCCAAACAGTTATGATAGGTATGACTCCTATACTCATCTTTCTACTTTCTGTGCATAGATCTTGATGGAGATCGAATGAGAGAAGTATCTTTGACACCCCCCACCAATGAAAGCGCCATCGAGGAGCCGTGACAGGAAGAATTACTGTTGATTTCATCATGATCACAGACACGATACCGAATAGTGCATCCCACTCAGGGACAAAATAGAGGCTCTAATTCAACGAGGCTATCTCAAAAAATTTCGACAAAATCATCCGACTCAACCTCCCACTGACCAATAGTCTCAACCACAAGCTGAGGTAATAATCGACCAACGACGGGAGTCATCAATATGATTTCTAGATGACAGAAGGATCGGAGGGCAACTTCCGAAGAAGAGTCGGTGAAGAAACGACGACTTGATAATGTAATTTTTTTTTCGAAAGATGATGTCCGGAGAATATAAACTCTCCATGATAATATTGTCATTGTCTGGACGATGATAGTAAACTATGATGTAAAAAAAATTTTAGTTGATAATGAAAGTCCAACTGACATTCTTTTTTACTCGACTTTCTCTCGAATGCGACTACTAACTGATCGACTCAAAAGAGTCTCGATGCCATTAATCGATTTTACTGGAGATGCAGTTGCTGTGGAAGGAGAAATTACTCTCCCATTAACCGTAGGAACAGATCCACAATAAAGTACTGTTCTCTTGACATTCACAGTTGTCCGAGTTTCCTCGGCTTATAATGCCATACTCGGATGATCTGGACTTAATATCCTGAGAGCAATAGTTTCGACATACCATTTGCTGATTCGATTTTCAATAAGAAATGGAGTCAGAGAAATACGTGGAGATCAACAGCTTGCTCGATGCTGCATCTTCGTCTCCATACAAAATAATCAATCTGAAGACTATTTGTCTGTCGATAAATTAGACCAAAGAAAAAATGAAGAAAGGAGTGAACCAGCCGAACAACTGATTTTTATCCCACTAAAAGAAGAAGATCCTGAGAAGACGATTCAAATTGGATCGCAGCTGTCTGATCCGGAACGGCAACAACTGATAAATCTAATAAGAGCAAACGTCGATATTTTTGTTTGGTCGACTATTGATATGCCAGACATTCTTTTGGAGGTAATAACCCATCGACTAAATATTGATCCAAAAGTTAGGCCGGTGAGACAAAAGAAAAAATCTTTTACTCCTAAAAGATGGAAGGTCATCGATGAAGAAGTCAATAAGCTCCTCGCGGTTGGTTTCGTCAGAAAAACTAATTATCCCGATGGCTCGCCAATGTATTAATGATGAGAAAAGCTAATGGAAAATAGAAAATCTGCATCGACTATATAAATCTAAATGAAGCTTATCCGAAGAATAATTTTTCTTTGTTAAAGATCGACCAACTAATTGATGCAACTTCGGGACACCGACTCTTAAGCTTCATGGACACCTTTATAGGATATAATCAGATTCGGATAGTGTCTGAAGATGAGGAGCATACAGCCTTCATAATCGATAAAGGCATCTACTGTTATAAAATAATACCGTTTGATTTAAAAAACACCGGAGCTACTTATCAATGGCTAGTCAATAAACTATTCAAGACACAAATCGGACAAAATATGAAAGTCTATGTGGATGATATGCTGGTGAAAAGCTTTCAAACGTCTGATCATGTTCGGGATCTGGAAGAAGCCTTTAGCACATTTTGACGATATCAGATAAAATTGAATCCTATCAAATATGTATTCGGAGTAACTTCTGAAAAAAATTTTGAATTTTTTGTGTCACAACGAGGAATTGAAGCCAATCTCGAGAAGATAAAGGTTATCATCAATATGAAGCATCCAAGCTCCAAGAAAGAGATACAACAACTTAATGGAAGAATCACCGCACTCAACCGATTTATCTCAAGATCGGCAAAAAGATGTTTACCCTTCTTCAAGTCCTTAAGACAAGCAAAAGACTTCTCATGATCAGACGAGTACCGACAGTCCTTTAAAAATCTAAAAAGATATCTGGCATCTCCACCACTACTTACAAAATCAAAGATTGGAGAAATTTGTATCTCTATTTGGCAACTTCAATAAAGGCAGTTAATTCGGTACTCATCCAAGAGAATAAAAATCGAATTTAACAACTTATTCACTACACCAGCAAGATACTTCATAATACTGAAATAAGATATTCAAAGGTGAAGAAGATTATCTATACTCTGATCATATCATTATAGCGACTTCGCTCATACTTTCAAGCATATCTCATTGTTGTCTTAATAGATCAGTCGTTGAAGATGATTTTATACCGACCTGATACTTCAGGATGAATGACAAAGTGGACAATAAAATTCAATGAGTTTGATATTCAATATCGTCTATATCCATCGATGAATGCACAAGTTTTGACTGATTTCATCGTCGAATATTTCGTACCTGACAATAATTCTAAGGATAAATCCAATAATAAAATAAAGCAACTCAAAACTCCCAAGTCTGACTTGACATCGATGTGAGTGCTACATATTGATGGAGCATCCAATGCACAGGACAGTGGAGTCGGTCTCATCCTCATCAATTTCAAAAAGATTGTAACTGAATATGCCCTTCGATTTAATTTCAAAGCTTCAAATAACTAAGTCGAGTATAAAGCTCTCCTAGCTGGCTTGAAGATTGCCAAAGAGCTTGATATTGACAGTCTAAAGGTCTTCACCGACTCACAGCTGATTACTAGGCAGGTTAAGGGTGAGTTTGAAGCCCAAGATTCTGTTATGATGAAGTATCTTTAGAAGATGAGAGATCTTGTATCGACTCTAAAATATTTTGAGATCTCACACATTCCAAGAATAGAGAATGCTCGAGCCAATATATTTTTTCGACTTGCAACTACTTCATTCAACTCACTGGGTCGGACATTCGTCGAATGTCTTGAACAGCCAAGCATCGATAAAGTCGAAGAAGTGTTACAAGTCAATGATGAGCCAAGCTAGATGGATCCGATCATCCAGTACTTGACTGATAAAACTCTACCTACAGATCCTTCAGAAGTCAAATGATTTGGATGGTCTCACAATATATTTTGATGAATGACCAACTTTATAAAAGATCATTCTCTCTTCTCTTACTGAAGTATTTAAGACCAGCAGACGCCGACTATGCACTTCGAGAAGTTCATGAGAGGATTTGTAGAAATTACTTGAGGGATAAATCTTTGACTTATAAAATCTTACGATAAGAATATTATTGGTCCATCATGAAAAAAGATATAGCTGAACTCGTCCGAAGATGTGAACCATGTCAGAAATATGCAAGTATACAACATCAATTGGTCAGTCAGCTGACATCGATTGTTGCACCATAGTTTTTCGCATAATGAAGAATCGACATACTCAGACTTTTTCCTTCGACATCTGGTTAAAGAAAATTTATAGTGATTGCCATTGATTACTTCACCAAATGGATGAAAGCTGAATCTTTAGCACAAATCACTGAAAGTAAGATGAAAGATTTCATTCAAAAGTCGATCATATGCAGATTCGATCTACCACACACCATCATCATTGATAATGATTGACAATTTGACAATCAGAACTTCAAAGAGTTCTGTGCAAAATTTTACATTACGCACAAACTCACATCAGTCGGCTATCCACAATCCAACGATGAGGTGGAAGTGACAAACCGAATAATCCTACATGGTCTCAAGATCAGACTGAATGAAACTAAAGACTTCTGGATAGAAGAATTGTATCTGATCTTATGGATATATCGAACAACTCTTCGTATATCGATGGGAGAGTTACCGTTCAATCTGGCCTATGGAACAGAAGCGATAATTCCACTTGAGATTGGATTACCATCAGCAAGAGTTGAATAGTATAATGAGCTGAGTAATTCAGAATATTGGAGAGCAGATCTAGATTTATTTTTGAAAGTCCGACAGCAAGCTCAAGTTTGAATGGCAGCATATTGATAAAAAATAATCCAATATTATAATGCAAAAGTTAAGTCGAAGGTCTTCCGTCCAAGAGATCTGATCCTAAGAAAGACAGAAATTTCAAAATTTCTGGACCAGGGAAAGTTATCTCCAAATTGGATCGGGTACATATCGCTAGAAACTCTTGATGGAACAACTATTTCTTAGACTTAGAATACTGATAATTTAAAGATGTATTTTCAATAAAGTTGTTCACATGTACAATGTTCAGAATAAAATATTAAAATTCAGGATCATGAAAGCTTCGATCAACTACATCTACTAAATGACATCAGATCGATAAATAATTATTCGATTTTTATTGACTACATCTTGATTTTTCACTATAAAAATTGACATACCGATTATATCTCGATTTTTTATTATAAAAATCGACTCTAGTCGAATGACTACTTATGTCGATTTAGTTTTAACTAAGCAGAATATTATATCGATTCAACTTTGATCGAATCGAAAATACACCGACTTGACTACAATCAATCGAAGGATATTCGGCTAACCATCGTCTATCAAATATCTAAGCACACTGACTTGATTACGGTCAATCAAAGGATATTCGGCTTATCATCGTCCATCTAAATACCTAAAAGGTAAGGTATGTCGATTGACACTCGACTAACAGGCAAACTCTACTATAGTTATTACTGAACATCTGATTCACCAATGGGTAATCGGTTGTCCGACTATGATTCTACAATATTGAAAGTACAAAGAGAAAAATATCAAAAAGAATCTATACTTAGAAAATTTTTCTTTTATTTATCGAAGAGAAGGTTACAAAATTGGACCCAAAGTCCGATTATAAGATTTGTTTGATTACAAAAAGGAGAAAGAAAAATGTTACACTGATCATCAGTCATTTTCTTCATCACCTTGCTCCGGCACAGCTTCGGTAGTTGGAGCAGGCCCTAATGTAGTCGGTGCATCTTCTTCAGTCGGTGCGGCGCCCTCTTCAGTAGCCTCTTCTTTTGAACTAGGAGAAATGATGCTGCTCAAGTTCAAGTTTGGATATAATTTTTTGACTACATCTCGGCCATCCTCGTATCCGATGCAGTAGGAGGTGAATCCGTCCTCGAAAATCTTCTCCTTAAATTCTTTCGAATCCTTGAAGTTCTCGATAGCTAGACTCAGGATGCTTCTCGCTGACTTTGCTTTAGCTTCTGCAAAGACCGACTCAGCATCGGTCAGTGCCAGCCTCCCTAGGGTGGCCTGATGTCTTCCGCACTCCACTTCCAACTCTTCAATGCAGCCATCTCTCTCTCTTCGGAGCCGACTGATGAAGTGCTTCTTGCTCCTAACCCAAGACTAGAGAGACGTGATGTTCTGATGAGTTGACTCAAGCTCGGCTCTGGAGGATTGAAGATCGGCTGTCATACGGGAGACTTCTTCCTGAAGCTTCTTCTCCTGTTCAATTGCCGTCTGAAGTTGTTCGACCATAACGGTCTTTTCAGCATTGGCGGTCGTCACCTTGTCCATCCAAGATCGATGAAAGTCGGCAATCTTTCGATATCCGCTCTCTAAAGCGTGCATATCGTGCGCCCACTGAAAACATAAGACAAGTCAAGTCGGATAAAAAAAGAGAGAGAGAGAAAAAATGTCGAAAAATTATCCTAAGTATCACTGGGTAAAAGGAAGAAAACATCTTAGACACCGTCCGATTCTTCCTATTCTCCTTATCAGTTGGGAGAAGAGCAGCTTCGATAAGTTGTCTAGCCAACAATGGATTGGCCAGAGCTAACTCATCGGCCAGGATCCGGATATCGAAGAAGGTGGGAAGGCCCGTGGATGACCCATTGTCCGCAAAAATGGCTGGCGCCTTCCCCCGATCTCTAGTCAGCGGTCGCGCACTTGAGACCACCGGAAAGTCAGTACTTGACTGCACCCGAGACTGCTCTGCTGGAGGAACCGTTGGGGCACCAGCAGATTGTTTGGGTTCGACCATGACTGCTGATTCGGTCCGAACCCTTACTGATGGAGCCACTGATGGTTCTATCGCGGTCCCTTCATCTCTCACCGTTTTGACTCCAGCGGATGGTGCATTAGTTGGAGGAAGCATTGTCGGAGCCGACAACGCTAGGACCGGCTTGGGAGTTGTCTCCAACGGAATGTTGGGTTCCCTTGCCGGTATCGACGAGGTGTCAACCCAACTCTTTCTTGACAGTCGGGAAGATCCAGCATTGGTCGCTGCCCCCTTCTTGACAGCATGCAGGTGGATATTGACAGTCGAAACTTGTGCCCTCGTCCGCATAACTGCAATCAAAGAAAAAAGATTAACACAAAAGTTCTGAAACAAACAAAAAAAAATTGAAATAACCAACTATGTTATACCTAAAAAAATTATCGAACTAAGCCCGCCATCATAGAGAGCCTGTTCGGTCTTCAGCTCTTGCTGCGGTGGAACTTCCATATCCTTTAGTCAAAAAAAATCTTTTCGATCAGCGGCATCCATCCGACTATTCTCGTTGGGGCTAGTTCTCAAATCGTCCCAGCATGAAAGAAAGCCCCAGGAGGAAGAAGAAGAAGAAAAAAAATGATTCTTCCATCCATGAATCGATGATGGAAGATCGGAGATAAAAGAAAGACCCTTCTCCGAGTTGAAAAACCACCAACCCTTGGGTTTAGGGTGAGGACAGAGAACAAAGAAAGCCTAGAATAAAGAGGGACGAGGATCAGTCAAGATAAGATGACATAATAAGACAAAACTAATGATTAGTCGGATGGAGTTTGGAGCCAGCTAAGTAGAACAGAGACCATAATTATCGAGAAGATTTCGGACGAACTCCGAAATTGAAAATCGAAGACCAATTCGAAGGTCCTCGACATAAAATACGATCTGATCCGAAGGAGGAGAGTTCACCCGACCATCCAGACCAAAAGCGAAAAGCTGATATTGCTCTGAGATACGATACTATTCTTAGAGCCGTTCAACATTGGGCCCGAATAAGAAAGAAATTTTTGTTTCCGGACCCGAGGGAGAATCATTGGTCAGATTCTCCGACTGAATATCCTGAGAAGATGAAGCCTTCTTACTTACCATTGAGAATAGAGAACTAAAGAAGAAAAAAGGAAACTCTAGAAGAAGAAAAACCCTAAAAGAAGAAAAACCCTAAGAGAGAGAAAGGAGAACTCGATTTGGAGCCAAAGATGATGCAAGAAACAAAACTCGAAAAGCTCCTAGTACTAGAGCAAAACCTTCTGGCAGAACCTTCTGTTGCAGAGGAAAGTGACAAATGCAAAAGTAAAAGATGAAAGTGACTTTATATATATAGGACTCCTCAACGGTCTGAATGAAATCATTCAAATCAGGATCTCCTTGGATGTCGATGCGTAGCTACATCAAGACCGACCATTGATCAGATGATTTGACGTACCTATTCTCAGATCATGCCACCTCATCATTATCCATGTGAGCAGCTCAGAGCCAATTATATTTGGACACGTGGCCAAGATCTACTCAAATCGTCCGGATTCTTCGGACGTCGAATTATCTTCCCGAAACGACATCCCAATGATGATCTCACAGATATCGAAATAACAAAATAGCTGGAGACCTCTCGTATTTAAAAAATTATTAATACCAGCAATCGAATCGGAGTTCGAAGCAGCACGTGATGTGACAACTCTTTTCGTCCAATGTGACAGACTACGTAACAATATGCACGTCAGGCCACCTTGGACTTGGGAGTGGGAAGCAACTGTTGGGACAATTCAACCGACCCCCGATTCTGACTCTAGATCGATCTCATAAACACAATATGCTGACTAACAATCAGTTGACCGACCGACAGTCGGCTATTCTCAGCTATCAATGGATAACCACAATAACCTAATTAATCTCCGACCAATGACCATCGACATATCAGAGTTATCGATCGATGCTCATTCGGATCTTCACAACTATCGACATATTATTATTACCGACGTATAGTCGGCTTATTGAAAACTACCATCATAGAAAGCATGTAATGGTCAGAATATAATCAGTGGTAGGTGTAACCACCCATCCCACGATCACATAATACTGAAATGTGTGAAACCCACATGTCTAACCATTATAAATGGTTATCAGCTACATGTCACGATCATTAGTGGGCATAAATAGCCCATTAACTCCATAATTATGGTCCGATAATTGCTCTTTAGTGCCATAAAAGCATAACCATGTGCTCAACGGTTATATCTGAATCACTTATAAAAACAAGGTAAATGAATAGTATTGGTAAGATAATTTTGGGCTGATACTCTGTCACTTTTAATATTCTATCTGCTGTTCACTACTTTTTACTGACTTAAGCATCGAAGGGTTCCGCCGGACACAATTCTGATCAGTACGGACTTCTTTTGCAGGTATTCTTCTCTGACGATGGGTGCAACAAGGGATTAACTGCAACACATATATTTGCATGCATGGGTTTTTAATATGACCGAATCGAAATCTCTAGAAATGATCTGTCTCCAAAATAATAATAATCAAACTAATCTCCTGAATACAGATTCCCAGGCCTTTAGAAATGCACGATGGAAATTATAGAAAGAAATTGTTAACAAAGAACACAGAAGTGGTCAGTGTTGCAGGAGCCCATCCCTAGATGGACAGACCGGTCGGAGTTATCGACGCCATGACCTCATGCACAAACTAATCTACAGTCCTTTTTCTTTTGGGTATAGTAATAACGCTCATGGTTTGAGATTTTATTTCTGAACTCTCCTCAAGAAAATGATGCATTGAGTCAGTAATCACATTGTTTCATATTAGGATGGTACACTTTCAAGGGAGAAAAGAAAGGGAAAAGAAAACATTAAGCTAGTTTCACTTCCATAGGAATGCTATATAAGATAATCATATGTAAATTTTGACAATGAATATGGGTCGCTTTGTTCAATTTCTCCATCATGACAATTGATTTATACTACAGATCTTAGATATTCGTCAGGAATATTTTCAAATCCTCCATTAAAATTTCCATCCAGAACAAGTTCGCATAATTCAATTTATAACTGACGTCTTAAGAAACCTATCCACATTTGGGAATTGGGACGAGGCGGTGAAGGCAGCTTTCTAGTTTGTTTGTTTGTTTTTGTTTTTTATTTTGCTTTTTGTTGTTGTTGTTCTCCTTCTTCTTCTTTTGCATGATGAGGAAGACAGCAGGACGGGGCGGTTCTTTTTTTTTTTTTTTTTTTGACGAAGAAGACAGCGTTCTAGTTAGGATGAAGAAATAAAGATCTTGAAAAATTGGTTGTTTACCTTAAAATAATTTGATTTGGTGGAATTGTCTTTAAGGATTTGAACAGAGAGAATATGGACAGCCAAGATAAATTAGTAGCAAAACGTATCATCGTTTTCATTTCCAAAAATCTTCATTAATACCTCATTCGTACAAAATTAAATGCATTTTCAAGATTCAGCCAATGATGAGTGACTGCCTTCATAAACTTGCAAACCATAATGCATGTAAGAAGTTCCATTGTCTAGTGCTAAGAATCTCCACACAACCATATTCATGGGCATTCTTTGAAAGGTATAGGCTTTAACAAGCTATAATTCAAATCATACACCGTAGAATGGCACGATTTTATGCCAAATGACCGTTTGATGCTCAGGACCATAAAAACAAACATCAAACACGAGTATTTATGAGAAGAAAACAATATTGAAAAGAATAAATTTGGAGAGAGAAAATAATACTCTTATTAATAAATAAAGATTATACTAAACTAGATCCAAGTACTCACTCCCACCCCACCAAAGGATGTCGAATACAAAAACACACATGCTAAAACTACTAGCCACAGCCTCTTTTACAGTATTAGCCACACCTGTGCAATCTCATAATTATAACTCTAATGCATCACTCTATTGAATCTATGCCTTGTATTGTGCACCTTCGCTCAAATACCAATGCACCTCTAATACACTTGCATATATCTGATTCTATCCACCACGTACTATAACTTCATGCAACCACATATAGCTGGCTCTCTCTAAACACAAGATCAATTCCCATGTTTCACCGTCAACATATTTTAGTAATCAATAGACATCAGTTACGCAACGAAACATAAAGCAGTGAATAATGGCACTGCATCATTATGGCATGAAAACATCTTTCCCATCTAAAAAGATCTCTGATTACAGTGCAAAAAGATCTCTGATTACATTAAACAACCTATATCGCCATTATATGGTTCAGGTGCCATCCAAAAGGATAGAGATAGTTCATGCCAACATAAACTAATCACTTGCAGCTTTGATATGTATACATTAAGAACCAAAAACCTCCACATTGCATACTGGGCATGCCTGGTACAGAAAAGGAATGTGCAGAATCAATCTCATTTGTATTAATAAATAAGTTTTACAGAACCACCTAAATCTAAAGCATATGGAACAACTAGACATAACATGACAAAGTCACTAGGGAATTTGAGACAATAGAATATAAAACAAACCCTTGTTTTGAGAAATATAAGCAAGCACAAGTCTAAAAGATACAGGTAATGCCGTAGAGGAAAAGAAATGTACACTCTAACAGATATAAGAAATGGTACAATGTGTATATCAACCTAACAAATTTAAGCAGGAAAGAAACAGTTAATGCTGCATCAGAACAAAAGGATGTAAACCCCTGAAGTTTCTTTCCAAGCACTAAAATTGTCTTGTTAATCTAACAGCTATATTATGTTCTGTGAGAATCACCATATTTGACCTCCTGGTCAGAATGCTTCTCATCCTTGCTTGTGAACAGAGAGCAATGCCATGACTTTGAACTATCGATCCACTCGACTGCTGGATTAGAGTCATATTTTAGTAACAGAACTACCTTATTAACTGAAAATGCTGCATGTACTGGATCAACCACAACATTCAGTCTCCTAGTCAAAAATTTTTCTCCTACTGTTTGTCGGTAAACAGCAATTTGATTGCTGTTCATTATATATTTTAAGAACATTCATATGTCTGGTTTACCTTATAAAATAAACCTATTATTTTTATGTTACAGAAGGACTAAACCAAATTTCATGAAGAGGCAGGAGAATAAATAGAAGCAGCAGTAGAAGAAATCACTGTAATGGATCAGCCACATTGACTGTAAACTTAAAAGCACCTTCAGGTTTGCTGGCTGCTGCACATCAAGATGCACCTGATGAACTATTTTGGAGATGTGGAATTTAAGAAATCATCATTTGCATGTCTAAGGTTTTTGTGTTTCTGCTGCAAAGGTGGCCATACAAACAGTGCTTTAGGTTTTAAGTCTTCACTCATCTCCTGATTCAGTCAGACTAGGACTCTGGGAAACAAGACGTGTTCAGAATTTATGAATATGTTGGCAGAGTTTTTATGAAGCCGATTAATAGAAGTAGCTTCAGTTTGGTTATTAATTTTAATATGTTCTTAAATTACAAATTGAGCAGTCAAATCCTTGATGACTGTTACAAACCATATAGAAATTGTAATATGAGTCTTGATAATTTCTTCCCTATTTTTGACTAAGATGTTTCAGAAGAGTATCTTTCTGGTTATCAAAAATATTTGTTTTTTCCTTAGGCACTTGTAGTATTTTTTTTGTAAGCTGATTGCTCCATATTAAATTTTCTGTGAACTACAAAATGTGCATAACTCCATGTTCCATCTGAAATACTTTTTGGGTAGGGATAGACTAATAATGTACAAGCTTTTGAAGAATCAAGGTCCATAAAAACAAAAAAAAAATTGATGATTAAAAGCATAACATCCTAGATTAGAATAAGACTGGTGGTCAGAAATCAAAATTAACACAGCAAAACTTCAATTGTGAAATGACAATGGCAATAGAAAATACCTTGTTGATCTTTAACCATTTCGAGATACAAGTTTTATGATAGTGATGTTGGCAAGGCAACGTGATCAATTTATCTCGGTTCTTATAAGCCATATAGCAGATCACACATCTGCATGTAGCAAAAACCATTAGTGAAAGGCACAACCTACAATATGAGCTCCTGCAACTCAATGAAGCAACTCGTATCAAATATTTCGACCATTCAAAAATTTCCTTCAGTACTTTGCTTTTCAATTAAACTGACTTCCTATGAAAAAATGCTCAGGCTCACAATGCCTCAGTGAATTATTATTCAGCATTTCCTAGAAAAGTACATCTACTTCTCATTCTAGAAATTCACCATGAAGGATAGAACAAGATATACTTGCACGACATAGGGACACCTAGAAATAATATAAAAAGAAGAGTTTCATAGCAAGCTTGATAAAGATTTAAAAGCAAAATCTTGGCCTAACAAATATTAAAGAACTTTGATGAAAAGCAAATACATATAATTGTAAATAAAGAAATAAAGCCAAAACATACTCATGTTTTTTATCTTGGTCAAGATTTCACAAAAGCATAATCTCAGCCCACCAAAAATTAGTGTACATTGATAAATCAAACACACAATATAGTGAATAAAGAACTAAACCACAACATACTCCTCATGTTTTTCTTTCTTTGAGAATAAACCAATCTTGTATGTTGAAGTTGGCAGAAAGGATATAAACTCATCAGATAATCCTCTGCTTTCAGTTCCTATAGCTTCACCTAGCCGTTGTAATTCCTAAAATTAAACAAAAAAAAATTCCGTTGTGATGCAAATAACTGAAAACAAACAAAGGTAATCTCAGTCAATAATTAAAGAAGACCAATGAATAACAGGAATGTACTTGACATAGCAAAAAGCAACATAAGTTACGTTTGTTAATAATGATGCCTAATTCAAGCTACATCTGGAGAACAAAAAAAAAAAAAAACTGTGCTCACTAACTCGGTGATGTCAACCCATGAAAGTCAAAATCAAAACCTATTAATTCAAGGCTCGCCATGTCGAGATCGGACTGCATACAATCACCATTCTATTACAATATTGATATGCCCAGTATGGGGGCTGATTTGGCATAATAAATGTCAGTACGACCTTGTACTGCATACTGATTCAGTACTGGTACATTACAGTACGGTCAATGTACCGACCGGTATGGCAAACCTCACCAAATAAGATCCTTATCTTCTTACTCTTTTACATCATTTTGTGCATCAAAGATGCATGTCTTTGATTTTGCAATATTCTAAATCACTTAAAATGTATGCCATAAGACCCACTAGTTATGTGATACAAGAATTTCAATGTTTGAATAATCATTGAGCATCCTGTCATGTGCCAGGCATACATCAATTTAGAGCTACATTATAGTACCCATTCCTTTCTGTATGCATAGCTAACGTTCTCCCTACATCAGTGTGAAAAACAGAAAGCTACACAACATTGAATCACTGGACCTATCAAAGGTTAGCAAACAATCAACTTCCTGTATGAAGATCATCCAAGTGCTGAATGGTGCAATAGTGCAAGAATATACTAGTGGAAGGGAAAAAACCAGTACATACAGTAATATTGTCAAAGCCTCAATTATGAGGAACATACAACAAATATCTCCATGATGAGTTATTATGGATGTGCATACATCATACAATTGTATAAAATCCCTAAATTTATCACAGGCTATAGACTAGGTTGGCTGAATATATATGATAAAGGTGTAGTTTGTGACATAACAAGCAACTTAATGAGATACTCACCAGACCAAGTACAAGGACATTAGGAAGCAAGAGTATGTCAATGTGGTGCGCAGTGGGAAGTGAAAATTTTGATTTACAATTATATGGATGGCACTCCAATCATCACTTAGATAAGTTAAAAAGTAATGTTTCATCACTGAGATAAAAAGTAATGTTTGTGACACTCAGGCACATGCCAGATGACCTCAGTGGTGACGAAAGCCACTACATACAAAGTATTTGGTCAAGAGAATGATAGACATCTTGCTTCTTGCTCTTCCAGATGGAATAGTATCTTGGGAGATGAAAGCATAACTGAGCTTGCAGCTACACACACACACACATGCATGTGTACGCATGTATGATTGTATATGTGTTGGTATAAAAAGTACAGGTATTGATAAACACACCTCATAAGTCATATTATCTGGGTCTACATCATCCGGCGCAACCTGTGTATGACAAGTCAAAAATAACTTCAGTTTCAGACATATGAAATGATGCATTTCTAAAGAATAGAAAACTACAATGCAAATTACCTGAACAGATGAGCTTGCAGGATTGCATTCAATATTAGCCGAGGAGGATTGTGTGGGGTTTTTATCTTGAAGAACCATGCAAAGAGAAAATCAGTAGTGCCAGAGTCATTGAACAGTCATTACCAGACTAGGAACTATAACTGTTACATTTCAATAGGTTGTCTTACAAATCTAGTTGAAAGAGACGTAAGAATGTTATATCTAAATTACCGACTCCTACAGGTAAGAAGTAGCATCTTTTTGAGAACCTCAACAGTTTATAAATTTGATATAACTGCTGCAACACCACTACAGTAAGAGCAGTTAATCAATTAAATTTACAATGATTTTTAGATTTATAGTATAGACAATATTACCTGTTGCTATCAAACTAAATATGATAGAGATGATCTTCGCAAGCTAGAATGCACAAACTTCACCTCATTAACAGAAAAGAGATTCATATGAACAACAAAACATAAGTGACAGATAGCAAACATAAACTGAAGAATGCAATATCCATCAAAGAGGGATCAGCTTGATTGATTTTCCTTTGCCACTTGTACCAACAAAAGCCCAATCCTCCAAATGGAAGGATAAATGATGGACATGCAGCAGCAATGTAGTTAATATCATAATTATGATGCAAGCACAATGGACGAATAACTTAACTCCAATAATTACTTCACTCCAAGAATAATTGATGTTGCTTGAAAACTATCTTTACCAGCTTCTGTTCCAGTAATTCCACCAAGGGAAGTATCAGCAAACTGATTCTCCAACTCTTGCAATTCTCTAGCTAGAGCTTCATCTATAGCTAGCTGTAACTCGACATTTGCAGTTTTTGAAGAATTTCTTTCTGCCTCCCTTGGGACATGATCATGATTATGTCTAGAATTATTACTTGAGGAAGCTCTCCTCACATCACTCTGAGTATTTCTTTGGAAGGATTTGTAGACACTTTCCTGCACATAAGTTCACTCAAAATAATAAAACACCATCACAGGATAGTTTTACAATTATTATCAGTTTACTGATATGAAAAATGACCACTGACTGTAGAGTTAGCTTGGGGCGCATCAGGTATTGCTCTTCTTTTCTGTTTTTGTTTTTAAAAACCGAAGAAGAAAAATGAGATAGATTGAACAATATATATGAACCCTTTTTTTTTTAAATTCCTTGTAAAATCTTGAGATCTTTTGGTAGCAAAGATCTATTGCTTTCAGAGAAAAGGTGAAAATAAAAGCAGGGAACAGCATAAGTTTGTGCAGCACTAATCTCCATGTGGTATTCACTAGCTCACAGACAAACAACAACAAAAACAACCATACCAAACTGGCCCCTATTTTTCTTATAATGAGTGCAATATGTGCGAATATATATTTTGTCAATACCTACACTACAAGCATGCAGTTGCATTATGATCCATCCGTTGGACATGGAATCATGATGACATGCCACTTTAGTTCTTAAGGAAGACTGACGAGGTCAGCACTTTGGTGACAACCAGTTCTTCTTGAACGAGAGTCAAACTAAATCATACTAACAGTTAATTTCTGCTAAAATCGAATCTAAACTTTTCTATCTAGAGTATTAAGAACACCTATGATGATTAATATGTGATTTAGAGAATGCATGCAATTGACTCATTAAAATATTTGAGAGCATATTTTTGCAACCAAAGAATTTAGAATTGGAAGATCATCAGAGTCAGTTCCCTGATAACAATGATAACAGACTTATATGATGCATTTCTACATGAAAAAATGCAAGATTATAGGACCTTTGGAAAATATAAATTTAGTGAAGGAACTAGTGCTGCAGCCTGTATTGCCACATTATTCCATTTGAAAATCAAAACATCATTTAACTAATTCTATGTTCAATGTTCGAATATAATTGAAAGTCTGAAAGGGTTATGATTTTCCAAGGAACATATATAGAACAGTCTAGAGAGAATAAGAAGGAACCATGTGTTGCTCCCTGCAATGTACTAGATGGATTGCTTTCATGGTACTACAAATAAAAGATGCAAGGAGCATGAGAAACACACTAAAGAAATAAAGGGAAAAACAAGGCAGAGGTTATGTCCATAAGAAGAGTAAGAGAGAGGTTTCACTGATTGAGTACAAAGTGCCAAAGAGTTCATGATGAATTCTGACTCCTTTTGTTACAAGGAAAACCCTCAAGTAAGGTCTCAAAAATACCTCAATGCAACCACAGAAGATGCTTAAAACAAAAAAAACTAAGGAAGCTTTCATAGAGTGGGACTAAATAGCAGCAGTTGAACCTAGTATATTGAGAGCAAAATTAAGTTTCAACATATGTGATTAACCAAAGTTACAGTGAGATTCATAAAACAGTACCCCATGAGTCCATGCATAAGAGCAAGCACCCCCTGTACAAGTTTTTGTGCACAGTATTCACTTTTTCTTTTATTGCACAGTTGCTACCCCCTGTACAAGTTTTTGTGCACGAAAGCGTGGACTCACCACAATTAAGAGCATGAGTCCACAATTAAGAGCATGAAGAGAGTGCGGTTCCCTTTACTTCACTAAAAGTACCAGCACTTTTATTTGTTTAAAAGACAACATACTATTGGTCACTTTGACTTCACTTTCTCAAATGATTACCTCAGTGTAGAAGAGTTGAAGCTGAACTGAAATAATTGCCAATGGTACCTACCACTTTGCCTTTGTGTTAGCCAATAAAAAAAAGTCACACATAACTTGGTGATCTTCTAGTTTTTTTAACCACCATAACTATCAGCTTGAGAACAATAATAATCGTTTTAACAACCATAAACTGATAATCTGGTGATTTCGCAATTTTTAGAATCACAGTTGTTATAAATAATTTTGCAAAGAATATAGTTAACTCACAATGTCCCAAATATTTGCCCCACTGTGAAAGATAAAAATCACTAAGTTCCAACTATAGCAACATAATATCTCTTTAAAGAAACAGCATAAAAAATAAAGTAAAAATAAAAATAAGAATAAAACAGAATTAGAGCCCACCTGAGCTGGAAGAGCGGAAACATTATAACCATGGAAAAATCCTCCAAAATTCTCTTCCACCACACAAGAGACAGGGGCATTTACATAGTAAACATTTACTTGCTTCTTTCCCTTTGTCTCAAATTCCATCTCCATGATGGCCACCTAATAGGAAAAAAGACTTAAGTGCGGGAATCAGCCAAAACATGCACACACACGTATGACATACAATCTACTCAAATATATAAAATTTAGATTTGGAACTTTGGTCCTCAAGCAGTAACAAATTTGAAGATGATTATCACTGCATAACTGTGAACAGACGTTGTAAATAGTAAAGTAGAAAGGTACAAAGTTTTAAGGAATTGAAATGGCTAAGGTGCAACTTCATATACAAAATTTTGAAAATTTCAAACTAAATATAACCAAAGAAGAATGGAAAAAGAAAAAAACTTACAGATAATACTCCATTTCTTTAATGGGATCTTCAATTTTACTATTCTACCGCTTCCAAAAACCAATACAAATTTAATCCATACTGTCTGATGCTTTCAGAAAGCATGGTAAATAACAGAAATGTTCAATCAAATACACAATACATGACAAAGAGTGCAATAGGATTACTCAGAAAGAGATGGCTTTTTCTGGATGAAATGAAACATTTAATTCATGTAACAGAAGAAAGATTTCCCATTCCTTAACCTATCCAAAGGTTCAGGCTAGATTGTTGGCCACTGATTTTTGGTTCTCTCGTGTTGCACCCCTTTTAATTAATTCATCAAAACAAAGTCCCCAGATCCTTTCCAAATTTGTAGATAACTTTTCCAAATCTTTCTAATTTCTGAACTCCTTTTTCCTCAATCAAACACAAATGATGAATGGTGTTTGGCTCTAAAAAACTAACTGTTGATTAGACTTCCTACAGCCAATGGCAGGAACGGCATCTTCTGTCAAGATACTATTACATTATAATCCTTGCTTATCAGAGGGACCTCTAGCAGCGAAAATAAATCCAATTCACACTTGATTTGGTTCAATAATTGTCATAACAGAACTAACCACAATTAATTATGGAAAGAATTGTCTTTATGACAAATAATTGTGTTTCAACATAATAATATAGATATAAATCCGGGTATAAAAAGCCAGATGTTTAAAGATCATGACATAATTTTTTTTTTTTTTGAAAGAAACAACTTAAATATAATAACTAATCATCAACAACTTCCTCTCTGACAAAAGAGGGGAGATCACCATATCAGCACGAAAGAAACAAAGTTCAGCACCGTAAAGAAAAATCCCACAACCACACCCCAACAATCACAAGCATATCACACCTAAAGATCCTTCATTTTCCCCAATAGGGACAACAAATCCTAGTGATCAGTAGCAAGATCCATTTTTTTCTTGTAGGAAACATAGTAAATTCCCTTAATTGGTACGAAAATTTAAGCAGAGGCTAGCTAAAGCTATGAATCCAATTGCAGCCATTAAAGTAAAATTTCAGGAGGAGGAGCAACCTTACCTTCGGAGGAGCTCCTGTTCTCTCTCTGCTGCCTTTGGATTCTCTGATGGCGTTTTCCTGAGGGGGTCGGTGGCCTATGTTGGCCTCTACGCCAAAGGCGATTTCCAGATGGGGCCCCCTCCGCCTAACCGTTGACCATGAGTCAACTCCGTTTAAGGGTGGCAATTAGATGAGACCGAATCACATACAGATCAGATCAATATAAGTCGGATCAAAAAAATTATCAATCCAAATTCAATTTATTTATTAAATTAATTAAAAATTTAAATTTAATTTATTTATTAAAAAATAATTTAATTTAATTTATTTAATTTATTTATTAAATAAATCAAATTAAATTAAATGAATTAAATAGATTAAATAAATTAAATGAAATGAGTTAAATGGGTTAGAAAAAGATTAAGTAGGTTTTAAACAAGTTAACAGATCTTAAACGGATTAAACAGGTTAAACAAGTTGGATTAAATGGATCAGAAATAAATTAAATAAATTTTAAATAGATTAAATAAGTTAAATAAATTATCTGACTCAATTCGATCTGAATATTAAATGGATTAAATGGGTCAGATATCTAAATCTAAATTCGATCCAAATATTAAACAGATTGACCTATGACCCAAATTCATTTAGCTTAGACTCAAATTTATTTATGATGGATCGAATATGGATCGAAATGATGGATCGAATCATATTTTATCGGTCTTAATTCTATTGCTCCTGGGTGAAATTCTTTTACCATGCATGAGAACCTTAATTCCCAGATTTACTCCTCCTACTTATGGTCATGATATTTTTGAACGGTCAAATGTGGCTAGATTTGAAGGATGTGATTCCTTTGTTACTTACCGTTGCGGTCAAAAGGAAATGTAATTATCTTCTTAAGTGCCTTTGTCCCGGGGCACATCTGAAATGATTAGATCCATGGAGGCTTAAGGGAAATCAGGTTTAATTATGATGGAATTGTAGGTGTGAGTTGTAGTTTAAATTTTAATGATGGCTTTCCCATCCAAGCAACTGTTTTAACTTTCTAAGTATGATTTTTTTTTTTTTTTTTTTTTGAGATTCTCACAAACTTGTGACATAAGGAGAGGCACAAGCAAGTTGCCATGGTCATCTATTCTTTCTTCTTTTGCTTCTTTATGTATTTTCTATTATCCATCCATAATTTAGCAGCAGCATCTATAAATATGAAAACACTATATTAAAATTAAACAAAAAATTTTATTTATTGAATGAATATCCGGTCAGGACATTATCTTTCAAGATCTTTTTAATACCATGCGATGCAGCAGGAAGAAAGAAGAAACAAAATAAAACAATCAAAATATATGGATCAGCCACAAAAGAGCTCACCTCCACGAGACATGCAAATTTCACTATAAAAAAAAAATTTTACAAGAAAAGATCTCACCCTCAACCCTCGTACACCCAATTTCTCTCTCACTAGAAGTTTTCCTCATAAAAACTCTCTCTCTTTTGAAAGACCCCCTGAACCACTGAAATGCCTGGCGTCCGCTGTCTAGGAGCCTCCTGCTCTTTCTCTCTCAGCGCTTCTGCCTCTCTCTCTTCTCTCGAGTTTCGTACAGCTCCGTATGGTGGTTTGCGGCAAAATCAGAAGACCACACACCACACAATTCACTGTTCCTGATCTTTTATAGGCTTAAACATGACTTAGATTAGGTTTAGAACTCCTTAATCAACCCAAATCAAGTCCCAAGCCATTGGATCAAGATCAGGAGTCACCCACGCCGTCCGATCGTGCTCTGATCTACGAAATAGTACCGTGGACCGCATGAAATACGTGAAAAATATCCACGCGGTCTACAGGCCCAGCCGTGGACTGCTCGGTCCACAATGGATCGGGGTACAGGCCCAGGCAAGGAGCCTGGGCCTAAGCCGGCCCACGCGCGTGGGCCCACGCACGGGCTGGGCCGCCCGCCCGCTTGGGCCGCGCTCCTGGGTCGCGCGTCCCACATGTTGGCCCTGCTTGGGCCGCGCTCCGCCGGCCCGCCGCCAGCCATCGACGGTCTTCCGCCGCCTCGAGTCTCGTGCCGACTTCAAAAGCTCGTATCTCCTCCATCTGAACTCCGTTTGGGATGATCTTGATATCGTTGGACTCTATTTTTTACCGCGAACCTCGTTGTGGACTTAATATGGGCTGAATATCCAAACATCAAATCCTAACAATCTCCATCTCGACTCGATATTCGGCCTCCTCCAAACTCTGAGAGCTTCTGGATCTCCTCGCCCCCATGCCCTGGGGCAATCATCTGCTGATCATGGATGGGCAAACATGAGAGTGAAGCCAGGCTACTCGATCCCATCTCCATCATATGCTGTACTCCTCCTGATCTGAGATCTGCTCGGGGCATTATCCTGCGGCAATAGGAATCTCACCTTGTGACGTCGTCTCTCGTCCTCCCAAGTCTCTTGTCTCGTACCCGATCCACCTCCACCTGAAGCTCAACCTCTCTCTAGGCTCTGTCTGGCTCCCGAAGCTCCACCTCGCATTAGACTTCCTGCTAGGTAATAATGTCCTCTGCTCCCTTTCTTCCCCTCTAGCACAATCCTATCGCCACGTAGCACCCTCAGGATTCCTCCACCAGCTACCGTCCTGTAGCCTCTCGAATCTAGTCTACTAAGTGAGATAAGATTTCGTCTGAAATTGGGTATGTATCAGACTTTCCCCAATCTCCTCACTGCACCGTCATGTGTCCTCCAGCTGATCGTTCCAATGCCTCTAATCGCACAGCTCGATCCATCCGGCAGATATACAATGCCCTCACTGTTCTTTAGGGAGTCAAACTGCTCCTCTCTGCAACATACACAATAGGAGTATACAGAATCTAATATCCACTGCTGGAAAGAAGTAGATACCTCGTCAGATATCTCCAAGACATCTCCATCTGAATCGCTGCCGGCCGTCGCTACAGCAGCCACCGTCCGATTTTTGAGTTGAGGGCAATCTCTAGCTAGATGCCCCAACTCCTCACACTGGCAACACCTGATTTTGCTCAAGTCCCTCCTGGACTTAGACCGCCCTCGTTGCGATCTCCTGTCGCTCCGTCTACCGCCTCCTACTCCTCCAGAAGCCACCAAAGCTGAGCTACAACCACCTGAGCTCGAAGCTGGGTTCTCCCTCCTGAGAACCTCATTCTGGAGTATCGCCGCGGTAACCTCGTCCATCTTGATGGTGCTCTTCCCCACTAGAAGAGCAGTCACCAAAGACTTGTACGAAGGGAGAAGCGACGCCAGCAAAACCAGTACCCTGGTCTTCTCTTCAACATTCTCATCAATGCTGAGGAGATCGGTGAGGATCTTCTAGAAGTGGCTGAGATGCTCCTGCATGCTCTGTCCCTCAGCCATCCACAGTTGGTAGAACTGCCTCCAGAGGAAAAGAGTATTTGTGAGAGACTTTGCCATGTACAACTCCTCGAGCTTCTACCACAGCATCGTCGGAGAAGTCTCACTCAGCACATGGATCACCATCTTATCCGTCAGGTACATGCGGATGGTGCTCATCGCCTGCATCTGTAGCCCTTTCCAATCCCACACCTCCATGATGGTCGGCTTCTCATCGCACAAGAGAGCATCGATCAATCCTTGTTGGATGAGCACGTTCTTCACCCTTGCCTGCCACAAGGAGAAATTGCTCTTACCATCGAACTTGTTGATCTCCATCTTGATTGTTCCTATCTTCTCCATCTTCAGTCTTGCTCACCACCACTGCAATCTGCATTCTTGTACCATCTTTCTCTGATACTTCTTGTTGGGTGGATGTCTGGCCAGGACACCACCTTCCAAGATCTTTTCAGTACCACGCGATGCAGCAGGAAGAAGGAAGAAACAAAACAAAACAATCAAAATACGTGGATCAGCCACAAAAGGGCTCGCCTCCATGGGGCATGCAAACTTCACTATAAAAAAAAAAATTTACAAGAAGAGATCTCACCTTCAACCCTCGTACACCCAATTTCTCTCTCACTAGAAGTTTTCCTCACAAAAGCTTTCTCTCTTGGAAGATACCCTGAACCCCTGAAGTGCCTGACGTCCGCTGTCCAGGAGCCTCCTGCTCCTTCTCTCTTAGCGCTTCTGCCTCTCTCTCTTCTCTCGAGTTCTGTACGGTGGTTTACGGCAAAATCAGAAGACCATACACTACACAATTCACTGTTCCTGGCCTTTTATAGGCTTAAACATGACTTAGATTAGGTTTAGGACTCCTTAATCAACCCAAATCAAGTCTCAAGCTGTTGGATCAAGATCAGGAGTCACCCACGCCGTCCGATCGCACTCCGATCCACGGAATAGTACCATAAACTGTGTGAAATGCATGGAAAACGCCCGCGCGGTCTCAGGCCCAACCATGGACCGTCCGGTCTATGGTGGATCGAGGTACAGGTCATGCAAGGTGCTTGGGCCTGGGCCACGCCCGCAAGCGGGCCCACGCATGGGTTGGGCCGCACGCCTGCTTGGGCTGCACGCCCGCCTGGGCCGTGCACCTGGGTCGCGCATCCCACCCATTAGCCCCGCATGGGCTGCGCACCGCCGCCGCTCCGCTGGCCCGCTGCCGGCCACCGACGGTCCTCCGCTGCCTCGGATCTCGTGCCAACTTCAAAAGCTCGTATCTCCTCCATCCGAGTTCCATTTGAGGTGATCTTGATCTCGTTGGATTCTGTTTTTCGCCACGAACCTCGCTGTAGGCTCAATGTAAGCTGACTCTCGAGACATCAAATCCTAACATTATTATAATTTTATATTCATCAGATATATATATATACACACACACATACATAGAAGTATGAAAATTTAGAAAATCAGAATATTATAATTTCAGCATAAAAAATAAACAGAATTAGGATCCCATGATTTTAGTGCACATAACAAATATTGTAAAAATTTCTTCGATACTCCCTAATAATACATCAGCTGAAAATCTTTTCTGATATTTTCTGATATTCTTTAATATGGTATATCGATTAGAAATCTTTATGATATTCTCTGATATTTCTTGATATTCTCTAATATCAGCTGATAATCTTTCTTGATATTTTTTGATATTGTCTAATACTCTACCTCAAGTTGTGTATAAAGATCATGAATGCCCGACATGCTTTTGAAGAAAAAAATTGATCCTTTGTCAAAAACTTGGTAAATATATTGATAACTTGGTGCTTGGTAGATATAGAAATAGGGCATATTAAACCTCATTGTAGCTTGTCACAAATGATGTAATAATCAATTTCTACTTATTTAGTTCGTTTATAAAGAACCAGATTTGTAGCAATGTGAAGAGCAACTTATTTATCACAAAACAAAAAAAGTAAGTGACAATTGAGAGGTATCAAAATCATACAGGAGGGAATGTAGCTACGTAATCTCATATGTAGCCATAGCCATAGCTCGATACTTGACTTTAGCGAACAAGAGAAAATATATTGTTTCCTACTCTTCCAAGATATAGGACTCGAACCAAGAAAAATGCAAAAACCTATAGTAGAATGATGGGTCATAGGACAACTTTTACAATCGGACTCACAGTAAATATTAAGCTTTAGATCACTAGTAGATGAAAGTAAAATACTTTGACTCGTCGACTTTTTCAAGTAACAAGAAAGATGATGAGCTACATCCAAATGAGATTTATAAGGTTGATGCATGTATTGGCTCAATATCTAGCTATATAATAGTGAGATAAATAAATCATCTCACAAGATGACAGTGAGAAGAAAGATCAGAAAAAAGTTCACTATTGGTGTTGGTAAGTTTGAAATTTTGCTCCATTAAATAATCTAGTATTCAAGCTCCTGTAAAATCATAATCTTAAAGAAGATGAAGCACATATTTGCATTGATCGAGATAAATGCCATGTTTGGATTGGGCCACCTCAATTCTAAGAAAATATTTGAGATTACCAAGATCCTTAATCCAAAAGTGCTCGTGAAGGAAAACTTTGATGCACGGGATGGCATGTCTATCATTGCCACTGATATAATATCATTAACATACACAAAGAATGAAGACAACTAAATTGCTATGATGAAGATAGAATAAGGAATGATCAGTTTTAGATTGAGTAAAATTTGCATCCAAAGGAGCATAGGTGAATTTAGCAAACCAATTTCGAGAAGCTTGTTAAAGTTTATATAAATACTTATTAAAATGATAAATAAAACTCTTTCTCTATCGAGGATATCCAAGAGCAAGAAACATGTATACTTTCCTGTCCAAATCATCATACAAAAAAGTATTCCGGACATCCAGTAGATAAAGTAATTGATTCTTAATAGCAATTATATATGGTGGGTAAGACTTGTACTGTAACTATATTGACAACTAAAGCAAAAGTCTCATGATAATCCATGCCTTCTGCTTGAGTACAATTTTTGGCCACTAAGAAGGATTTGTATCATTTAATTCTCTCATCAGAATTGCTTGATCTTCAAGACCGATTTACATCCAATGGCTTTCTCATGAGGAGGCAAAAGAACCAATGACTATCTATTGCTGTCTTCCAAAGGCTGAATCTCTATACTCATTGCTTGTCTCCACTCAAAAAACTTTATAGGTTGGGAAAAGGTTTTAAATCCAACAATAGAAGCTATGGAGCTAAGAAAGGAACAATGAGATGAAAAAAATGATCATAGGATAAAAGATTTGTAAGTGAAAATAAAATATCTGTTATGAAAGAAATATATTGAACCTAAGCATGAGAATAATGATATTCTTGTAAATAAGTAGGAGGTTGATGAACTTTTTGTAAATGGTGCAAAAGTGGTAAAGTTGGATTTAACGATAAAGATGTATTAGGTTGAAAAGCAAATATATCTAGTGTATTAGTAATAGAACATGATGCTTGAGATATGTCAAGTAGATAAGCAAGATCCTTATTAAGAGTAGATAAAGAAAGAACTATGGTGAATTTATCCACAGAAGTAGATGGTATCTTAAAGGAAAAAATAGGTTCAAAAAAGACGACATCTTTACTAACATAAATTTTGTTGGAATGAAGGTCAAAAATTTTATAATCCTTTTAAGCAAAAGAATATATAACAAAAATATCAGGTGAGGTATGAGAATTAAATTTATGTTGGATATTTGGATTATGCTCATAGTATAAACAACCAAAAACCTTTAAATAGTCATAGAAAGGAACCTTTTAAAATAATAATTAATAAGAAGTTTTATCTTGAAGCACTTTAGTGGGTGTTCGATTAATAATTAAGATATGCAGTAGTAAGAATACAATCATCTCAAAATCTTAATGATAAATTTGTTTGAAAACAAAGTGCATGAGGAACGTTTAGGAGATGTCAATATTTTCATTCTACTACTCCATTTAGTTAAGGAGTTCAAACACAACTATGTTGATAGATCACATCCAGTGAGTTCTAAAAATTAATGATATCATGATTAAAAAATTCAAGACTATTATCACTACAAATTTTTTGAATGGTAGTATTAAAAAAAATTAATATAGATAAAAGCCTCATATTTATGTTGTATGAGATAAATCCAAGTACTAAATTCAAAATCATCAACAATAGTTAACAAATAGTATGCACCACTAATTGATGGAGTATTATACAGTCCCCAAACATCCATATTAACTAATTCAAAACCAAAGATTGATGAAATAGAACTTGAAGAAAATGATAATCAATATTGTTTGGCTAATGGACGTATTGTGAGAATATATTTATTTGAAAAAAATATTAGAATATAAAATAAATTTTTTTTTGAGATAAATCAAAACCTAGATGTCTTAAACGCCAATGCCATAAATTGATTTCATTTTGATGAACAAGCATAGAGGCAAAAGGGTTTGACTTAAGCTCCAAATAGTAAAGACCATTAGGTTCTTTATGCAATCCAATCTCCTTCTTCGTTTGTGAGTCCTAAAAAATACAATATCTAGAAAAAAATATATAGAACCGTTGGGATGCGCAAGAGTTTCATGCATACATTTCAAAAATTTTCAGTGAAAGAATATTAGATTAAACTATTTAATCTATAAATGCATGCATAAGATCTGATCTTAAAACTCCTACAAACAGATCTATAACATAAATTTATATGCTTAAAAATCTGAATTTAAAATGACAAGCATGTGAACCAAAAACAGCATTTAGTAATAGATCTAATCTACCACTTCTAGGGTTCCGAACCAATACTTAAGTGTGGATAGTCGAACTTCATGATCGAAAATGTAGATCTGAAAGTCCTCTTTGGCAGCTCACAGTCGTATAAATGTTCGATCTCTACGAATGGTCAACACGAAGTCTCTCAGACTGATCAGCCCTCTGCGGGAGTACTAGCTTATGTAGTCAGCTTCTGATGACAGATCTGACTTGATTTTCTTCTTCGATCGTCTCGAACCTTTCTGATATCGAAGATGGATCAGAGAAAGATGCTGAATGGTAGAGAAAAATCTGATGAAGACTCTCTTTCCTTTGATTTTTTCCTCATCCAAAAATCTAGAACAGTTCTAGGTCTCTCATCTTTGAGAAAAACGATCTCCTCTTTTGTTCACACCAAGGAAGAAAAAAAAGCATCCAAACCTTATGCCCTAAAGAAGAATTTTGGCCCCTCTTTCTCTCTGATATCTTATGATGAAAAGCTCTCTCTTGTTGATACACAAAATTATGGCCTTTTTATTGTTGTCACACAAACCAGGTAAGACAGGATAAGAGCTTGAGTTTGTTACAATTCAAATTATTTTGAATTTTAATTTGACTCTAATTTTTTATCATCCTTAACTGACTAAAAGAGAAACTTACTAAAGAAAATTAGATATGAAAAATCAATGGGAAGACTTTCTTTTCTCGCACACAATAGGTACATTCAAAAACAGCCAACGTGTGAAAGGATATGGATAAGATTTTTGGTTGAAATTCAAACTATTTTGAATTTAAATTAAAATCAATCAATTCATATCCTTAATGGGTGACAAAAGAAGGGTTATCTTCTAATTTTTTTATGTATAACTGATTTTGTACGGTGAGAAAAGATATGAGATAATTTGGGTGGCGCAAGGGAGAGAGTCCTATTCATTTGAGACTCTAGAGTTTAACCAATTGAATTTCTTTCAAACTCAATCCAATTAGATCTAAATAAAATATGATGAACTTAATCTAATTAGGCTCCTATAACTTCAATTAAATTTAATCAAATCAATAAATTAATTGAGCCATAGATCTGATCAAATCAGGATCATTTCTACTTTACCGATTAGGTCATCTCATAACCTAATCAGACCTGAGCTGATTGAATCCAATTCAATTAGACTTGATCTAAACTTTAATAATCAATCAAATTGATCTAATTAGTAATCTAATCATTAATTAATCCTCTATTAATGATAGAATCTAAGTCTAGTGGGACTCTTCTCTAGAGTCCCCGTCCAGTGGGACTCTTCAACAGAATCTCCGTCCAGTGAAACTCTTCAGATTAGCCATGTGATCAGAGAAGAACTTCTAATGTGTGTGATTCCATAGGTTCGAACCTAAATCGGTAGCACAAAAATTGATTCCTGTAACAATCGGAGTAACCATCTAGCAATGGTACCAGACGTCCGGATAGACCGAATATATGCAAAGCAACACTCAAGAACCTATTTGGATATAATTACCATAAAATTTATCCTTTTAATTTTTGATACTAGGATGATCTAGAGTTTAAACTGTCAACTCTTAACAGTGCATCCATTATGTGTTTCAACCTAATAAATCCTGTGACTCCTCACAAGGATTGTCCTGGTCAAGGTCTTACTAAATTGAAACACAAAGCATTCTCTTCAATTTTTTAGAGTGATTAATTCCATCTTAATTCATGTACCGACTTCACAAGTACTTGACTGTGCCCAAAATTTTTTTGATCCTGAATTAGAAATTTAAGTAGTCCACCACCAAAGCACTATGAGTTGCTTGCAAGTCACCGTGGTGATCTCAAATCGGAGAGACACTTATACTTATATCCCTTCGGAGTGACTCTTGATAGCAGAGTACTCCGGAGTTGGTCACGTTCAGTAAAATATACTCCTACATTTTACTTGCGTACTATACCAGCATCTCCATGCTCCTTGGACATGGAAAACTAATGGAAAGACTTCCTTTTCTCACACACAATAGGCACCTTCAAAAACAACCAACGTGTGGAAGGATATGGATAAGGTTTTAGATTAAAATTCAAACTATTTTGAATTTTAATTAAAACCAACCAATTTTTATTCTTAATGGATGACAAAAAAAGGGTTATCTTCTAATTTTCTCATGCACAAACTAATTTTATGCAGTGAGAAAAGATGTGAGATAATTTGGGTGGCGCAAGGGAGAGAGTCCCATTCATTTGGGACTCTAGGATTTAACCAATTGAATTTTTTTCAAATCCAATCTAATTAGATCCAAATAAAATATGATAAATCTAATCTAATTAAGCTCCTATAATCTCAATTAAATCTGATCAAATCAATAAATTAATTGAGTCATAGATCCGATCAAATCAGGATCATTTCTCCCTTACCGATTAGGTCATCTCATAACCTAATTAGATCTGACCTAATTGAATCTAATTCAATCAGACTTGATCCAGACTTTAATGCTCAATCAAATTAAGCTAATTAGTGATCTAATTACTAAATAATTCTTCATTAATGATAGAGTCCAAATCTAATGGGACTTCTCTAGAGTCTCCGTCCAGTGGGACTCTTCAGCAGAGTCTCTGTCCAGTGAAATTCTTCATATTAGCCATGTAATCGGAGAGAAACTTCTAATGTGTGTGACCTTATAGGTTCGAATCTAAGCCGATAGCACAGAAACTGATTTCTATACCAATCAAAGTAACCATCTAGTAATGGTATCCGATGTTCAGATAGGCTGAATATATGCAAAGCAACACTCAAGAACCTATTTGGATATAGTTACCGTCTAATTCATCCCTTTGATTTTTGATGCTAGGATGACCCAGAGTTTAAACTGTCAACTCTTAACAGTGCATCCATTATGTGTTTCAACCAAATAAATTCTGTGACTTCTCATAAGGATTGCCTTGGTCAAGATCTTACTAAATTGAAACATAAAGCATTCTCTCTAATTTTTTGGAGTGGTCAAATCCATCTTGATTCACGCATCGATTTCATAAGTACTTTACTGTGCTTAGAAATCTTTCGATCCTGAATTAAAAATTTTGTTAGTCCGATACCAAAGCACTATGAGTTGCTTACAAGTCATCGTGGTGATCTCAAGTCGGAGGGACACTATACCTATATCCCTTCGGAGTGACTCTTGACAGTAGAGTGCTCTAGAGTTGGTCATGTTTAGTCAAATGTACTCCTATATTTTACCTGCATACCATACCAGCATCTCCATGCTCCTTGGTTAAGAGGATAACCAACCTATGTGGCACACAATGACCTATACTTGATATGTCTATTGTCCTAGTAATAGCATATCATTTAGTCACGAACTCATTTAAAGACTAAACGATAAATGCTTCTTTATTGACTTAAAATAGTCCTAAGAACTTTCATCATAACACAGAAGTTTAATAAAATTATCAAATAAATATTTTATTAATTAATTCATATACAATTACATCAAATAGCACAACTGTCAACAGGCTAACGATTGGCTTTGGGACATATTTTCTAACAACTCCCACTTATACTAAAGCCAATCGGTACAGTATCGTATACCTATCTTCATTTTATGATCTTCGAACTCCATTACCGCAAAGGCTTTAGTTAATGGGTCGGTCAGGTTCTCCTTTCTGTCGATCTTCTGAAGGTCGATGTCATCTCGATCCACGATCTCTCGGACAAGGTGGTAGCGATGCAGAATATACTTTATCCGCTGATGTGCTTTTGGCTCTTTTGTTTGAGTTATGGCTCCAGTACTATCGTAATAAAGCAAAACAGGACTATCAATGGAAGGTGTCACTCTAAACTTGGTGATGAACTTTTTCAGCCACACAGCTTCTTTTGCAGCATCGGATGCCACGATGTATTCCACCTCGCAAACTGAATCGGCTATGGTGTGCTGCTTGAAACTTTGTTAGTAGACAGCTCCATCATTTAGGATAAAAATATATCCCGACATGCTTTTGCTATTGTCACAATCTGATTGAAAACTAAAATCAGTGCATCCCACGAGTTTCAAGTCAGATTCCCCATAAACGAGCCATTAATCCTTAGTATTTCTCAAATACTTAAGGATGATTTTTGCAACCTTCCAATAGTTCTCATCTGGATTTGATTGGTATCTGCTCACTACTCCTAGTGAGTATGTCACATCCGGTCTTGTACATGTTATGGCGTACATTATAGAATCTACTACCGAGACATATAGAATTCTACTCATACGCTCTCTCTCTTGAGGGGTTGTCGGACAATCCTTCTTCGAGAGAGAAATTTCATAGTCTATCGGAAGATAGCCTTTTTTTAAATTCTCCATGCTGAACCATTTCAGCATGGTATCTATGTACGTTGATTGGGAGAGTCTGAGCAGCCTCTTAGATCTATCCCTATAGATCTTCATCCCTAGGATGTAGGCTACTTCTCCCAGATCCTTCATGGAGAATTATGACAACAGTCACACTTTTATTCCCTGTAATACAGGGACATCATTTTCGATTAAGAGAATATCGTTCACATACAAAACAAAAAATATAATTATTGAACCATTAACCCACTTATATATACAGGGTTCCTCTCTGTTCTTAACGAAGTCATACGTTCTGATCACCTTATCAAAGCATATGTTCCAACTCCGAGATGCTTGCTTCAATCCATAACTGGATCTTTGAAGCTTGCACACTTTGGACTCGTCTGTGGATGTGAACCTTTCAGGTTGCATTATATACACCTCTTCATTCAGCTCTCTATTTAGAAAAGCTATCTTCACATCCATTTGTCAGACTTCATAGTCCAGGTCTGCCGCTATTGCAAGTATGATCCAAATAGACTTGAGCATTATCATAGAAGAGAACATCTCGTCATAGTCAACACCATAATGTTGATGATATCCTTTGGCAATCAGACAGGCTTTACAGGTCTCAACCTTTCCATCTGGGTCCTTTTTCCTTTGGAAGACCCATTTATACCCTATAGATTTTATCCCTTCAGGTGGATCAATCAATGTCCACACATTATTGATCCTCATGGACTCTATTTCAGATTTCATGATTTCAAATCATTTCTCAAAGTCAAACCTCTGTATTGCATCCATATAGGTGACTGGATCCTCATTGTTCTCATCGAACTCAATAGGATCTCAGTCCTAGATCAAGAAATCTAGGTATCTGTCCGGTTGACACGGTACTCTACTAGATCGCCTTAAGGATGTTTGTATATTGGGCTCTGGGTTTTATCTTACCAAATTTAATTCAGATTCAGTCACTGGTGTTGGTTCTTCTACCTGTCAAACTTTATCAAGCTTGACTTTAGAGGCACTTATTCCTTCACTAAGGAACTCTTTTTTCAAAAAGTATGCTTTACTACTGATAAATATCTTTTGTTCAGTATGGAAGTAAAAGTAATATACCCTCATTTTCTTGGGATATCCTACAAAATTACACTTATTGGACCTAGATTCGAGCTTGTCAGTTTGTAATCATTTGATATAAGTCGAACACCCTCAGATCTTAAGGTAAGTGAGGTTCGGCCTACGTCCTGACCATATCTCATATGGTATTTTACTAACTGATTTGCTCAGAATATTATTGAGCACAAAATAGGCTATCTCAAGTGCATATCCTCAAAAGAAGATCGGAAGACTTGCAAATCCCATCATGGACCGAACCATATCCAACATGATCTGATTCCTTCTTTCTGAGACACCATTATGCTATGGTGTCCTTGAAGGAGTCCATTGTGAAAGAATCTCATTCTCTCTAAGATATGTCAGAAATTCACTGAAAAGGTATTCACTCCCTCGGTTAGACCGAAGAGTCTTAATACTTTTTTCAATTTATTCTTCTACTTCATTATGAAATCGTTTGAACATTTCAAACGATTCAGACTTGTATTTCATCAAGTAGACATATCTATATCTAAATAAGTCATCTGTGAACGTAATGAAATAGTTATACCCTCCTCTGGCACTAATGTTCATAGGTCCACAAACATCACTGTGTATTTGACTTAGAACTTCACTAGCTCGTTCATCATTTTCAGTAAAAGATAACTTAGTCATCTTTTCAAGAAGACAAGACTCATAGATCAACAATGATTCACAATCTTTGATATTAAGGATACCCTCTTGTGCTAACATATTTATCCTACTTTTGTTAATATGACCGAGCCTGCAATGCCAAAAATAGGCATCTGTGATATTATCTAACTTTGGATGTTTATTTGGAGTGTACATTACACTCATAGATTGTGACAATACATAGATGTCATTTCTTAATTATCCTCGCATTATTGTAACATTATTCATAATGATATCACAATAATCATTCTTTATTGATAAACTATAACCATTTTTGGTCAAAAGATCAATAGAGATTATATTTATCAAGAAAGATGGACAATAGTGACAATCACTTAAAATGACACTATTAGACTTGAAAACAAGCTCGACAACTCCCAAAGTCTGAATTGAAACTTGACTTCCATCTCTCATATTTAGGAATCTCTCGTCGTTCTCAAATTTTTTACTAACTTGAAGTCCTTGCAATGAATTGCATATGGAAACTGGACTTCCGATATCCAATACCTAGGTAGTAATATCGTATATAGAGAAATTACAAGGTGTTATCATATAAGCACCTTGATCAGCAACTAATTGCTCATTTTTCTTTAGCCTATTTGGGTCATAGTCTGCTTGACTTGATTCAGTCCTAAACTTTTTAGCTAGATTGGGCTCAAGACCAATATTCAACTTCTGATACTGACTATCGAAGTTGGGTCCAATAAGCTCATCACTGTCAAACAGTGAGTGGAGCGATAAATTACTAGCCATTTCTGAAAAAAAAGAAAACAGGCCTAATTAGTATATAAATTAATTAAACCTAAAGACATAGATTTTAGTCTAAAGGTTCTCTCACTATTTTATACGAATTGGTAGCCTCTACCTCCAATTCGATGTATTACTTTAATTCCTTAGCGGGTACTAGAATCCACACAGACTGGATACAGATCCGAGTATGGCTTGACCAACCCATATGCATCTATGGGTAGTTTCTCAACCAATTATTTTTTTAAATAATTTTTAGTAATTAATTTTATCCCAGATTTTATTTCAGTAGACGATGGATCTCCATTGAAAGTCCTGATTAGGTCCAACCATTAACATAATCGTACTAAGTGATTCTAACTAATGAATAATCAAGCCTGAATATGACTCGATCAATCCAACCATTCATCAGATAGTACAATAGAGTCATCATATGATGAATAATAATTCCATCATTCAAAGAAACACCAGATGGATGGCGCCTGCAATGTCAATCAGAAATAATGGACCCATTATCATTCACCTTAATAGGAGGCTATGATCTAGTTATCACCTTAATTAGCTCATTTTATGGACTTAATAATTTAAAATATTTAGTTAACATAATTTAATAGAATTAAATACACAGACCAGCTAATCTTAATCCTCCCACTAAAAACAAGCCGGTCCTATTGACAAGTCATCAATCTTCTCACTGACTTCATCAAGTCATGTCGAAGATAAAGACAAGTCAAACAGGGGCACCTAAATCAGTCAAATTGATTTTTTAATAAGCATGGGTCAACCCTAATCATTAAGCAATCTGATCAAAACTTGATTCACCATGTTGGCCAGGTAAATGAGATTAGTGAGAGGGATATACCATTAACTCATCATAGACTTCATCTATGCGAGTAGCTCCTAATTAATAACCACCAGTCAAGACTGCCAAACTTAACTGAGACACCAACTGGTTAATCAATTTCAATTGGATCTACTTATGGATTTGGGTTCGACCGCTGAGCTCAAGATCAAAGTCTATTTGGGTCTAATCAAAGTCATGGACTCGAACAACTACAACTATTGTATTGACTCTAGAGAAATTCTAATTTAATCTAATTTCTCTTCTTAGTCTATTTGATCTTTGATTCTAACTCTAGATCTAACCCAATTAGGAAGATCTGATCAAACTAACCCATAAACCCATCACCCACGTTTTATGCGAATGATATTAGATCTTTAATTCATAATTTTAGATCTAATAGGTTCAACTTAATTCTTAATTAAGTTTGAAACTGTGTGTAGGGGTTCAGTATTTGAAAATAATTTTAAATTTTATAAAATATTTTTATAATTAATTTTATGCACAATCATTTAAATCTGAAATTTGAATCGGCTCATCCCTAGATTGAGTCAACTCATCACAATGGGTCGACTAAGTTTCAAGAATTAGTTGACTCATTGATGATGAACTATTAATCATAATTTTCAGCCTGTAATAATGAGCCAGCTCAACAGAGATTGAGCTGAGGAATCAGGGTCCTGAGTCGACCCAAATAATATTGAGTTGACTCAACAGACGAACTACAATAATTATATTAATTTTAGATCAAAATAATTCTGTATAAATAGTAATAAAATTAATCATAAATTATTTTAGAACTATTCTAAATATGTTCATGATTCTAGGATTTATTTGTAAAGATTAGATGTAACTACTTTTTATACAATGTATCATATATACAATCTTAATATTTTGAGAAAAGTAAAATTTTTTTTTGCATTCATCTTCATGGGATATAGTCACAATGGCACCCCTATACATCATAAGAAGATTCAATTGAATGAGAAAAAGAGAGATATAATCTCTATTACCTCCTATGATCGGATGGCTTGGTGACAAACCCAATCCGATTACTTCACTACTCAAATCATCTAATCTAAATAATTTAGATCTAATCTAAATTATTTCAGATCTGATTATTATATTTTGATTATATTAAAATTAGATAATAATTATTATAAATAAATTTTATATATTTCAAATTAAAATCAGACTTTATAATGATCAGCACAAACTAGGATAACCTTTGCACTGTAAGGGGTAAACCTTACAGCAGGACAACCTTATATCAGTTTGTGCGATCAGATCTATAACTAATTTTAAATCTAAATATCATATATTAGATCTAATCTAAATTAAATTATAGATCTATATACATATAATATCATGTCATATCGAACCGTGGCTCTGATACCACTGTTGGGATGCGTAGGGATTTCATGCATGCATTTCAAAAATTTATAATAGAAGGATATTAGATTAAACTATTTAATCTATAAATACATGCATAAGATTTGATCTTAAAACTCTTATAAAAAGATCTATGATATAAATTTATATGCATAAAAATTTGAATTTAAAATGATAAGCATGTGAACCAAAAATAGTATTTAGTAATAGATTTAATCTACCACTTCTAGGATTCCGAACCCAATATCTGAGCAAGGATAGTCGAACTCCATGATTAAAAATATAGATCTAAAAGTTTTCTCTGGTCACTCACAGCCACACAAGTGTTCGATCTCTATGGATGATCCACACGAAGTTCCTCGGACCAATCAGCCCTCCGTGGGAGTGCTAGCTCACGCAGTCAACTTCTGATGGCAGATCTGATTTAATCTCCTTCTTCAATTATCTCAGACCTTTTCGATATCGAAGATAGATCAGAGAAGAATACTGGATGGTGGAGAAAATCTGATGAAGACTCTCTTTTCTTTGATTTTTTTCTCACCTAAAAATCTAGAATAGTTCTAGATCTCTCACCCAAGAGGAGAACGGTCTCCTCTTTTGTTCATGCCAAGAAAGAAAGAAAACCACCCAAACCTCACACCCCAAAGAAGGATTTTGGCCCCTCTTTCTCTCTAGTATCTCATAATGAAAATCTCTCTCTTGTTGATGCATAAAATTATAGCTTTTTTTATGATTGTCGCACAAATCAGGTAAGACAGGATAAGAGCTGGAGTTTGTTATAATTCAAACCATTTTGAATTTTAATTTGACTCTAACTTTTTTTTACCTTTATCTGACTAAAAGAGAAACTTATCAGAGAAAATTAGATATAAAAAATCAATGGGAAGACTTCCTTTTCTCGCACACAATAGGCACATTCAAAAATAGCCAACATGTGGAAGGATATGGATAAAGTTTTATGTTGAAATTCAAACCATTTTGAATTCAAATTAAAATCAACCAATTTCTATCCTTAATAGATGGCAAAAGAAGGGTTATCTTCTAATTTTTTTATGTACAACTAATTTTGTACGGTGAGAAAAGGCGTGAGATAATTTGGGTGGCACAAGGGAGAGAGTCCCATTCATTTGGGACTCTAGGGTTTAACCAATTAGATTTCTTTCAAACTCAATCCAATTAGATCCAAATAAAATGTGATGAACCTAATCTAATTAAGCTCCTATAACTTTAATTAAATCTGATCAAATTAATAAATTAATTGAGTCATAGATCTGATCAAATCAAGATAATTGCTCCTTTATCGATTAGGTCATCTAATAACCTAATCAGACCTGACCTGATTGAATCCAATTCAATCAGATTTGATCCAAACTTTAATGCTCAATCAAATTGAGCTAATTAGTGATCAAATCACTAATTAATTCTTCATTAATGATAGAGTTTAAGTCTAGTGAAACTCTTCTTTAGAGTCTCCATCCAGTGGGACTCTTCAACAGAGTCTCCATCCAGTGGAACTCTTCAGATAGCTATATGATCAGAGAAGAACTTCTAATGTATATGATCCTATAGGTTCAAACCTAAGTTGGTAGTACAGAAACTGATTCTTGTACCAATCAGAATAACCATCTAGCAATGGTATCCGACGTCCGGATAGACTGAATATATGCAAAGCAACACTCAAGAATCTATTTGGATGTAGTTACCGTATAATCCATTCCTTTGATTTTTGATACTAGGATGATCTAGAGTTTAAACTGTCAACTCTTAACAGTGCATCCATTATGTATTTCAACCTAATAAATTATGTGACTCCTCACAAGGATTGTCCTGGTTAAGGTCTTACTAAATTGAAACACAAAGCATTCTCTCTAATTTTTTAGAGTGATTAATTCTATCTTGATTCATGCACCGACTTCACAAGTACTTGACTGTGCCCAAAACCTTCCGATCCTAAATTAAAAATTTAGGTAGTCTGCCACTAAAGTACTGTGAGTTGCTTGTAAATCACCGTGGTGATCTCAGGTCGGAGGGATACTTATACCTATATCCCTTCGGAGTGACTCTTGATAGCAGAGTGCTCTGGAGTGGGTTACGTTCAGTAAAATATACTCCTATATTTTACTTGCATGCCATACCAGCATTTCCATGCTCTTTGATTAAGAGGACAACCAACATATATGGTATACAACGACCTACACTTGATATTTCTATCATCCTAGTAATAGCATATCATTTAGTCGCGAACTCATTTAAGAACTAAATGATAAGTCCTCCTTTATCGATTTAAAACAGTCCTAAGGACTTTCATCATAATATAGAAGTTTGATATAGAAGATGTACAAGCTTATGATGAAAATTATTAAATAAATATTTTATTAATTAATTTATATATAATTACATCAAATAACATAACCATTAATAGACTGACAATTGACTTTGGGACATATTTTCCAACAAGAATAATTGAATGTTTTGATAATTTTGCTAATAGATAACAAGTTGAATCAAAATTAAGGAGCATACCAGATATCTTTTAATGACAATTATGGAATAAGTTTAATATAACCAATATGCATGGCTTGAATTGTGCCACTATTAGAAAATCTAATAAAAGAATCAGAATGAACTTGGGATGTATTCAAAATATCAAGATCATAAGTCATATGATCAGCACATCGTGAGTCTATAACCCATGAATTATTCAAAAAAGAGAAAAAAAAAGTAATACCTGTAAGGTTGGCCAAAAGATTATTGAATGATGAAAGTTCATAGTCAGATGCAGAGGAGATAGTGGAAATCGAAGATACGATAGAGTTGGAGTTGGTGTCAGCCATAAAGGAAGGTAACAAAAAAGGTAAAATTGTGAGTTTGGAGGCCATAGGATGTTATGGCTCTGATACTATATTGAATTGAGCAAAAAAAATTATTATGATTTTACATTCACCAGAATGATACACACACACACATGAGAGTACAAAAATCCAAAAAATCATAATTCATGATTTCAATGCAAAAAATAAATAGAATCGAGATCCCATAATTTTAATGCATATGATACATATTATAGAAATTTCTCCGATACTCTCTAATATGGTACATTAGCTGAAAATCTTTCTTGGTATTCTATGATATTTTCTGACATACTCCAATATGGTATATCAGCAAGAAATCTCTTTAATATTCTCTAATATTTCATGATATTCTCTAATATCAACTGAAAATCCTTCTTCGTATTTTCTAATACAATGGAAAGGTGGAGAGCAAACACTTGCTTACATCCATCGAAGACATAAAACTATTTGTAGATGACAAGCATAAGCATGTTCTCTCAAAGAGTTATGTTTAGGAGAGATGCATGTCGTGGGAGTTTTTCTTCTTCCATATTTTTTTTTTGGGGGGGGGGTTTGTGGTACCTTATAAGGAGAAATAAATTCCATGAGCAGGATATAGGAGCTAAGGTTTAAAAATTTTCGCTCACCGTGAAGCAAGAGATTGTGTTAGCTAAGTTATGAAATGTGAAGGTGTCATATTTCTTCATCAATATCTTCATAATCCAGCTAAAAGAGCTTATCCCTGCAACATAATTCATCACCTAGTTGGTGCACCATATTATGACCAGCATAAGAAAAAGTGCAGAACAGATCATTCTGCCACCATTGCATGTATTTAATATTATAATTAACACCATGTGGCAGATGCTAGACATAGTATCTAGAATAACACTACATTTTTTCATAACACAAAATTGGTGATGATAATAGACCGAGCCATATATCTTTTGAAGAAAACATAGGTAGTGCTATGCATGCAATTTCAAAATTTTTATGTAGCGAAAGAGTAAGATTAAATGATTTAATCTAAATTACATATATAAAATTTAATCTAGACTACCATGCCATGATAAAAAATATAAACTAAGATGTACTTTAGATTTGAACATAAAAATTTGCATCGATCTAATCGATGCTGCCATAAAGATCTAACCATTAGATCTAACATACATGATCAAGAAAGTTTAGAAACCATTACCAAACTGAAGTTTCTTAATCTCTTCTGGTCTAACACTTGAAGAAGATCTCCCTCAGATTGCTCGCAGCCATACAAAGTCGTCTAACCTCTACAGAAAGTCCATGCGAAGACCAGCATAGATCAGGGTCCTTGAAAGTGCTAGCTTACAAGGAACTTGTAGGCTGATTTCTTCCTTCTTCTTCAAGGGCCTTGGATGCTCCAAAGGATGAAAAGATCTGGAGGAGGAAGAGAAGAAGAAGAGGAGGAGCTCTAAAAAAATAAAATCCAGCAAGAGAACCAATGATGGGATGTTCAAGAGAGAAGTCCCCTTTATATAGGAAAGGTCTAAGGTTTTGATCAAAGGGAGGAGGCGCCATAAAGCCCATGCCAAAACCAATTTTGGGCATCCCAAAATTTTCAAAAAAATGGTCTTTGGTGTCAAGAGGAGATCTGGTATCTCACACATCCAAAAATATCTCATAAAAATTAAGAAAAAGTTTATTAGGTGTCAAACAACCTTCCTTATTTGAAAAAATTCTTTCCTTGTTTTCATCTTATCTCTAATTCGAATCACATTCGAATTAGGCAAGAGATAAGATTATGAGTCACCAACCTTTACTACCCACTCTTGCTGGGTCCACTCCCTTGATGCCAAAAGGCTCAAGCCAAATCCAATTTGGCGTTGAGATATGGGCATGGTTTTAGGTGTGGCGCAAGAGATAAGGATAGAGTCCCAGTCGATTGGGACTCTTCATTTCTAATTCGATTCTAATTCAAATCAAATTTGATTTGAACCCAATGTTAAAAATGAACCTAATCTAATTATAAATTCAATTAGCTCAATAAATTTTTAATCCAAATAGGAATTAGCTGAATCCAAATCCTGATCGAATCAGGATCAAATTTTTCTTGCAATCAAACTTGATCATATCAAACCTAATCTAAGTCAAACTGCATCTAATTCAATTAGACTTGATCCAAAGGTCTTTGTTCAATCAAATTGAGTCAATTAGTAATCTAATTACTAATTAATTCTCTATTAATAGTAGAGTCTCAGTCTAGTGGGACTCTCCTCCAGAGTCCCAGTCTCAGTAGGACTCTCATCAGAGTCACAATCCAATTGGACTCTTCAGCCATCAGATCTGATCAAATCTTCTAATGAGTATGATCCTATAAGTTAGAATCGAAGCTAGTAGCATAAGAATAATTTTTCATCTTAATCGATGTAACCATCTAGCAATGGTGATCCGACATTCGGATAGGCTGAAAGATTGTAAAGCAATATTCTAGAACCTATTAACATATGGTTACCATATAATTTATCTTTTTGATCCTAATACTCAAGGTGACCTAGGATTTGACTGTCAATCCTAATTTAGTCGACCATACTATATTTCAACCTTTCAAATCCATCATATGAATTATCTTGATCAAGATTTTACGAAATTGAAATACACCGATACATATCTCTTACTAATTCAGAGGGGTCAATTCCTTCTTAACTCACACACCAACTTGATAAGTACTTGACTGCACCCAGTGTCCTTCTGTCATTGAGTTAGAAACTCAGATGGTCCAGTACTAGAGTACCGTGAGTTGCTTACAAGTCATCGTAGTGATCTCAGATCCAAGGGATACTTATACCCATATCCTTCACGAACTACTCTTGACAGCAGAGTGCTCGATAAATGGTCACGTTCGATGTGAATGTACTCTTATATTCTATCTGCATGTCATAACAGTGTCTCCACACTCCTTGATTAAGAGGACAACCAACTCATATAGCACACAAAGATCTAAACTCGATATTACTATCATCTTATTAATAGCATATCATTTGGTCATGAACATTTTTAAGGACTTAACGATAAATCTTATTTTATCGATTAATTATAATCCTAAGAACTTTATTACAACACAGGAGTTTAAAATAAGATAGTCAATTTGTAATAAAAAAAGTCAAATAACTTTTATTAATAAAAATTTATATACAATTACAAGTATGAGCACAATCGTCAACAGACTGACGATTAATTTTGGAATATATTTTTCAACAACTCTCACTTGGACTAAAACTAATCGGTATAGTATCAAATATCCATCTTCAACTTGTGATTATCAAACTCCTTGATTCGAAGAGCTTTAATAGAAGGTTTAGCTAAGTTCTCCTTCCTGTCGATCTTCTGAAGATCAACGTCACCTCGATCCACGATTTCTCGGATAAAATGATAGCGGTGCAGAATATGCTTGATGCACTGATGGAATTTCAGCTCCTTGGCTTGAGCAATGGCTCCAGTGTTGTCACGGTATAACAAGACAGGGCCATCAACTGAGGGTGTCACTCCAAGCTCGTCGATGAACTTTTACAACCATATAGCTTCCTTCGCAGCATCGGATACCGCAATATACTTCGCTTCGCAAACAGAGTCAGCCACAGTGTGCTACTTGAAATTTTTTCAGCAGATTGCTATACTGTTTAGGATAAAAATATAATCCGACATATTCTTTCTATCATCATGATCTGACTAAAAATTGAAGTCAGTAAACCTCATTAGTTTCGAGTCAGTTTCACTATACACTAGCCACTGGTCTTTGATATTTCTTAAATACTTAAGGATGATCTTTACGACCTTCTCGTGGTTCTCTCCTAAATCAGATTGGTATCTACTCACTATCCTTAGTGAGTATGCCACATCTGATCTTGTACACATCATGACGTACATTATAAAATCCACTGTCGAAGCATATAGAACTCTACTCATACGCTCTCTCTCTTAAGGAGTTATCGGATAATCCTTCTTCGAAAGAGAAATTCTATGACCTATCAGAAAATAATCTTTCTTGAAATTCTCCATACTGAATTATTTCAGCACGGTGTCTATGTACGTGGACTGAAACAATCCAAGCAATCTTTTCGATCTATCTCTATAGATCTTCATCCCAAAGATGTAGGATGCTTCTCCCAAGTCCTTCATAGAGAACTGAGACAATAATCAAACTTTTATCCTTTGTAATGCAAGGATGTCATTTTTAATTAAGAGAATATCATCTACATACAGAATAAGGAATACAACCATAGAGTCATTTATCCATTTATAAATACAAGGTTCTTCTCCATTCCTAACGAAGCCATACGTTCTGATAACTTTATTAAAATGCATGTTCCAACTCTTAGATGCCTGCTTCAATCCATAAATGAATCTCTAAAGCTTGCACATCTTGGACTCATCTGTGGATGTAAAACTCTCAAGCTGTATCATATACACCTCTTCTTACAGCTCTCTATTAAGAAAAACTATTTTTACGTCTATTGTCAGATTTCATAGTCCATGTGTGTCGCTATCGCAAGCATAATCTGAATAGATTTGAGCATTATCATAAGAAAAATATCTCATCATAGTCAATACCATAATGCTGATGATAATTTTTGACAACCAAATAAATTTTATAGGTCTTCACCTTTCCGTCTGCGCCCCTCTTCTTTTTGAAGATCCACTTACACCAAATGGGTTTAACCCCTTCATGTGGGTCAACCAATATCCATACATCGTTAACTTCATGGACTCTATTTCAATTTCATGACTTCAAGCTATTTATCAGAGTCGGATCTCTGCATTGCATCTATATAGGTGATCGGATCCTCATTGTTCTCATCGAGTTCAATAGAATCTCCATCCCGGATCAAGAAACCTAAGTATCTGTCTGTCTGACGCGGTACTCTATCGAGTCGCCTTAAGGATATCTCTACAATGAGTTTCGAATTTGACATTATCAAATCCAATTCTTTGGATTCATTAGACTGTGTCAGTCCTTCTATCTGTCGAACTTCATCAAGCTTGATTTTAAAGGTACTTATTCTTTCACTAAGGAACTCCTTTTCTAAACAGTATGCCTTACTGCTGACAAATATCTTTTATTCAGTAGGCAGATAAAAGTAAAATCTCCTCATTTTCTTGGGATACCTATGAAATTGCACTTATTGGACCTAGGTCCGAGCTTATCAGTTTGTAATCGTTTAACATAAGCTGGACACCCTCGACCTTAAAGTAAATGGGGTTCGGCCTACGCCCTGATCATATCTCATATGATATTTTATGAACTGACTTACTCGAAATATTATTGAGCACAAGATAGGCTGACTCGAGTGCAAATCCTAAAAAAAAAATCGACAGAGTTGCAAATCCCATCATGGACCAAACCATGTCCAACAAAGTTTGATTCTTCCTTTCTGAGATGCCTTTATGCTATGGTATCCTTGGAGGAGTCTATTGTGAGAGAATCTCATTTTCTCTTAGATATGTCAGAAATTTACTGAAAAGGTATTCACCTCCTCAATCAGACCGAAGAGTTTTAATATTTTTTTTATTTTGTTTCTCTACTTCATTATGGAATCGTTTATACATTTCAAACGATTCGAACTTATATTTCATCAAGTAGATGTACCCATACCTAGATAGATGTTCAAACGATTCAGACTTATGTTTCATCAAGTAGATGTACCTATATCTAGATAGATCATCTGTGAACGTAATAAAATAGCTATACCCTCCTCTGGCATATGTGCTCATGGGTCCACATACATCAGTATGTACCAGACCAACACAATACTGGCTCATTCACTTTTTCAGTAAAAGATGATTTGATCATTTTTTCAAATAGATAAGATTCACAGATAGGTAACGATTCATAATCATTTTTATCAAGAATCTCTTCTTGAGCTAACCTGTTCATCCTGTTCTTGTTGATATGATCTAGCCTACAATATCAAAGATAGGCATCTGTGACATCATCTATTCTAGGATATTTTTTAGAAATGTATATTATATTAGCCATAGATACAATATAGATATCATTGTTCAACTGCCCACACAATATTGTAATACCATTCAAAATGATATCACAAAAAAAAAATTTATTGATATTTCATAATTTGACTTGGCCAAAAGGCCTACAGAAATAACGTTCAAAAGAAAATTGGAATAGTAATGACATTCATTAAAAAATAATATATTGAGACTCGAAAATAAGCTTGATAATTTCTAAAGCTAGAACTGAAACTGATCTTTCATCTTCAACGTTCAGGAATCTCTCGTCATCTCCAAATCTCCTTCTGACCTGAAGACCCAGCAACGAATTACAAATATTAATAGGGCTATCGATATCCAATACTTAAGTCATTGTATCAAAAAGAGAGAAGTTACAAGGTGTCATCACATAAGTACCTTATCCAGGAACTGATTGCTTCTTCTTCTTTGGCCTGTTTGAGTCAAAGGAAGCTATGTATTGAGGATAGTTCCTCTTCCAATGACCCTGCTTCTTGCAAAAGAAGCACTCTGTCTGACTCTGATCAACTTTAAACTTAGATTTCTGAGTCTGACTCCCAAAACTTTATACCTTTTTATTTGTCTTCTTTTTTTTCTTAAAGGGGCAATGACTACCTGAAAAAGATCCTCCCACTATATTCACCATCTTCTTGTAGAGTTGATGATCCTTCTCAAAAATCTGTAGCAACCCCAACAGACCGTGGTAGTTGATAACAGGCTTCGTCGTTTTAAAATGACTGAGAAACGACAAGTAAGATTTAGGTAGAGAGTTCAAGATCGCATCCTTCCCTAGCTGTTCATGTAAAGAAAAATCGAGCTTGCTTAGTCGTTCGATCTGTTTGATCATGTACAATACATGATCAGTGACCGACGCTCCCACCTTCATCTGAGCATTGAAAATGACATAATTAGTCTTGTGTCGCTCAACATCATCGGGAGTACCAAAGGACTCTCTCAACACTTGGAGCATTTGCTCTGGCTGAGCCTCTTCGAATTTTCGGCTGAACTCATCATTCATAGAGGCCCACATAATACAACGCACCGTAGTATGATCGTTGAGTCACTTCAAGTAAGTATCTCTAACCGCGCCATGAGCGTTAGAAGCTGGTTTTTCAGGTGTCAGATCTGTAATCACATACAAGATCTGCTCATGCTCCAGGACGATCTTGAGTTTTCGATACCAGTTATCAAAATTTGATCTGATTAATTTTTCACTATCCAACAGTGATTGGAGTGACAAGTTTGAGGGCATATCTGCACACACAAGAAAAAATTAAAACCTAATCACTATATAAATTTGTTAATCTTAAAGACATGAACTTTAGTCTAAAGGTTCTCTCACTATTTTATATGAATTGGTAGTCTCTATCTCCAATTCGAGGAATTACTTTAATTTCTTAGTGGATACTAGAATCCACATAGATGCACACAAGTCCGAGGATGATTTGGTCAACCCATATGTATCTATGGATAGGTTCTTAACCAATTATTTCTTTAAAAAAATTTTAGTAATTGATTTAACCTCAGATTTTATTTCAGTAGGTGATGGACCTCCATTGAAAGTCCCGATTAGGTCAAACTATTAACATGAACCTACTCAGTGATTCTAACTAATGAATGATAGGTCCAAGGATGGCTCGATCAATCCAACCATTCATCAGATAGTACAATAAAGTCATCATATTATGAATAATAATTTCATCATTTAGAGAAACACCAAACAGATGACGCCTGCAATGTCAATCAAAAATGATGGATCCATTACCATTCACCTTAATGGGAGGCTATGATCTAGTTATCACCATAACCAGCTTATTTTAGAAACTTAATAATTTAAAAAATTTAATTAATTTTTTAAAAAAAAAGAAGAGATCAATCAGTAGACCACAATCCTCTCACTGACTTCACCAAGTCACAGAATCAGATTAGGGACGTGCTAATTGAAATGGCACCTAGATCAGTCACACTGATCAACCTATATGACATGGATTAACTCGAATTACTTAACGATCTAATCAAAATATAATTTATCAAATTGACCAGATAAGTGAGATCGATGGGAGGGTCTGCTAAGCTTGCTTTAGGCACCATCAAAATGGTCAGATAAGCTGCTCCCAATTAAAAATCACTGGTCGAAATGTCAAACTTACCTTAGACACCAAATAATTAATTAGTTTCGATTTGACTAACCTAATAATTCAAATTTAACCACTGAACCATAATCAAAGTCTATTTGGTCTAATCAAAGACATGGACTTAACCATCTACAACTATTGTATTAGAAAAATTCTGATTAATTTAATTTAATATTTATTCAATTAATTCTTTGATTCTAACCTTAAATATAACTCAATTAAAGAAAAAGATCTTATTTGAGCTAACCCATATCCCATGTTTTATATAACGTCATTAGATCTTAAATCACAATTCTACATCTAATCAATCCAACACTTAATTCTTAATTAAATTTTTACATCAACATGATTTAGGTTTTGAAATAATTTCTTATGTAAATTTTTTATATTAAATTATAAAATTTTTTAGATCAAATCTAAATTTTTATAATTTTAAATTAAAATAATTTTGATTAATCAAGATTAGATGTAACTAATTTCTTTACAACTTGCATCACATACAACAATCCTAGGATTTCAAGATCTAAGATTTTGTAAGAAAGTAAGTTTTTCTCTTTTCACTTTCTTCTTTATGGGATCTCATAATGGCACCCCTACACGTCATAAGAGTACTCTATTGAATGGGATAAGAGGGTCATATAACTCTACTTACTTCTATGACCGGACGGCCTGGTGATTATCCAATCCGAGTACTTTGCTACTCAAAACATCTAATCTAACAAGATAAAAATCAGATTTGAAAATAAATATATTTAGATCTAATCTAAATCATAAATAATCAGATCTAACATCATAAAATCAGATCTAAAGGCATAATAAATCATATCATAATAACTATGGCTCTGATACTAACTGAAGGAAACATAGGCAGTGCTATGTATGCAATTTCAAAATTTTTATGCAGCGAAAGAGTAAGATTAAATAATTTAATCTAAATTACATACATAAAATTTAATCTAAACTATCATGTCATGATAAAAAATATAAAATAAGATTCACTTTAGATCTGAACATAAAAACTTACATCGATCTAATCGATGCTGCTATGAAGATCTAACCATTGGTCTAACATACATGATCAAAAAAGTTTAGAAACCATTACCAAACTGAAATTTCTTGATCTCTTCTGGTCTGACGCTTGAAGAGGATCTCCCTCAGATTGCTCGCAACCACACAAAGTCATCTGGCCTCTACAGAAAGTTCACGCGAAGATCGGCGCAGATCAGAATCCTTGGAAGTGCTAGTTTGCAAGGAACTCGTAGGCTGATTTCTTCCTTCTTCTTCAAGGACCTTGGATGCTCTAAAGGATGAAGAGATTTGGAGGAGGAAGAAAGGAAGAAGAAGAGGAGCTCTAAAAAACAAAATCCAGCAAGGTAACCAATGATGGGACATCCAAGACAAGAGTCCCCTTTATAGGAAAGGTCTAGGGTTTTGATCAAAGAGAGGAGGCGCCATAAAGCCCATGCCAAAACCAATTTTAGACATCCCAAAATTTCCAAAAAATTGATCTTTGGCATCAAGAGGAGATCTGGTATCTCATATGCCCAAAAATATCGAATAAAAATTAAGGACAAAATCATTAGGCACCAAACAACCTTCCTTGTTTGAAAAAATCCTTTCCTTGTTTTCACCTTATCTCTAATTCGGATCGCATTCGAATTAGGCAAGAGATAAGATTATGAGTCACCAACCTTTACCGCCCACCCTTACTGGGTCCACTCCCTTAACACCAAAAGGCTCAAGCCAAATCCAATTTGGCGTTGAGATATGGGCAAGGATTCAGGTGTGACGCAAAAGATAAGGATAGAGTTCCAGTCGACTGGGACTCTTCATTTCTAATTCGATTCTAATTCAAATCAAATTTGATTTAAACTCAATATTAGAAATAAACTTAATCTAATTAAAAATCTAATTATCTCAATAAATTTCTAACCCAATTAAGAATTAACTGAGTTCAAGTCCTGATCGAATCAGGATCAAATTTTTCTTACAATCAGGCTGGATCATATCAAACCCAATCTAAGTCAAACTGAATCTAATTCAATTAGACTTGATCCAAAATTCTTTGCTCAATCAAATTGAGTCAATTAATAATTTAATTATTAATTAATTTTTTATTAATAGTAGAGTTTCAGTCTAGTGAGACTCTCCTCCAGAGTTCCAGTCTCAGTGGGACTCCTCACCAGAGTCACAATCCACTTAGACTCTTCAGCCATCAGATTTGATCGAATCTTCTAATGCATGTGATCCTATAGGTTCGAACCTAAGTCAATAGCATAAGAATGACTTTTCATACTAATCGATGTAACCATTTAGCAATGGTAACCTGACATTCGGAAAGGCCAAAAAATTGCAAAGCAATATTTTAGAACCTACTGGCGTATGATTATCATATAATTCTTTCTTTTGATTCTAATACTCAAGATAACCTACGATTTGACTGTCAACCCTAATTTAGTTGACCACGTTATATTTTAATTTTTCAAATCCATCATATGGATTATTCTGATCAAGATTTTACTGAATTGAAATATACTGATGTATGTCTCCTACTAATTCAGAGAGATCAATTTCTTCTTAACTCACGCACCGACTTGATAAGTACTTAACTGCACCCAGTGTCCTTCCATCACTGAGTTAGAAACTCAGATGGTCCGGTACTAGAGTATGGTGAGTTGCTTACAAGTCATCGTGGTGATCTCAGATCCGAGAGACACTTATACCTATACTCTGTACGAGCTATTCTTGACAGCAGAGTGCTCGACAAATGATCACGTTCGATGCAAATATACTCTTACATTCTATCTACATACCATAATAGTGTCTTCACACTCCTTGGTTAAGATGATAACCAACTCATATGGCACACAACAATCTAAACTCAATATTGCTATCGTCCTATTAATAGCATATCATTTGATCGTAAATATTTTTAAGGGCTTAGAGATAAATTCTTCTTTGTCGATTAATTATTATCCTAAAGACTTCATTACAACATAGATGTTCAAAATAAGATGATCAATTTATAATAAAAAAATCAAATAATTTTTATTAATAAAAATTTATATACAATTACAAGTATGAGGACAATCATCAACAGGCTGATGATTGGTTTTGGGACATATTTTTCAATATCTTTAGGGCTGCAATAATTTTTTTGGGCACTCCCAAGTTATCTGGGCAAAGAGTGGTTAGATGGACTATAGTCATGGATTCAGATTATATATTTAGTGTGAAAGAATGATTCTCTTTGCATAAATTTCAAGGCACTATAATCTCTTTCTTCCATATGCTTGCATAGCTCTTGAAGCAACCATTATATGATCCAATGGTTAATGCCATGAAAGAAGATCAATCATTCTTCCGCACGACATATGAGAATCAAGTAAGTATTGGATATGTGATTAGGAATGAACTTTGGCACTTCTTATTAGTAAAGGATAAGCTTCCTCCTCTTTGCATTGTGCCATATGCTAAACTGGTTGTAGCTAGCATTTTTGCAACTCTTGTTCACTTCAAGGCATAATAGGTTTATAATAAAGGAGATTCCTATAAGAAGGGCTTGTCAAATGCTAGAGAGAAAGCCTCTCCTCTGAAGGAGGGCTCCCAAGGAGTTGAAGGCAATCAGCAAAGGTCTTAGGTAGAAGTTCTTCAAGGGAAAAGGAGATATAAGTGGGAAACCCAAGTTGTAACTGAAGAAGAAATAGCTCAATTGCAGGAAATGTTCACTGAATCTATTGTTTTCATGAATGAGGAGATGGAGGGAGCTAGTAAGAAATAGACTAACTCTCTACTCAAGAAGATCTTAGGTAAGGGCATTGTGCTTGACTTCCTTTCCAAGGAGCTGAAGGTGAGATGAGTGACAGTTGGTGATTTAAGATCTTTCGCTCTCTACTAGTCATTTGGTATTTTATTTTGATATGGAAGAGAGCAGGGATAATGGCAAATAGCCCCGAGATTATAGCTAGTCAGGTTCTCACTCTTGAGCATGGGAGAGCTAACTTCAGTATGGGAACCGACTCTGTTAATATTGCTACTCTATGGATGTGCATTCCAAATCTCTTAATGAAGATATGGGATCATTCTCTATTATTCCGTGTGGCCTCTATGGCAGGCATCCCTAAGTTCATTGACAACTGTACTGAGGAAGTAGTGAAAGATAGATACACCAAAGCTTGCATTCAAATTGATTTATCTAAATCTCTCCACTCCGATGTGGACATCGTTGCTTCTAATAAACATCGATGGTAGTAGTTCAAGTATGATAATATTTCTATACTCTATTGTAAATATGGACGGATGGGATATTTGGAAAATGAGTGTTCTCATGTCAATGTTGAGGAGGTAGAGAGGTGAAAATAAGAAGAAAACTAGTTGTTTAGACCTTGGATGGTTGTGTCCCAAGTACTAGTTTCTAGTGCGGCTTCAAGGATGGGGAAGGAGCCTGACCATGGCTCACGATTGAAGTATCATCATGAGGATAGGGATAAGGGTATTTCAATCTATCAAAATAATGACAAAAATGAATGATGGCAGAGTGTTCATTTTGGCTCCACTATTCAAATGTCAGGGATAAAAAATGGTTCAAATGACAAAGAATCTTTTCAACAAATGGCCATCTCATCGTGATTATCTACTTTGGAGACCCTAAATGATGGATTGAATAAACATGAGGTCACTTATATGGAGGTTATAAACAATGAATCCGAGGCTTCGATTTTAATGGACAGCATTGTTAGCTAAGGTTAGTTCAACCAGATGTGAAGTATGACAAAAGAAAGAGGTCAGTTTATACGGATCAACCATGTTACAAAAGTCCATCCCCATCTAGGCTAGAACCAAAGATCCAAGTGGTTGTAGGCAAACTAAGTAATGGCCACATTGATATCACAATTGAGCACATAGTCCTATCCTAAGAGAAAAATCAATTTGCCGTTATTGTCAAGAGAATGAACCCTCTCCAAACCATGGCCGGTTTGAACAAGAAGCCCACTAATATCCCTTTATCGGAGGCTTGCAACAAAGTCTTGAGTAAACCATAGAAGGACCCTAGGGATTCGCACCTCTAAATAGTCAAAACACTTTGAGACAAAGCTCTCTCTACTACAGTGTCCTCCCCTTTAGCCATGGCCTCCTCTCCCATTCGGTTGGATCCTCCACATGGTCCTCTCCCAAGGTCAGAGGTGGCATTGGAGTCTTAAAAGGGAGAACCCCCTCCAAAACCTACTAGTGATGGCGGCAAGGGTGAAGTCTCACCGGATGGCCACAGTGATAATGGTGGGATGTCTTTCCAGGTATCAGACTCTCAAGCCCACCTATAATTGTCTATGAATGTCATTATTTGAAATTGCAGAGGAGCATCTAAGCTCTCTTTTACAACTTTCATGATCTAGTTTGTAAACACAATCCAAAGTTATTTTGTATTCTTGAAACTCATATCTCAAATGATTCTATTCTAAAACTCCATAGAGTTGTTGGTCCTTAGTGGTAGATTTTTTTCATATCAGCTGAAAGTCTTTCAGATGATATCATTTTTTTTTGGCAAAGACTATTGAACATATTGATTTTCTTAGCAACAATCGTCAAGAGGCCTTTGGTGTAATTGCTATCCCTAGAGAGAGATCATGGATCTTGGTTGTAATTTATGCTAGTACCTATTTCAGAGAGAGGAGGAAAGTTTGGGATATGATCTTTGCTTATATCTCTACTGGTCATCTTATGCTTATTATTGGGGATTTCAATGCCACTTGTTCAAATATTGAGAAGCTAGGTGGCAAGACTTTCACTCCTAATATTGAAGTTCATGAGTTCAGAGATTTTATCAATTCCTTTGCTCTGATTGATTTGAGATTTAGTAGCTTCTCTTACACCTGGTGTAACAACAAACATGATAATGCCAGAGTCTAGGAATGCTTGGATAGAGCTCTTGTGACTGTTGATTTGCTTAACAATTTTTCAAAATCCAAACTATCTCATCTCTTCAAAATAGGCTCAAATCACTACCTCTTACTTCTCCAAGTCCAGGCCAAGGCAGTGCACTAGGTTCCGTATCCTTTCAGATTCTTTAAATTCTGGCTTGCTCATGATAGTATCAAGGATGTGGTGGTGAGAGCCTAAAGAGGTGCCCAAACTGATTCTCATGCCGTAAGGATCATTAAGTTGCTGAGGAAAATCAGATGTGCTTTGATCAAATGGAACAAAGATTTTGTTGAAAATATCTTTGACAAGGCCAAGAGGTTAGAGGAGCAAATTCAAAAATTGCAGAAAGAATATATTAGTTTTGATGGTAATAATATTCAGTTGCAAGACTATCTCTTACAAAAAATATTTGAGTAAATTAGGTATTGAATTGCAAGAATTATATCGGTATCAAAAGTATCAGATTAAATGGCTGAGAGATGATGATCAATACTATTTTTTTTATCGATCAACCATCATTCATTAAACAAGAAATAGAATTACCTCTATTACTTACTCAAAGATCTTGAAGTTATTGATGAAGCTAAGGTTGCCAATGCAATCATCCATCATTTTAATTCACAGTAGGAGAATCAGGATCTTGGTCATAATATAGTGCTCCCTTCGATCCATAAGAATATTGGTGATCTACAAAACTAGCAACTCACTACTCACATTTCTGAAAATAAAATCAGCAAAAGTCTATCTCAATTACCATCCAACCTATCTTTGGTCCTTGGGTTTCAAACCTTTATTTTATAAATATTTATGGTCTATTGTGAGAAATGAGATTGTGGCTGCAGTTCAAGAAGCGTTCAGGATTGGCTCTATGTTGAGGGATTGGAAGGATACTCATGTTGTTTTGATTTTGAAGAAAGATAATCTGAGAGAAGTCAGAAATTACAGGCCCATAAGCCTCTATAATACTTTATACAAACTAATGGCCAAGATCATTGTTAACCGTATAAAGCCCATGATCCCCGATCTAATTATGGTAGGCAAGGGGACTTCATGCTTGATAGAAATATCTCTGATAATATTATGATAGCCCAAGAGATCTTTCACTCTCTCAACTCTAGATCCATGAACAATCCTCTTGTGGTGATCCAATCAGATATGAAAAAGGCTTATGATCGGCTCACTTGAAGATACCTTGAAGCAATGCTTTGCCACTATAGGTTTCATAAAAAATTCATCAACTAAATTATGTGTTGTGTGCATTGGCCCAAGTTCTCTATGCTCATCAATGGCCTGCCATCTCTCTGATTTTTTTCTTCTGGAGGTCTACATCAAGGTTACCCATGATCATCCTTTTTGTTCATTTTTTGCTCTAATATGTTATCTAGATCATTGCAAGTTCATGTGCAATTAGGTCTTCTTCATAGGTATCAACCTCGCAAAGCCTATCTTCTATTTGCGAATGACCTTCTACTTATTACTAAGGCCACTAAAAAGAATGCACGAGTTCTGAAGAATATAGTGATAGCTTACTACAACCAATCTAGTCAATGAGTTAATATCAACAAGTCTTAAATCCACTTCAGTAGTAGAATACGGCCTATGATCAAGCAATATATTTTGAACTTATTTAATGTGCCTTTGAATGAAGATACTTGGCATTATCTTGGTATACCACTATCAACCTCCACTTTGAGCTTCTTTGATTTTAGTCCATTGTTTGGCCAAATCAACAAAAGGTTGGAGTCTCTCTTAGGCTGGCCACCTCATTCTTTTGCAATCCATTCTAAATATTGCTTATGTCTATCTCTTTTCTAACGTCTCGCTGCCCTAAATGATTCTTACTGAATTGGAGAAGATCTTCAAAATCTTCTTATGGAGCATGAGGTGGGCATCAAGAAGCTACATCTATTATCATAGAATATCATGTCTCTTAGGACTCGGCAACAAACTCTCCTGGCAAAGTCAACTGGCCACTTGACGAAAAGGAATTCACTATAGGCACAAATGGTGTCTTCAAAATATAGGTTCAAAAATTGAATCGATGACAAACCTAATAAAGGTGCCTCCCCTTTGTGGCATTCAATTGTTAAAGCCACTAAGCATTGATCAAGGTTCAAGTGGCAGGTAGGTAATGGTCAAAGCATCATCTCCTTTATAATTGCTGGCTTTTCAAGAAACCTCTTAACATCTGTGCTGTATTTATAGATACCTGTGTGATTCAAGAGGATTGGAAGGTAGCCTATTTATTTTTAGATGATGGGGGCTGGGACAGTGCTAAGTTAAACCAACTTTTTGCTCCTGAATTGAGCTCCATAATCCAGTCCATTCTTTTACCTATGAACCATTACACTATAGACTGGTGTAGCAAAACCTTGTGGGATCCAAGCTTCGAGTCTCTGATGCTTATGGTCATATTGTTCATGTTTAAAATCAAAATCATCCAGTCAATTACACTTGGATCTGAAAACTGAAAATAGCCTCATGTATCAAGCTATTCTAGTGGAAGATCTATTGGGAGCGTCTTCCATGCAAGGCATTGTTGCAAGCCAAGGGACTCCTACATCAACAACACTCTTTTTGTGACTTATGTCAGGATGATGCTGAGGACCTTCAACACTGTATAGTTTCTTGTCCTTATATGGCTGAGATTTGATTGAATCTTAAGAGAACATATCTTTCACCTTACAATGTCAGCTCTCTGGATGATTTAGTCAATCTCTCTACCAATCCCACTATTCCTCATCCTCACAATTTCATTATTTGCTATATAGCCAGATCGATTTGGAATTCAAGGAACAACTTCATATTTAATTAAAAGGAACACAGTGCCAACCATATTTAGCTCTTCGTTCTCAAGCATGCTTATGAATACCTTCAAACATCTTACAAATCTGTCTTGGCTAATGACTCATAGTTTTGCTTTGTCGACGGCTCAGCGAGCTCTTCTTCTTTTCTTACTCATGTCATATCTTAGGTATTCCCTCCCTACAATCGAGCCAAAGTTAACTTTGATGCTTCTTGGTCCAATGGAAGAGTAGGGCTAAGTTTTCTTATTAGAGATTATTATGGAGTTGTCTTGTATGCTGCAACTATCAAAACCATCATCCACTTTACTCCTGAGGCCAAACTTCTTATAGCTAGGGCTGGAAATGGATCCGACTGGGTTGGCCCACACCATCCTGAAATTTTTTCAGACTTTCAGCCGGGCTTAGGCCTGAAATTTTTTTTAAATTAAGGTCTGAGCCCAATCCAAACATAGTAGTGTCTCCATCACTTCGTCTGTGATCCCGTCACCATCCTATACTCTAGCGGACACCATCGATGATTTCAATTTTTGGGAGCTTGTCGTAAGCTTCCGCCACTGCCAAATCCTCATATCTATTGGCTCTGTTGTTCTAAAATCTATCTAGATCTCTGGTGACCCCAATTGGCCCCACGCCCTCATGCCACCGCTAATGCCTCCACCCACCATGCTATAGCTAGGTGACTGCTTCCGACCATTGTTCTGATGATCAAACCCCATCAATCAGCTAAGATCGCATCGTTTGATGGGGGTGACACTGACGATTGGTATGGGCTTCGATTGTAGTGCCCTGAGAGGTGGAGATGGAGACAACTTTAAAATCCTAAACCCCAAATCTCGAGAGGATGAGAGAATAGGGATTGAGAAATATAGATGACGAGGGAAGATCAGAAGAAGGGAGAGTCGATAGGAGTCATACCTGTTAGGAGCACTGATGAACAGCGAACGATGATGGCGATAGGAGAAGATAGAAGACTAGCATCGATGATGGCCGATGGGTGAAGACAGAAGACCGAAAGATGGGAAGAAGGGTTTTTAATCTCCCTAAATCTTGATATTTGGACAGACATGGACCAAAGGCTAGGGATCTTCAAGTTGGAGATGAAATGACGAACACTGGAACAACGAATAAATGTCACTAAGTCTTATATTCGGGCTAATTGACTAAGTCACTAAAGTAATTAGCTAAAGCTAACTAGCTAATTGACTAGGATCAGACTAACTCAGATTAGCTACTTGGGTTAAACCAATTTGAGCAAAAAATTAGGATAGGATCGAATATTCGAACTATTGATCGGACTCGAATTCAGACTCGGATCCAGACCGGGCCAAAGATATATCCGAGCCCAGCCCAAAAGATAAATGGGTCCTATAATTAGGCCTAAACTTGACCTGAACTATTTTGAGCCTAGCCCGAAGTCCGATCCAAAGTTGGCCCATCCCAATGGGCTTCGGATCGATTCGAGCCCAGTTTCAGCCCTACTTGTAGCTCGGAGCACAATTACCATTACAGTCTATCTGCTAGGCTTCACTCGAATTTATCTAGAGGGTGATTTTTCCATGGTGGTCTCAACTAGATTGCAAAACACGTCAGGATCTACTTGCAATTCAAAACCTATACTTTCATTCTTCCTCTACTAGCAAATATTATCCTTTGTGTTGCTTCCCTAGACTCTTATCATGTCTCTCATGTCTTTCGGAGAGCGAATCAATCAACTGACAGCCTCACCAGATGGCCCTCAGACAATCTATTCCTATCTTCTTCTTTGCTTCCTCTTATTATCAGAATGGTGGTAATGGCAGACATGGCTGGCCTTTCCTTTCTAAGGTCCTCATTTTTCTTTTCCTTTAGGGTAGCTCCCTACTATACCCGTCAAAAAAAATGAGATTCCTTCACTGTCATTCATTACCTTAACTCTCTCTCAAATAACTAGCCCACGGCCAGCCCTCAATTACAAGATCTTCTCCAATAGAAAAAAGATGGTCAATTTTTAGGTGCTACATATGCTTGGAGAAGAAAATCGAGCTACGAACTGGGTTGCTGGTCAAGCAAGACACCAAACTCTTCTAATCCATGCTACCAGTCCCATTCTCCCAACTTTGGGCCTCATTTTGTTGGCTGATATGCTAGGTGTACACTATACAAGATATGGAAAATTCTTTGTGCACCACGCACAGTGTAGAATTTCTACACCACACGTGGTGTTTCGCCCATACAACACCCCCCCTCCAAGGCACATTAAATGCATTGGGGGGGCGTGGGGAGGGGTTGCGTAGGCCAATCATCGTGCGCAATGTAGAAATTCTACACCGTGCATGGTGCACAGAGAATTTCTCTACAAGACATTAGTAGTTTAGGGCCTAGGCCCCTTGTATACCAAAAAAAAAAAAAAAAAAAATCCTACCCAAACCCCACATTGATAAATACATCAAAGCATGTGACTCACACATGACAATCAACAAAGCGGAGAAAAAGACATGCTAACAAAGGTACATTCTCAATATCTTCTTTATGCCATTTTTTTAACATCTTGAGAAATAACATGCAGCTTTAATTGCTGGCATTTTATGGAAACTTATCTTTTTTTTTTTTTTTTTTTTGTAGAAACTTACCCTTTTTTTCAAGGTCGGGTCCAAGTGCATGACTCATACTGGCAAATATCAAAGAGGAGAAAGGACTCACTAACAAATTAAGCTGCATTCCCAATATATTCTTTATATCATTTTTTTTCAATGTCAGAAAAATAAAATGCAGATTTGCTGGCTTTTCGTGGGAACATATCTTTTCTTTGGTTAAAATAACATTCTAATAAAGGTACATTCTCAACATATTTTTTGTATCATTTTTCGGATATCAAAAAATGAAATACAACTTTGCTGGTATTTTATGGAAAGTTATCCTATATTTGATTAGGGTTATGAGAAGAATAATGAATAACCTCCGTCCATTATTTGATTTAAATAATTTTAAGAAAGTTAGATGAAAAGAAGAGATTATCGATCTATTCTGACTACCAATTTGCATCCTCCTAAAGAAGGGTAGATGGAGCATGTAAGATATATATTTCTATATTGACAAAATTATTTTTCATTAATTTTTGACAAAAACTAGCACTACTATTATTTTTCTATTTATATTCCCTATTTTTAGTTAATTATTTATATGAAGAAATAACTATTTAAATTAAATTATAAATTAATTATTTATTCATATCATTAATATACATAAATAAATTAATTAATATATTACTAATTTATTTATTTATTTATTTATTTAAATTAAAGTTAATTTATTTATGTAACTATAAATTATAAATTAAGATTATAATTTCGTATGTTGTCCTACTTTTTTAGTATAAATAATTATTACAAATTAATAATAATTATATTTTTTTAAATCAAATATAATTTACTAAAAATATTATATAAATATTATCCATCATCATTTTCATTTCTTCTATATCAAACAAAAGAGAAAATTATTTATATCTATCCCTCTATATTTCACCAAATATACGAAAGGATGAATAGAAAATCCATCTATCTTCTACCTCATCTATCTTTCCTCTTTTATTTATCATATCAAATAAAGATTTGGTGTGCTACTCAAAATTAAATATTTTCTACAGCTTTGCAAGCTAGAAGAAAAATTGAGCACCAGAGAAACCCTTGGAAAAAACTAAAAAAAAAAACTTGGGAGGTTGTATCCTTTGTAAACAACGTCAGAAATAGTGGATCACCTTTTTTTTCAAAATACATTTTTTTCCATCTATTTGGAATTTTGTCTTCACTTCTCTTCATGTGCTTCATGCTTGATCCAAATTCAAAAACTTATTTTTAGACTGGAGACTCAAAAACTTCCACAAGTCAACTGATCAACATATGATCCTCATGCTAGTTGCTGCCATTATTTGCCGGTTTGGTTGTGTTGGAGAGAAACAAATTAACTCTAGAAATTTTCTAAGCAAGCATTCCATTGTTGCAAAAATTACAGCTAAAGATCTAAACCTCTTTAATGAATGGTCTGTTCTTTGTGATCATAAAATCATTCTTCAATTTTGTGGTATATGGTCCAGAGTTAACAACAATGCACGTGAAGTTGAAATGCATGCGCTTGGTGGACCATGTCCGGATTCCATTGGTCTCCTCCCCGTACTCATTCCACATATGTGAACGCAGGACGGGTTGAATAATCATGCCGCCGAAGACCATCAATTCTTGTATCACGCCAAAGATAATAATGTGAACTTAGCTACAATGGTTTATAAATTAATGTAACATTGAGGCACATAGCTAAGGGCCTGACCCAAGAGCAGCTCACAATGATGGAGATCACCATTCTTTTCTCTCTCATCCCTCTCCTTGCCTCACTCCTCTTCATCCTCTTCAAACCATCAACACTGAAGGGCCTTCCACCGGGCCCCAGCTCCTGGCCTATCTTTGGCAACCTCTTCCAACTAGGTGTCAACCCCCATGCCAAGCTCGCCGAGATGGCCCGAGCCCTTGGCCCACTCATCTCCTTGAAGGTGGGCTCCATGCCGATGGTCGTGGCCTCCACCCCCGCCTCGGCAAAGGAAGTCCTCAAAATCCACGACCGCAACCTCTCCGGCCGCTTCATCCCCCCCCGCCATGCACACCAAAGGATTCACCGAGTACTCCATGGTGTGGTCGCCTGAGCCTGGCGTGTACTGGAAGAATGCTCGCCGAATCCTCCAGCTGGAGGTCCTCGCACCCAAGCTTGTGGAGGCCCAGGCCCACGTAAGGGAGCTGAAGGTGACCAAGATGGCCGACTCCCTCAAAGAGAGGCAAGGAGAGGTGGTGAGGCCAAGGGATGTGGTGCACCGAACTCTATTGTTCGTTTGGTGTTCTCAAGTGAGGTGGGTAGAAATGAGATGGACCATCTGCTATGCAGGGCTGTGGACCTGACGGGGATTGCCCAGCTATCTAGCTTTTTCCCCATGCTGGCCATCGTCGATAGATTGAGCCCACGAAGAAGATTGATCAAAAAGTTGTTCCATATTTGGGAGGGGATGATCAATGAGCGGAGGGAGAGCAAGGGTGAATCTATTGGGGCAAAGTCTCCACATGATTTTCTCAGTGTATTGCTTAGTGCTGAGTTCAGTGATCCACAGGTCAATGCGTTGCTTCTGGTATGTCTCCGGATCTCTCACCATCCCATAAGAAGTTCGATTTCAGATTTTCTTTTTCTTTTTTAATATAGAAGAAGAGTACTGGATCCGATACCAACATATCCATATCTATATTTATTTTATCTGATGAATATAAATATGGATATAAATATTATTCGAATGCAAAAATTCATATCCATATTTATTTTAAACAGATATGGATATAATTCGAATATTGAAAGTATGGATATAATGACGGATATAACATAGATAATTAGACTCTATGACTATAAAGTCAAATATATTACTAAATAAATAATAAATTAGGTTAAAAACATGCTTATATTGTTGTATATTTAAAAAAAATTAATAAATATCATATAAAATCATATAAGCTTATATGTAAATTCGGATATTCGGATATCGATCATGGTAGTCTATCCATATTTATTTTTCTTTAACAGATATGGATATGGATACGGATGTTAGTTAGATCCTCAAATTTCTATCTATCTTGAGATTGATTCAGATCCGAAAACAGATCTGGATGGATAATATCCATACCACTTTCACTTCTTACGAAGACTATCTTATTCATTGGGTACAAACAGAGTTGGTCATAGGCCTAGTCTTAGGCCTAAATTATATTCATTTTTAAACAGAGCCTTATTTATTTAAAATTTGATATTTTCTATGCCCAAATCTAGCCATGATCAGCTCTAGCTAGATGAAGGTGTGATCAACGTGTGATTGGAGCAACAATGTCTATAATGTTTCTAAAAACTAAAAACTGATGCATAAATTTGTTATGTAACCATAACTCCAGCATTCGTGTTCCTTCTGATTAACCGAGCATTGCTCTGATAGCTATTCTGCACTACGATAGCAGCAAGTATCTGATCTAAACCATTAGATTTTTTTTCTTAAATTCTGCTCAGTGATGTCCCTCTCTTTTTAGCTTCATCGAACATGAGCTAAATGGCCAAATGAAACCTAAATCTTGGAGATGTAAGATTTATTTCATCTGTTTCATTGCAAGGACTGCATCATTATGGACTGCTGACTCTTTTTTCTTTCAAGGATATCTTCGTTGCAGGCACTGACACTGCCACTACAACAATTGAGTGGGTCATGGCAGAGTTGATCAAGAACAAACCGATCCTGGAAAACCTTCGCTCTGAACTCGAAAGGGAGATTGGAGAAGACATAGTGAGGGAGTCCCATCTACCTCATCTTCACTATCTTCATGCATGCATAAAAGAGACTCAAAGGTTGCACCCTGCTGTTCCTCTTCTCGTTCATGAAGCTCTGCAAACGTGTGAAACGATGGACTGCACCATTCCAAAAGGTTGCCACGTGCTGGTGAATGTCTGGGCCATCGGAAGAGATCCAGAGACATGGGAGGATCCATTGACATTCTCGCCGCAGCGATTTATCGACTCTTCGATGGGATACAAAGGAAATGATTTCAAGTTCATACCATTTGGTGAGGGGAGAAGGAGCTGTCCAGGAGTGCCACTGGTTAACCAAATTGTTCCCCTAATTTTGGCTTCGCTCATACACAGCTTTGAGTGGTCGATGCCCCATGGGATGGACTCTGGTCACTTGGACATGGACGAGAAGTTTGGGCTGACCTTGCACAAGCGTCATCCTCTCCTCCTTGTTCCAAGAGCAAGGAATTGATGCATGCACTAGCCACTGCAGGGTATCTATGCTCCTCTATCAGCAGTGAGATAACTATTCTAGAACCGTACTATTTCATGCTTCACTTGCAGTAAATTATAGAAGCTTATGGTTGATTGGATAGTAAAGTGTCCTAAAGTTCTCTTGGTACGTGATGCAAATAAGTATAGAAAGCATTAGAGAAGGGTACCAAAACTTTCATTTATCATTCTTGAATAATAACTTCATGATGATGTTTTCTTCAGCGGGATTTTCCTCATCCTCTCTAGCACGGGATTGTCTTTTAGATGGTACCGGTTTCAAATGCCCTTTCTCTTTTGAAAGAAATCTCCTTCTACTTTATCACGAACCGGAAACGTGTTGTGATAGGCTAGAAAATTCCATAAGGCTGTGATATACTGTGAATGTTTGGGTCATTGGAAGAGATGGGAAACATTGTAAGATCCATTACCCTTCTCGCCAAGACCTAATATCAAGTTTATACTTTATTAGCGTGGCGTGAAGAAGCTATTTTTGTTGTAATTGGGCTTGTTTCTGGGCCAGTAGGCCATGCTGGTTTGCTAAAACAAAAACTATTTTTCCCTTTCAAATCACTTATCCACTATGATTGTGAGCCGTTGGATTGGGGCTGAAGCTGATGTCCTACTGATTTCTCCACTTAAGAGGGCTGATACAGCTTGGAGAGAAGATAGAGAAAGAGAGAGAAAGAGAGGGGGTGTTGCAACCTTACTCCGATGGATAGTCGGTAGTCAGTTAGAAGTCGATTAGGAGTTGCACTTCGAAACTAACGGCGGAATCGCCGATAAATGAGGTATTGTCATCGAAAAAGGCGCACGCAATTCAGGTCAAGACGAAAGGCGATGATAGATCGAGTTTAGAGTGAGATGGTGCTGGGTTCCACTCGTCGTCAAAGAAGAAAGGTCTACAAAATAAGTCCCGCTGGAGGTGGCTTCGGCGAAGACCCTCCGATGCTGAAGTCAGTAAATGGCTTAAGAGAAAAAAATGACAGAGTCTTTGAATTTTGAGATTGTGCATCTACATCCCTGCTTATCTCTATTTATAGAGAGAGCAAAATGAATAATGAGAGGACAGACGATCATATCGACCATGTCCTGTCGTATGGCGTCGCATGGGTGTCTTTAAATATCGATGGCTAGCATGCCTTTTATTCAGCGCGCTCGTGACGGCAGATGCTACCGGGCATGGGGCCTGATAAATGATCCTGAGAGCACATTTAATAAGATCGTAGTATCCCATTACAGTGCACAGCTAGCCGATCAGGACATGGTGTCTGAGTGACATGATCTTGATGTGGTCTGTCAGAGTCGTACAATAGCCATGTTCGGTGCTTAGACAGTTGGTAGAGGTCCATTTTGTCCGGATTAGCAGGATGAAATTATCGAGCTGCCTTATCTTCGACTGGCGTAGTCAGCTGTTAACCAACCAGTAAGTCGGTTACAAGCCGAGCAGTCGTGGGAGGCATATTAATTTTAGTCGGGATGGTACCGATCGGGACGATCATCCTTCAGTCGGCTGGATATCAGTGAAGGCGCCCGACGTTCATGCAGCTGGGGGAACTTTGTATATTCAAGTCGGATTGATTATTAGTTAGTCGGTGCAGTTTTCTTAATCGGCCCTGAGAAGTCAGGATAGTCAGCTAAGTGATGGGAACATACCCCAATAAGGGGATTATTTCATCTAAAAAAAAAGAAAAAGTGTAGGGCTCTTTTGGAGCAGCTTAGAACTTAACTGGAGAAAGAAACCTCATCATCCTGGGGGTTTGAGTTTATACCTTGCTGTTGTTCTCTGTTTTCTGATCCCTTAATACCATTTCAATTACTTCGGCCTAGAAGTTCCACCAGGAAAGAATTACCATGACTTTCCAATGCTCTTGCGATCCAAATTTCGTTCTCAGCACAGCCGTTTGCCGAAGTGACAGGGGTCTTAGCCAAGCATACAGTTTGAGTTCTGTTAGAACACATTTTCTTTTACTGTTAAAGCAAAAGCAGGGGTTAGTTGCATGACTCTACCCTCAGCTATTCTACCATTGGCGGGTGGTGGGATCAGGGAATATGCTAAAATCTAAAGCTAAAGCTAGCTGGTTGCTTGCTGCTTAAGCTAAGCAGATGCCTCTCGTGATCCCGACCACGGTGGCATTAGCCCTCCTATTACCGTCTAGAATTCTATCAAAAATTATCTTATATTTGATTAAATATTTATTTTTAATATATATATATATATATATATATATATATATATATATATATATATATATATATATAATGTCTTATATCTTTAATACAAATAGGAATAGTAATGGATAAGATATCGGCAATATTTATCATATCCGTATCTCAACCAATTTAAATATATATATATATATATATATATATAATGTCTTATACCTTTAATACAAATAGGAATAGTAATGGATAAGATATCGGCAATATTTATCATATCCATATCTCAACCAATTTAAAATCTTATCATTTGACCCCATCCCAAATCTGATTATAAAATTATCTAAAAATTTTAAATTAATTTCATTAAAAAGAGATAAACACATCAGATATCCAAATCTTTCCGATGAACTTTTATTTAGGTCAGATTATTTGAATACCTGGATCCACCCAATCAATCCGAATAATTAGTAGTTAAGCTTTTTAAAAATATGGTGTTCGGATCCTCTTACCCTCTTATTATGTATATATTTTTATAAAATATTATAAAATATATATATAATTAGATTCGGAAGGTGGGTATCTTGAGGTCGAACACCAAATCCATCCCAATCCCAAATGAATTTTAAGTTTAAATCGCAAATCCTTTTCAAATCCTATAGGATATTACTAAATGGTTCTTATTAAGATTCAGAATAGATTGAGTATTCAAAAAATCTATTCGACTGCCATCTCTAATTATTACAGAAAGACTTATCCCATTATATTTAAAAGTATAAGGATATTTTTGGAAAAAAAATATCTAATTCTACGAAAATTAGATTTTTTCATATCTCATATGTATTTTTCTTTGAAATATAGAAATCTTATTTATATATGAAGACTACTTTTCCGCCTCTTTTTTTTGAAAACTCCAACTAAATATAAAGTATTTCTCTATTTTTTCATTGATCATACTTTTTTCCTCAGCTTCCCACTAAGTGTGCAATCGAGTTGAGTAGCTAGATGCTGAAACTCAACTCAATTCAAAATACTGGAGTTCAAAATTTGATTTAAGATCGATTGAGTTTTAATATTTCAAGATTGAGTTCGACTCAATGAAAAAAAGGTAATACTCAAAATTGATTTGACTTGATTCAAATATCAACTCAAACTACATCGGAGTTCAAGTTTAAACTTGAATTCCAGCTTTAGCCTACTAATATGAATATGCATAAAATCGAATATATTTGTAAACTTTCGAACTGAATATCTTACTATTTAAATTTAATTTAAAAGTTATTTAAATTACTCAAGTTTTATAGTAGTCAAGTCAAATAGTCCACGAGCAGCTCAATTTGTTTTCATCCCTATTTTTCATGGGTCTTCCTAATTTTTTGAGTCCTTATCAATATATTTGATTGAGCTTTAGCTTTCTTCATGATATATATTAAGCTTTAGTTTTTTTTTTTTATTATATATTAAGATTAAGAACGGCTAGTCAAGCGGCAACCATATCATGTGCACGAAACTCAAAAAAAAAAAAAGGCCAGACATAAGATCGTCCTTTACATGATACCCAGAACTCGGTTCTTGCAACGTCTTCTAGCATGATTTGCAATCGTTTCTTTGGCCTCTGCAAAATTAACTTCCCAGTATATGTATCAAAGCTGGAGATCCACAAAATCCGCCATCACGACGAGGCCGGTGCATCCAGTAGTAATAGGCGATGGGCTCACCTCGTTTCAAGATTGCTGTGATATTCCTGTAACTCGGCCGTTGCCCAAGACTCGGCAAGGAGAGTCAGAGTAAATAGGCTTGTTTTGGACCTCCATAGGCCCCCCCGTTACCATTTCTAACAGGAACTGCGCGACCACAAGATGAGCACGTGCAACCACCCCTGAAATATATCCGATGGGCCCAAGTACCTTACTTCCCTCATTTCAATCAAAAACTATATTAAAAAAAAAAAAAAAAAAAAAAAGAAAGAAAGAAAGAAAGAAAGAAAGAAAGAGGGAGAAGAGAAATAAACACACACAAAGAGAACTTGCAACCATTGAACAATCAATATATCTTCACTTTTGTATCTGTCTATACTCACCCTTCTTCTCCTACTTACTTTTGCCATTTAACTATTGTGTATGCTTTCTTCTATTCTTTTGCAGGTTTATATTTTTATCAAAAATACTATTTTATATATATAGCAATTTGGTTTGTTTTATCGTAGTCTTCTCTATATCATAAATAAATTTTTTTTATATCAAAAAATAATAATAATAATTTATCTAGTCAAGCTTTTTCTTTTGGTTGATTACATACCTAGTAAGGCTTTTGTTGGTATAATGTGCTATATGGATCAAGTGGTAGAAATTTAACTACATTCAATGTTCAAAGGAAAATATAACATCATATTCCAGTAATGAATAGATAATTGGTTGATATGGCCAAATAGTAGCACCATGTTTTGCAGTAGCTTGATCGAGTTTGAAATGGCATAGTATTTTTATTGCTTTTTTTTCTAAAAATAGTAGTGATATTGTTAAAGCAAGCTTTTTTTTTTTTGGAGGGAATTAAAGCAAGTTTTGTTATTTTCAATATTTTGTAATGTTGACATCCTTATTCTAATAAATAGATCCTTTTATATCAAATTTCTAAATGCTAAAAACCTAGCTATCTAAGGTCTAGATCAATCAAGATCTTAGTTTATCTTGATTGAGATAAAAGGTTAGAAAATTTGAAAACATCTAAGATTTGTTTAAAATATGAGATAATATGTTTAGAGACGGCTTAACACATATGGAGGCTTAAAGTTAAATACTAAAATGAGATTTTTTTTCTATTAAAATTTATATAATTTTTTTATTAAAATTTTATTTTTTTAACTTTTTGAGATGTAAAATTTCTAATTAAATTTTTATAATCAAGTTTTTCTAACATTTCTTTTTCAATTGATAATATAATAAATTTATTTAATCTTTTTTAAGGGTTGATCTTAAGTAAGATTTCAAATTTAAAAAAAAATTGCAAATGAGATGCAAAAGTTAGAACAATAAAAAAATCTGGTTATTGAATGCAAAGGTTAGAACAATAAATTTTAAATTAAATAAAAAAATTTGTAAAGATTAGAATAATACTATCTGATTGTTGAATGCTGATTGCAAATAAGATGAATAATCAATCGAAACTAATTACCTTGTGCAGAAGTACAAAAATTAAATATTATAAAGAGAAGAGCAAAGAAAATAAAAAATAGAGAATTGAGAAATAAATATTATAAATTAAAATAAAGAGTTGAATTTATAGGAAAAAATATAATTGTTAAAGCATTGATTAATTGAAAATTGATACTCAACAAAAAAAATGAGAGAATTAAGGAAGGCAGGCGGCGTCTCGGTCTCTCAAAAAGTCCCAAAAAAATCATGAGTTTTTTTATTTTCCCATCGCATGTTGCTCAAAAAAAAATATGGGGCCTAGAGACTCAACCCTTCGCCCCTTCCTTGCTGCTGGGCTGGAAGCCTGAACCCCGTCGGACGGTCAGAGATGTCCCGTCGCCCCTCAAGGCCTTCGCTGCCGCCATCGCGCATTGTCCTATCATCCCTCAAGGCCTTCACTATCATCGGATAGGTCTGCATCCTCTCTATCGCCTGCGCCTCCGACGGCCTCCTCACCAGTGTTGCCCTCGCCAGCTTCGAGGCCTCCCTCTACAAGCCCTCCGACGACCCTACCGTCCGTCCGAATTACCGACTTCTTAGATTTCACCATCGAATCTGAAGCCGACAGCATCCTCGCTACCATGCTTTTCACTCGCAGCCCCACCAGGCACCGGCTCTTCTCCACTGCCGACGCTTTTCGCATCCTCACCAGTCATCAAGAACCACTCCCATCTCGCTGCTCACCATCTCTGATGATGCTCTTCTCGCCTTCTTCGCAAGATCTTCAGACGATCGAATGGCGGCAGCTACTGGACATTCCTCCGACAAATCTTCGGTGGCCTTTGGTGGACATTCCTCTAGCGGGAGCCTAAAGCAAAAGTTTTGGTGGCCTTATCCTTCAGCCGGCCCTGAATATGTTAGGGTCAAAATATCAAAAACTTAGTCTATATAATAAATCTAAAATTTATAATTATTTTATGCCATTCATTTTGAAACTTTAAGTTAAAAATTATCTATTGAAAAAAATCAAATGAATGATTAAAAATACTGTATTTATCAATGCTTTAGGATTTATTGCTTTGTATCAACTGAGCTAATGAAGGCCGAGATTTTCTGTACATTGTAACACCGAGGGGCCGATAGAAACACCTAAGATCTTACAGAATTGGACAAGATGAAATCCTTGCTTTAGGTATTCTTGAGAGAAAAAAGGCACACTATTACCAAGTTATTTTCTTTAAACTACTGGTGTTATAACCTTCTATTAAATGCTTCTTGTTATCGTATCAAACACATATTTTTTGTGTGCAAAGTACGAGTCTAGGTATACGCAAATCATCCCCCCCCCCGCTTTTGATGAACACTGGCAGTGCAAAATCGAACCTTCCTTTTTTTAAATCTCTATTGTCTGCACATGAAAAGAAAACGTGGTAAAGCGGGCAAGATCGGATTCCTGTTGGACCAGCTCGCAAGCCACCGTGCATCCGGATCGTAGTGTCTTTCGCGCGAATCCACCGTTTGATCATCTGGTGCTCGCTTTGAGACCGGTGCAGGCGGATGACTGATGGAGTTTGTATCGCTTTAAGTTCTGTCCCGTGGGTGATCCATCGGTGGATGGGCTCAAAGGAACGTGAATCGTTGTTTGGCGCGGAGGATCCAACCGCAATCCCACGCATCCTTGCGTGTCCCTAACCGTCCCACTGCCAACCCGTACTCGGCTACCGAGCCGAAGCCGCGCCATGCAGGATGGCATCTCTGCCCGCCAACAACGGCCGCCAGTGCCAGCGGCATCGCATTGATCACATCTTCTCACACATCCAATCTTTACGTCACAAAACTTTAAAGAAGAACCAAGGAAGCATAACCATTACACCACCACTGAAGCCCACTGAAATATATGCCCAATGGACAAGACCACACCTTAGTATATTAATCCTAGGTCTTCTAATCCGCCTTCCCCAGATACATCCAAACCCACCTCTCTTATATATTTCTTTAGCACATAATATATATAATAATAATATCAAGATAACTCCAATTTTGCGGTCTTCCAACTCAAACAGAGCCTGCAAAATACTACCGTAAAAAGGATGTTTCTGAGGCTGGCTCTGTAAGCCAATGGGAGAGCCTGACCAACGTGCGGCGCGTACCTGTACGAGGCTTTCCTTCCCGTATATGTTATCCATGTCCCGGCCTTTCGCTCGTCTCCTCTTCCCTCTTCCACTCTGCTTCTAAAACTCCAAGATACGGTTCCAACGTCATGGCCGGCGCTTCCACACCATATTCCAGCGTATGGAAGCTCTACAAGCCTTACTGGAAGCGGATCAATTTCCTGTCCATCGCCGCCATCGCCGTCCTCTGCTCCGCCTCCTACCTCCTTGGCATCTGGCAGCACGGCGGCGGTGGTGGCAGCAGCACCTCCCGCGCTGCCTCCTCCACCATCCTGGCCACCGTCTCCTGCAACGATAACAGTAACTCCCCCTCCTCCACCACCGTTACTACTCTCGACTTTGCCGCACACCACGCCGCCGACGAGTCCGCCTTCGACGGCCCGGCGAGGCGGGACTTCCCGGCGTGCGACGCAAAGTACTCGGAGTACACGCCGTGCGAGGACGTGGCCCGGTCGCTCAAGTTCCCCAGGGACCGGCTGATCTACCGGGAGCGGCACTGCCCGGCGAAGGGGGAGGAGCTCCGGTGCCTTATCCCGGCGCCGGCGGGCTACCAGAAGCCGTTCCCGTGGCCGGAGAGCCGCGGGGTGGCGTGGTTCGCGAACGTGCCGCATAAGGAGCTCACGGTGGAGAAGGCGGTCCAGAACTGGATCCGGGTCGATGGAGACAAGTTCCGGTTCCCCGGCGGCGGGACCATGTTCCCCAACGGTGCCGACGCCTACATCGACGAAATCGACCGGCTCATCAACCTCCGCGATGGGTCCGTCCGGACCGCCATCGACACCGGTTGTGGGGTGGGTTCTTCTTCCCTTTCCACGTGCTCTTTTCTCTTCTCTCCCATTTTATTGTCTTTATGGCGGTGTACCGGCCGATTCGCCGGCGGGTTATGCCGGCTCCGGCCAAAAGATCAGATTTTGGGATGTTCGTAACTTAGCTGAGGATTCCATAATTTATTTTTTGATTTATTTTTTGGAAGCATGTGTTTGTCTCTTGGAATTCCTGATTTAGCAATCAATTAATATATTTATAATTAAGCACAATAAACCACAAGGATTCTTGTAACTTTTAACTATCTGTGATTTCCCGTTGGTAACTTAATATCAGGGAATTGGATTAAATCGTCGGTTTTTTCTGTAATTAAGTTAAGTAGTTTTGCGTTTTATAATTAAGTCTGATAAGAACACGCTACATTTGGAATTATCTTTCTATATTAGTGTCAGAAATTGGACAAAATTGTGTTCTGTTAGTTTTTTCCCTTTGTAAAAAAGCTCGAAATTTTGGGCAGTCCACGGGATTCTCCATGACTCGGTCAAGGTCAACGGTCAATATGAGAAAAGCGGTTTCACCAAGTCAAGTCGGTAACTCAGTTGGCTCCCATTGGAGAACAACTGTAGCCCGTTGGTCTTCTTCTAGATCACTGAATTCTTTCAATCAACGGTGAATGCAGGTGGCGAGCTGGGGAGCTTACCTTCTTTCCAGAGACATCTTAACAATGTCATTTGCCCCAAGGGACTCCCATGAAGCGCAGGTCCAATTCGCCCTCGAGCGAGGTGCGCCGGCCATGATGGGCATCCTTGCCTCCAACCGCCTCCCCTATCCATCGAGGGCCTTCGACATGGCGCACTGCTCTCGCTGCCTCATTCCTTGGCATCAATATGGTAATTCTCCTATATATCCTTCCATCACTTTGCTTCACTCTTAATGATACCACTCTTCTTCCTTGTATAATTAATTTGTTTTAGTTCCTTCAAACAGATGGGCTCTACTTGATTGAGATCGACCGCATTCTGAGACCGGGTGGGTACTGGATCCTGTCAGGTCCTCCTATCAACTGGAAGCGCCACTGGAAAGGGTGGCAGAGAACACAGGAGGACCTAAGTGCAGAGCAGTCAGCTATCGAAGCCGTAGCCAAGAGCCTCTGCTGGAAGAAGATAAAGGAGGAGCGAGACATTGCAATCTGGCAGAAGCCCACCAACCACATTCACTGCAAAGCTAATCGCAAAATCATCCAGTCTCCACAGTTCTGCACAGATCAGAATCCTGATGCTGCTTGGTATATCCTGCATTCAAAGCTTTCATTCTTTGATCCAATGCTCTTCCTAAAAACCTCCTTGAATTCTTCACTCAAAAACAAAAAAAAAAAAAAAATGCAACCTCTTTGAATTGCGAATGTAGGTACACAAAGATGGAGGCTTGCATTACTTCCATGCCTGAGGTGGATTCAATTCAAGACATTGCTGGCGGGGAATTGAAGAAATGGCCAGAGAGACTGATGGCAGTGCCACCAAGAATTAGTAGTGGAAGCCTCAGTGGGGTTACTGGTGATATGTTCTTCCAAGATACCGAGATGTGGAAGAAGAGGGTGGGGTACTACAAGAAGCTGTTCAACCTAGGACAGAAGGGTAGATACCGCAACCTGCTTGACATGAATGCTCGGTTTGGTGGATTCGCAGCTGCCATGATCGATGAGCCAGTGTGGGTCATGAACGCTGTGCCTACTGCGGCAAATGTTAACACACTTGGTGTTATCTATGAGCGTGGCCTAATCGGAACCTATCAAGATTGGTGAATTCTCATTTCAGAAAATCTGGGAACTCTTGCTACTTCTAGCTCTAATTTTTGATTTCTCACATTAATTTCCCTTCAACGCAGGTGTGAAGCAATGTCTACATACCCAAGGACTTATGACCTCCTTCATGCTGATTTGGTGTTTACTCTTTACAGTGACAGGTAGTGCGCAAATTTTTTTCTCCTCCCTCCTTAGCTCTAAGTATGGATCCAATATAAGATGATGAAATGAATGATCACAGATGCGAAATGGAAGACATTTTGTTGGAGATGGATAGAATCCTGAGGCCTGAGGGTACAGTGATCATTAGAGACGACATTGATGTTTTAGTGAAGATCAAGAGCATTGCGGATGGAATGCGATGGAAAAGCCAGATTGCTGACCATGAAGATGGTCCTCTCAAAAGGGAGAAGATTATGTTGGCAGTCAAGGATTATTGGACGTTAACAGACCAATATCAAGAGCAACGAAATGGAGCTGCATAGCAAAAGGAGCTTTAGAGCATGGGATTCAGCTATCATACGTGTCTGGCTTCATTTAATTTCTGTGATTCATTCTTTCATAATTTATTGGTGCTGCCTTGTTCTCTCTTGTCCTGATAAGTGGAAAATATAATAGGGGAGCATAGTGGAAGAAAATCTTGGAGCCAAGCAACTCGGGATGCTATGGTCCAAGAAGGAATTATGATTTGTATTTGTTTGTTTTTGTTGGATGGCTCCATTATATGTGATATTGACTGCACAGATTTTGTAACAACTCGGCAACCAAAAGTGACAAATGTTGCTAATTTTCCAACAAATTGTTCTATATTTGTTCTAATCTGGTTCATATCGGGTTCTCTGCTGCTTACAGATCACAGAAGTTTAATAACAATGTTAACTAATTAACTAATTACATTATCAAAAATAGTCTATATACAACTCACTGAATGACCATAGTCACCAAGTCAGGAGATAAAGAAAAACTCAATGATTAACCACTGCATTCTCTAGACTATAACCATCCTTCTAATAAGTATTTCAAGACCTTAACCACTATTATCCTCTTAAGACCGATCTAGTGGTTTCACTGGACGGTGATATTACACCAAACTGTTGTGTTCTCACAGCCATTTATTATACTCTCATGCACATAAACGCACATATTTTATTTTTCTCTATTGAAGTTCTAACATTGCTTTATTTTGCAATCTCTGGAGGCTGTTAGTTTGCTATTGCAAGAAGTTTTGGTGATTCATACATTAGTGGTGATACATGTTCCTTTGATTAGGATTCAGTTGAGTCATGCAATTAATGTTCACTCCCTCATGGACCTCTCTATATAAGGCAAATGGGTGTCTCAAAGGATGCCTGCAACCAAGGACTGATAGCCATGGCAGCAGCTAAGTCATTCATCTCTCTGCCTTCCATGTCACTCTCTGCTAGAGCTACCTTCATGCTCTTGCTCATGGCTATGACTGCCCAATCTCCAGTGGCTCAGCCTCAGAACTGCTCAGCTGCACTTGGTCGGCTCACGACTTGCGCTCCCTTTGTCATTCCTGGCACCGGCCAAGGTCCTCCTAGTGACCAGTGCTGTGCTGCTCTTCAAGGAGTAGACCACACCTGCCTCTGTAACACTATAAACATCATCTCTCGCCTGCCTAGCAGCTGCAAGCTCCCTCCAGTCACTTGCAGTAATGACCTCCCTTCATCTCCTTTTAGAACTTGCTTAGTAGGATCCTTGCATGCATTCCTTTCACTAATGTTTGTCTTCTGATTTTTTATGGGCAGATGCCTGAGTTTGCCATGAAGCGCGCCCACTGACTGCAGAATCAATAAACTGGGATCTTGCCAAGATTTTTCACTCTCTCCTTTTTTTGTCTTTCCAGGATGTCATCTGATCAGAAGAAGAATTTGCAATGAATAAAATAAGTCTACCCTTTCTGTCCACGTCGATCAAGTCCTTTCAACGATTAAGACTATACTATAATCATGGCTAATTAAGATTACAAAGAAGAATTAATGTTTAGTGAGTCACAGCATTGAAGCTCTCAACCATTGCTTCTTCTGTAAGTTGCCTAACTTTTAAGCCAGTCATGGTCTGTTCTACCTACAAGACTCCTGCTTTTCACTAAAAGAGAGGGTACTCTACACAAATCAGTGCCAACAAATCTTGAGAGCAAGTTTATGCACTAATTGTTGATGTGGACATTGGAGAGCTCACATAAAATCAACAATGATAATGGGCTCTTTTCTAACCTAACAAAGCTAACCTTCTCTTATTTCTAGTCATCATATCTATCGGTTAGATTACGTTGAATAGAAATCAAATGGTTAAAATATTTTTATGGCATGCGACAAGCATTCAGACAAATGGATAAAAATGCTTAAATATCCTTGATTCTTTGATTAAGATATGAAAGAAAGTAGACTGTGCAGAAGATGACAATGGCATCACAAAGAGTAGTCCGTCCTTTGCACGACAAGACAAACCAATTATCGTGCATGCATGATTTAAATATTACTTCACAAACATGCCAGACTTTTAAATTAAGTTTGTAATTAATCAGATCTTCAGTTCTGAGGCCTGATCTAGTTTTGGAGTCAACTCTCTTTAGAGGAGAAACAATATCATTTGAGCTACTTATATAGCCTTGGGCAACTTTGCCATCATGTGGTAGATTGAGCAATGCTTTGGACCCCTAAAAAGAACGTCGGAATTTATTTAAAAAAGAAAAAAAGAAAAAAGAACACCGTCACGTTCAGACAGGAACTCAAGCTGTGAGAGGTTGTTTCGCCCAATGTTGGCGTATCCAAGACATTTCCGTGCTGCATTAGATACCATGCTTACGAAATACTAATATAATGGCCACAATGGACCCACTGCATGCCAAAATCAATTGCATGCAAGCTGATTAAATAAATATTCCATTAGAATGGTCCATCCTCATACCTTCTAAAGCATCTAACGACTCAAATGTAGATCATGATGTCCTAATAGAAAATCTTCAGACGAAGAGATCTAGGTAGGTGAACATGAATAATAAAGAAATTAATGAGAATTTAACGTGAGAGAGAGAGAGAGATCACAGAGATGTGCAAAGAAAATAAGGGTGTCATGTTAGGGATCTGGGTGGATAATAGCTTGTCAACTGAGAAATCTCAGTGTTGAGAAATGTTTTTAGGGGGCAGAGATCCAACAATCCGGATGTTAAAGTGCATGGAGAATTGTTAAAGGGAAGAGACAAGATTGTTTAGTTTAATACGTTTATGAATGGTTCGAGTTTGGAGTGATGTTTCACCAAATGTTTGCACCTAGATAATTTAAAATAAAAGACGGATCTTTCTCTTCTTCTGTGAAAATATGCAACGGCTAGCTCAAGCAATCTTTCCCTAAAGGGGAAAAGAAATGCTAGATATAAGACAATATCCACAAATGTAATTCCCTTTCCCTTTTGCTAAGGTTTGCCATTGTGTAGGTTGAACGCTAGCAGCTTCCTGCCCAGGTTACTGTTTTGGCGGTTGAAGCCCTTTAGGGGAAAGGAGTATCTATATATTTAGGTCCTATTTAGATGTTGGTTAGGAGATGGTTGGGTGATGATTATCCCCTTAACCAGTTAAACAACTGCAAAAAATGATGTCTTAACTTACATCATTCATTTAGTTAATGCTCCAAAAGTAGCAAAACTAACAGGGTCAAATTTATTTCGTGGAGAAAAGTTAAATAGATTTATCCACCAATACACTGCCTTCTCTCTCTTTACTTCTTCATTTTTTCCCTACAATTTATCCTATTAATCTTTAAAATGTTAACTAAATAGCAAAAATAATTTTTACCAATATTTATCTGGCTAAGGAGTGGTTACCAATAATATTAAAAGTCTCTCTTCCTGGTTAGCCATTGGGGAACCAAGCAGGACTTTGTTGCCTATTTGAATGACAGGTGCACAATATTTTTGTGGCATCTTCATAGGGATGAGGAGTGAACTGGAGAGGGACAACATGATCTAAAACTGAGAGTCTTAAGTCGTCCGTTTAATCTTACCAGAAAGCATGGGGATATTATCACCTGGATAGGACAATTAATGCCTCCAAAGAGGTGATTAATCCGGAGTCTCTCAGTAGTATGTTTCATAAAGTGTAGTTCATAAACTGCAGATAGTATTGATGACTATGAATTGATATAAGAAAGATGCCATATCTACTTTATTGTTGGCCCTCTAATGCAAGCAGATTTTTTTGGTCTTTCTGGATAGAAAAAAGGTCACATACTGTGATATATTCAAGTGCGAAACAAGAGCAAAGAATTGGAGATGCACAAGGTGGTGAAGCCAGGCCAATGGTTCATCACAGGCTCTGCTAGTATACCTTGGAGCTCTCAGCCTGGCATTCTCCAAGGCAAAATTGATCCAAATTCACTATGAGCTATGCAAATGCATACAGGCTGCCCCAAATACAAGCATTTCACCAGTCCAGCTTTTGGTTTAATCTCATTTTTCATCCAAATTTCTCCTAGCTAGTTAGTTGGATAGTACTAATTGCCAAATATTATTTAATAAGCTTGATGAATGACCAAAGCAACCCAATGTACTAATGTCCATAGCAAGTAGCAACATAGCCAAAGTCCATGCATATTGCATTCATACATGGGTACGTAAAATATAAAGAGGGCCTTTGAGCTGGGCCTAACTATATAAATCAGAATAGCGGGCCGAACAAGCCCAGTTTAGCTTCACCATGGGCGGGGTCAAACAAGCCATGGGCCCAACCAGTTGTGCATCCCTGAAAGGAACTATCAAACTGGAGATCCTGCTGTTGTAGGATGCATCATCATATTATGTTGTTCAAGCTCTCATCCCTACGAAATAGATTGATAGGTCTTCTGTGAGAAAAGGGAGGAAAACCACACCCAAATAGATTGGTAGGTCTTCATCTTTCTTTAATATTTTTTGTTTCAGAAAATTTCTACAGAAAAGTTAGATTGCTTTCAGATCTTTATTGAAACTTTCAGACCTTTATTGAAAACTTGCGCAAAGAAAAAAAAAAAAAAAAGGAAGAAATGTCTTCCTCTGCCAATGTCCACAGGGTCATGTATATTCATGAAAAATGCTAAATCTTAACTTCTATCCAGGCAAAAAAAAAAAAAAAAAAAAACAATATCCTAGGTTAACAATATATCAAAACTCACCCTTTTTATATTTCAAGCCACACAAATTATGTTGAGAGAGTTATCTTAAATCAACAATATCATGATGATTATCATCAGTATTGTTTTGAAAGAAGACCCTCAATTGCACATTTACACCTTGTATATATAACAGATATTTAATTTGTGTAAAAATCTTCATTCACCGTATGGACGTCGGTATGAATACGCTCAACCATCCTAAAAAATTATTATTTGATATGTAACACAAATTTGATTGTTAACCCTTCTATTTATTATATTTTTATATTATATTTTGTTGGATTTTGCCTATGTGGGGCTCAATATTTAATGGGCCACGTGAGGGTTTAAGAGAGTGCCCTCTCTTTTGCCCTCTTATTTTCTCTCTCGATCTCTGATACACACGCACGCGGCTCGAATGCCGCCGTTCGAGAAAAAAAAAATTCTTTGGCTGTAATCTTTTGGCTCCAATCGGAACGGTGATTCAACTCCGATTGATCTAAAAATTTGCAGACATGTTTTCTGCATATGGTTCTCTACATCCAACGGTCTAATTGTTATTGGGTACTCTCTAACCTAGATTTTTATTTGACTTTGAATTATAAAATTTTCGAGATTGCTGTTTGTTGTGGATTTGGTGATTTGTGATCTATGTGATCTCTGGAATTTCAAGAAAAACTGTGTATCTTACTGATTATAGTGAAAAATTTTCTCTCTGGCTTGGCCTGTGGTTTTTTTCGTTTCTGAATTTTTCATATAAAATTTCTGGTGTTCTTTTGTGCAGTTTGATTTATCTTTGTTATTGGTGCTGGTTATTATTGGTTGCTCGTATTTTCTTAACAAATTGGTATCAGAGCCAGATCGGCTATAGTAATATTGTGTGATTAGATGGAGGACAATGGCACAGGCATCATGTTGAAATTAATCCAGTCGAACTATTCGATCTGGAAGCTAAGGATGGAGGATTATTTATACTGCAAAGATCTGCATGAGCCCATCGAAGGAGACAGCACGAAACTAGAAGGCAAGTCAGAGAGAGAGTGGTAGGTTATGTATAAAAAAGCTGTTGGATTAATCAGACAGTAGATTGACAACAGTATATTTCATTATTTTGCCACAGAGACCAATGCTAATTCACTCTGGACAAAATTAGAGGAGTTGTATGAGAGAAAGAGCCCACAAAATAAGATGTTTTTGATGAGAAAGCTAGTCAACTTGAAGTACAAGGAAAGCCGTTCAGTGACTGAACATCTCAGTGAGTTTCTTGACTTGATGAACCAATTGACTAATGTTAAAATAATCTTTGATGATGAAGTATAGGCATTGCTCTACTGAGTTCTTTACCTGACAGCTTGGAGACACTTGTTGTATCACTTAGCAATTCTATCCCTAAAGGTGTTTTGACATTGAATATGGTGAAGGACAGCATGTATAATAAAAAAACAAGACGTAAAGAGTAAGGAATCTCTAACTAATCTGAGGCACTTGTTATAGAGAGGCAAGGGAGGAGTAACAGCAAAGCTCCTTAGCACCGTAACAAGAACAGAAGGAGATCACAAGGAAGGAAGAACATCAAGTGCTATCATTGTGGCAAGATAGAACACTACAAGAATGAATGCAGAAAACTCAAAAGAGAGAATTCAAAAGAAAAAGATGAAGAGAAAGATGACAAAAAGAAGGGTATAGCAGCAGCAGCTTCAGATGGTGATGTATTCATCGTTTGTGATGATGGATATGTCAACCTCATCTGTCAGGATTCTACTTGGATAGTTGATTCAGCTGCTTTATATCATGTCACATCACGACATGATTTTTTCACATCTTATGTGAAAGATGACTATGGCCAAGTGAGAATGGGAAACAATGGTGTTTCTAAAATTATAGGCATGGGAAATGTATTGCTAGAGACCAGCATAGGAGGCAAGCTGCTGCTGAAGAATGTTGGATATGTGCCAAACATTCACCTCAACTTGATTTCCATAGGTTGCCTTGACGAAGAAGGTTACTATAGTACTTTTAGTGAAGGAAGATGGAAGCTTACTAGAGGTTCACTGATAAAAGTCAAAGGCAAGAAGTTGGACACTCTCTACAGGACAGAAGTTAGGATATGTAGAGGAGAAGTGAATGCTCTTGAAGACTCCTCTATTGAGCTGTGGCACAAGAGGTTTGGTCACATGAACAAGAAAGGCCTAGAACTTCTTGCAAAGAAGAAACTCCTACCAGATTTGAAAGGTACTGATCTAATACCATGTACTCATTGTTTGGTTGGTAAACAACATAGACATGCATTTCATAGATTATATCCTCATAGATGTCAAAGTATTCTTGATTTGGTTCATACTGATATCTATTCTATGAATGCTAAAAGTTTTGGTGGTGCTACTTATTTCGTTATCTTTATTGATGACCACTCTAGAAAGGTTTGGACATATCTTTTGAGATCTAAAGATCAGGTGATAGATGTATTTAAGCATTTTCATACAAGTGTTGAAAGAGAAACTGAAAAATAATGGAAGTGTATTCGTGCTAATAATGATGGTGAATACAGAGGTTCTTTTAAGAAATATTGCAAAAATCTTGGTATTAAGCTTGAGAAAATTATTTCAAAAATACCTCAGCACAACGGAGTGGCAGAAAGGATGAACAGAACAATTAAGGAAAGGATACGATATATGCTTTTATATGCTAAGCTGCCTAACTCATTTTGGGATGAGGCAATGAGGACTGTAATTGATTTAATTAATCTTTTTTCTTCAGCTTATTGGATGGTGACATACCGGATAGAGTATGGACGGAGAAAGATATTTCCTACAGACACTTGATAGTGTTTAACTGCCAGGCATTTGTTCATGTTCCTAAAGATGAAAGATCCAAGCTTGATAGCAAGGCAAGATAGTGTATTTTCTTAGGTTATGGACACGAAGAATTTGGCTACAGACTGTGGGATCCAGTTGATAAGAAGGTGAGATGTTGTGTTCATGGAAGATCAAACTATTGAGGATATTGAATAGACCAAAAAAAGACAGTCATTCAGAGATGATCTCAGTGATATAGGTATAGTCCCTTCATCTGCAGTTAACAGAGGAGAGATATAGAGAGATCACCATGAGCCAGTGGATGTTGAGATTCCTGTTGATATTATACCTACACCTGATGAGTCTCCTACAGCTGATGAAGCAATCTCTGTGCAGCCTGATGAGAAGGAACCTACAGAGTCAGTACCTTTGAGGAGATCTAGTAGGGAAAGAGAGGCTTCTACTAGATATTCTACTCATGAGTATATGTTATTATTGTTGGGAAGGGAACAGTTTCCCCCCAAAATGTCCAGGTTGCATCTAAAATTTTTTTCTAATATTCTACTTGTTTAAAGATCAAATACTTACCTGAATCACAGTAAAATCAGAGATCCAATCTCAAATTATCTGATATAAACCTGCGCGGAGGTCTGGATATGCAAATCCTCTACTTCACATGTACGTCAGACGCCGCAGAAAAGCAGGATGAACTCCAATCCAATTGACTTCACAACTCAATCAATGGAGGGATGAGATGTGATGATGTGACATCTCACACCAGCAGGTAGGATGCCTAAGAAGGATCCACGCTCAAGAAGAGGAGGCGGCAACAAAGGGAGAGATGTAGAAGGTGAAGGATCTCTCTCTTCACACGTTTGTCTCTCTCTTTCTTTTTTCTCTCAATTTGATTTATTTGCTATTCTATTCTTTTCTTTCATCCATAGGTAGAGATCCTCTCTATTTATAGATGATTCTCATGACCCAATGAGAGGAGGACTCTTTATTCAAATCTTATTTGAATTGGTCCAATACTCATGAAAGAAGAACTCCTATATGAGATATAATTGCCATCACGTATGACATCCACTTGCACTCACTCCCACACCCACTTGGGACATCCCAAATAAGCACCAAACTAATTTTTGGTCATGCTTCATGAGTCGGTACTTCCAATGCAAATAGGAATACTCATATCTCATCCAAAACATATCCGATTTGAATCCGATTCGAAGCCGGTTCGAAATAATTTCAAAAGACTGTCAATCCTAAACTCTTTAAGATTTTTATACTAAGTCTAACTTAGATTTTGGACCTATTTAAGTCTAATTAATTCATATCTAATCTAAAATTAATTAATACTTAAATTCAATCTTTTATATATTTCATGGATCATAGATAGAAATTGTTCATCCCCAGGATTGAACCTGAACCTCATGTGTAGTGCTAGCTAGACATAGTCAACTCTTCAATCCCGTTTGATCCATAACTCAATTCTCAATTAAGTTAGCTTATATGTTCAATCAAGTCAAGTACTTTCAGATTGGACATATAAACATAGATCAATTTCTTCCTACTTTGTCTGACTTATGTGCGTGACTTTATAGGTTCAAACACTAAGTCGGTAGCACAGGAACCAATTCTTGCACTAATCAAGATACCATCTAGTAATAATTTTCGACATCTAGATAGGTCGAATTATCGTAAAAAAATATTCGATAACTCTTTACTCATGGTTATCGCATAATTCATCCTTTTGACCCTAGATGCTCTAAGATGGTCTCAGGTTAACTGTCAACCGAGATTGCTTCATCCATATTGTATTTCAACATTTCAAATTTATCTCATGGATTAACCTAGTCAAGACTTTGTTAAATTAAAATACAGTGATACATCAACTCTAATAATCCGGAGAGGTCAATTCCATCTTGATCCACACACAGACTTTGCAAATACTTAACTGTACTCAATAGCCTTCCGTCACTGTATTAAAAATTCAAATAGTTCGACACCAAAGCACAGTGAGTTGCTTGCAAGTCACTATAATGATCTTAGATCTGAAGGATATTTATACCCATGTGTTTCGCGAGCAGCTCTTGACAGCAGAATGCTCAGTAGGTGAGTCACTTATTCAGTGATGTTGTACCCTTACATCTCACCTGTATACCATACCAGTGTCACCACACTCCTTGGTTAAGAGGACAACCAACCCATATGGTACATAATGACCTTCACTCGATAAACGTCATCATCCCGTAATGACGTATCATTTAGTCACAAACTTGTTTAAGAACTATACGATAAATCCTCTCTTTATCGTACACTAGCATAGTTCTAGGGACTTCATCACAGTACAAGAGTTCAAGAAAGATGTCACTTCGTGATAAAAAATATCAGAATAACTATTATTCAATAATCAATAATTCATATACAAGGATGAACTCAATCGTCATATGATTGATTTTAGGACATAATTTTCAACAACTCCCACTTGAACTAAAACCAATAAGGGCGGTATTTTATACCCATCTTCTATTTGAAGTCATCAAACTTTTTGATTTCGAGAGCTTTAGTGAAGGGGTCGGCAAGGTTCTCCTTTCCGTCGATCTTCTGAAGCTCAACGTCACCTTAGTTCACGATCTCTCACACTAGGTGATAGCGGTGCAGAACATGTTTAGTGCGATGGTGCGACTTAGGTTCTTTCGTCTGAGCTATGGCACTGGAGCTGTCACAATATAGCAGGACAAGATCATCAATGAAAGGTATAACTTTCAGCTCGATAATGAACTTTCACAACCTCACCGTCTTCTTTGCAGCATCCGATGCAGCAATATATTTCGCTTCGCATATAAAATCGGCCACAGTATGTTGCTTGAAATTTTTTCAGCAAATAGCTCCTCCATTCAAGATAAATACGTAGTCTGACATGCTTCTGCTATCATCACAATCTGATTGAAAACTGAAATTAGTATATCCCATAAGTTTTACATCAGAGTCTTCATAGATAAGCCATTGATCTTTAGTATTTCTCAAATACTTAAGAATTACTTTTGCAATCTTTCAATGCTTCTCATCCAGATCTGACTGGTACCTACTCACTATCCCTAGTGAATAGGCCACATCTGGCCTCGTACATGTCATAGCGTACATGATAGATCCTACTGTCGAAGCATATGATATTCTACTCATGAGCTCTCTCTCCTCAGGAGTTGTCGGACAATCTTTTTTGGAAAGAGTAATTCCATGGCCGATCGGAAGATAGCCTTTCTTGAAATTATCCATGTTGAACCGCTTCAACAAGATGTCAATGTACGTGAATTAGGACAATCCAAGCAACCTTCTAAATCTATTTCTATAGATCTTCATCCCTAGGATGTAGGATGCTTCTCCAAAATTTTTTATGGAGAACTGTAATAATAACCATAGCTTCACACTCTGCAAAGTCGGGATGTCATTTCTTAGTAACAGTATGTCATCCACATACAGCATAAAAAAAATGATCATAGAATCAGAAGCCCATTTGTAGATGCAAAGCTTTTCTCCATTCCTAACGAAGCCATACATTTTGATTATTTTATCAAAACGTATGTTCTAACTCCTCGATACCTGCTTAAGTCCATAAATTGACTTTTTCAACTTGCACACTTTTGATTCGTCTGTTGATGTAAATCCTTCAGGTTATATCATATACACTTCTTCTTCCAGCTCTCCATTAAAAAAAGTGATTGTGATATCCATCTGCCAGATCTCATAATCTAAGTGTGCAGCGACAGCAAGCATAATCCGGATAGACTTGAGCATTGCCACAGGAGAGAATGTCTCGTTATAGTTAATACCATAACGCTGACGGTAACCCTTAGAAACTAGACGGACTTTATAGGTCTCTACCTTGCCTTCTGCTCTTCCTTTTTTCTTGAAAATCTATTTACACCCTATAGATTTTATCCCTTCGAGCGGATCAACTAGTGTCCAGATACTATTGATCTCCATGGACTCCATCTCGACTTCATGGCCTCAAGTCATTTTTGGGAGTCAGGCCTTTGCATGACTTCTATATAGATGATCAGATCCTCATCGTTTTCATCAAGTTCAATAGGATCACTGTCCCGAACCAGAAAACTATAGTATCTTCCAGCTAACGCGGTACTTTACTGGATCTCCTTAATGGTGCCTCTACTGGCTCTGGATTCGATTCACCAATCGAACCCAATTTTATATGTGTCGGTTCTTCCACCTCATGAACTTCATCAAATTTAATTTTACAGGCATTAGCTCCTTCACCAAGAAACTCTTTTTCTAAAAAGACTTTCCGACTACTGATAAATACCTTTTATTCTGCAGTGAGATAGAAGTAGTACCCTTTAATTTTCTTTGGATACCCTACGAACAAGCATCTATCGAACTTCGATTCAAGCTTATCTGTCTTTAAATGCTTGACATAAATCGGACACCCTCAAACCCTAAGATGTGAGAGCACCGGCTTACGCCCAGTCCATATCTCATATGGAGTTTTATCGACAGACTTGCTGGGCACCTTACCCAAAATATAGCAGGCAGTCTCTAGAGTATATCTCCAAAAAGATATTGGTAGACTGAAAAAGTCCATCATAGATCGAATCATGTCTAACAAGGTTCGATTCCTCCTCTCAGACACACCATTATGCTGTGGTATTCCAGGAGAAGTCTATTGTGAAAAAATCTCATTCTCTTTTAGATATGTCAGAAACTCACTGATAAGGTATTCACCTCTTCGGTCTGACCGAAAGATCTTAATACTCTTTTCGGTTTGTTTCTCTACTTCAACACAGAATCATTTGAACATTTCAAATGATTCTGACTTATGCTTCATGAAATAAACATACCCATACCTCGATAGGTCATCTGTAAACGTAATGAAGTAGTAGTATTCTCTTCTGACACTTATATTCATAGACCCACATACATCAGTATGTATTAGACCTAAGACATCACTGGCTCTTTCACCTTTTTTTTTAAAAGATGACTTGTCATCTTACCAAGTAGACAAGATTCACACCTTTTTTTTAAAAGGTGATTTGTCATCTTATCAAGTAGACAAGATTCACAGATAGGCAATGATTCACAATCATCTATCTCAAGGACACATTCCTTGATCAACCTGTCAATCCTATACTTGTTCATATGACCAAGCCTACAATGCCAAAGATAGGATTCACTGACATTATCTATTTTGGGATATTTACTAGGTGTGTACATTACACTAACAGACCGTGATATTATGTATATACCATATTTTAATTATCCACGCATAATTATAGTATCATTCATAATGATATCACAAAAATTATCCTTTATTATAAATTTGTAACCAAGTTTGGCCAAAAGGCCTACGGAGATGACATTCATCATAAAAGAAGGATAATAATGACAATCATCTAACATAACACTACTGGACTCGAAGATGGGCTGCAAAGTTCTCAAGGCCAGAATTAGAACAAGGCTTCCATCTCCAACGTTAAGGAACCACTCGTCCTCTCAAAATTTTTTATTTATCTGCAGTTTCCGCAACGAATTGCATATATTAATAGGACTTTCGGTATCCAACACCCAGTAGTAGTATCACAAACAGAAAAATTACAAGGTGTTATCGTATAAATACTTTATGAAGCAATCACTTTCCTCTTTCTCTTGTTCTTAGGCCTGTTTGGGTCAAAGGTGACTATATAAGCAGGACAAATTTTTTTTAATGACCCAGCTTCTTACAAAAGAAGCACTCTGCCTGGCTCTTGTCAATTTTAGACGGTTTGCTCTGCTTGGGATTGACGACATGAGATTTTTGCATCTTTTTCTTTTTTTCTCTCCTAGAAGATCGACGCCCTACAGATGAACCTCTCACTAAATTCACTGGCTCCTTTTGGAGCTGGTGATCCTTCTCAAAAGTTTGTAGTAACCCTAGCAAATCATGGTAGTTTACTGCAGGCTTCGTCATTTTATAGTGACTGAGAAAGAATAGGTAGGATTTCGATAGCGAATTGAGGATAGCATCCTTACTTAACTGTTCATGCAATGGAAAGTCAAGTTTGCTAAGACGTTCAATCTGCTCAATCATGTATAATACATAATCACTGACTGAAGCTCCCTCTCGCATACGGACATTGAACACTTTGCAGGAAATTTTATATCTCTCCGCATCCTCAGGGGTGCTGAAGGACTCATTCAATATTTGAATCATCTCTTTAGGCTACGCATCCTCGAACTTACAACTAAGTTCATCATTCATAGCTACCCTCATCACGCAACACACAGTCGTGCGATCATTGAGCCACTTCATGTAAGTGTCTCTCGCAGCACGAGGAGTATTAGCTGCAGATTCTTCAGGTGCCTGATTCGTAAGGACATATAAATCCTCTCGTTCTCCAACATGATCTTCAACTTTCGATACCAGCTATCGAAGTTGGGTCCAGTGAGTTTGTCGTTGTCCAACAGTAAATGGAGGGATAGTGTGTCGGTCATAACTGAAAAAAAAAATATTAGCCTATTAGTGTATGAATTATTTATTTAATCCTGAAGACATGGACTTTAGTCTAAAAGTCCTCCCACTATTTTTTACAAATTGGTATCCTCTATCTTCAATTTGAGGACTTACATTAATTCCTTAGCGAGTACTAGAATCCACACGAATTGCATTCGGATCCGAGTGTGGCTCAACTAACCCTAGTGCATCCATGGGTAGGTTCATAACCAATTATTTCTCCAAACAACTTCTAGCATTGGGTTTTGCCCCAGACTTCCCTTCAGCAGGCGTGTGGCTCCTCCACTGAAAATCTTAGTTAGGTCCAACCATTAACATGACACATCAAGTGCATCCAACAAACGGATGTCCAGGCCCGAGTGTAGCTCGACCAACTTAAGCATTGATCTGAAGGTACATCATGATGGTCATATGATAAATGACAATTCCAATACGTAATAGACACCAGGCGTGTAGCGCCTTCAATGTCTATTTGAAATATTGGACTCATTATCACACACCTTAATGGAAGGCAAGGACCAAGTTATCTTATAACTTTATCATTTTATAAACCTAATAATTTAGAAGATTTAATTTTATTGACCTGAGAATAAAAAAAGAAGTCGACTTGCAAGCTGCAAATTTTTTCACTGACTTCACCAAATCATGTAAAAGATTAAACACAAGCTGGTCTAAAGATATCTAAATCAGTCACACTGATTCACCTGAATGGCATGGGTCTGCACGAATCGACTAGTGACCTAATCAAAACATAATCTAACATGTTGGCCACGTAAGTGAGATCAGCGGAAGGGATCTGCCCTTAACTCACCGTAAACGCATCTAGATGAATAGCTCCCAATTAAAAATTATTCGATCGAATCTACCAAACTTAGCTTAGACACCAACTGGTTAATTAGTTTTGATTTGGCACACCAGAAGATTCAGACTCAACCACGGAGCCATAATCATGATCCATTTATTAGGGTCAAATACATAGACTTGATCAAACTTCAACTATTGAGATTGATTTAGAGAAATACTGACCTAATCTAATTCAACACTTGATTATATTTAATTAATTTTTTTACTTGATCCATATGTATTTCTAACCCTAGGTCTAACTCATTAAAAGGATTTGATTCATGCTAACCCTTTGCTCATCATATTATGTAGTGTCTTAATGATCTTCAGTTTTCAATTCTAGATCATTCAAACTTAATTCAAAATTAAGTGTGTGAAACATGTGTTTTAGTTTGTAGAACTATTCTACAAAAAATTCAAGTGAAGCATACTATATGTTTCAACATATGAAAATAAATTTTTATAATATGTTTAACAATTAAACATACATAGGTATAATCTAAACTTCATTCATACATCTCATGTATTATGACAACTTTTAGATCAATACCAATTACATCATATGTAATATGTAATTTAGATCTAAAATAATTTTATATCTGAATTTTATCCTATTATAATGAATCATAAATCATTTTAAATCTAATCTAAGTATATTTATGATCAAAATAATACATAAAAATCTATTCACTTTTCTTCTTCATGAAACTGGATCACAACGACACCCCTAGACGTCATAAGAGAACCCATCGAATAGGCAAAAGAGAGATTAATCTCTTCAATCTTTTATTACCGGACTGTCTGATGATCTCATCAATCCGAGTACTAGGCTACTAAGATCTGAAATCTAATTTCATATATAATTATATTAATATATAATTATTGATAAAATTATTTTATATCGTGAACATATTCTTAATCTCATCAATTATGTTCTTTATCTAATCCAATTAGATTTGATGTATCATATACATCATATCAAATCTAAAATTTATTTTACACTGATTATAAAATATCAATTTTAGATTTGATATCAAATACAAAAATAATTAGATACAAATATGAATATATAAGAAATTAATTTCTGATAAAATCTATTTTCACACAGTACTGAATTATGATAGGATTCATATCTAAATATCCATCGAAATAGATCTAATTTAAATTTAAAATAATTTTTACTTCATAAAAAAATAATAAAATAAAAATTTTATTAAAATAGATTTAAAATAAATTTTTAATTTATGTTATTTTTCATCAAAAATTTAGCAACAGCAGAATTCTATTATAACATATTTATAACAATCTCAATCAACCATTGATTAAGCATCTCTAATCCAATCAAAATTAGATCAAAAATTTTATACAAACAGATTTAAATGAGATTTAATGTCACACAAAAAATATTAATTATATCTCATATAAATAATCATAAAAAATTTTATTTTGCATGCATATATTTTAGGCCTGCTCTAATACCAGTTGTTGGGAAGGGAACAGTTTCCCTCCAGAATACCCAGATTGTATCTAAATTTTTTTTTTAATATTCTACTTATTTGAGGATCAAATTTTTATCTGAATCGCAGTAGAATCAGGGATCAAATTTCAAATTATCTGATATAAATCTTTGTGAAGGCCTGGATATGCAGACCCTCTATTTCGTCTACATATCAAACGCCGCAGAAAAGTAAGATGAACTCCAATCCAATTGGCTTCGCAACTCAATCAATCAAGGGATGAGATGTGATGATGTGACACCTCACACCAGCAAGTAGGATGCTCAAGAAGGATCCACACCCAAGGAGAGGAGGCGGTAACAAAGAGAGAGATGTAGAAGATGAAAGACCTCTCTCTTCACACGCCTGTCTCTCTCTCTCTTTCTCTCTTCTCTCAATTTGATTTGTTTGCTATTCTATTCTCTTCTTTCATCCATAAGTAGAGACCCTCTCTATTTATAGATGATTCTCATGATCCAATGAGAGGAGGACTCTTTATTCAAATCTGAATTGAATTGGTCCAATACTCATGAAAGAAAGACTCCTACATGAGATATAATTGCTATCACTTATGATATCCACTTTACACTCACTCCCACACCCACTCGAGACACCCCAAATAAGCACCAAACCAATTTTTGATCGTGCTTCATGAGTGGATATTTCCAGTGCAAGTAGGAATACTTATATCTCATACAAAATAGATCCGATTCGAATTCGATTCGAAGCCAGTTCGAAATAATTTTGAAAGGCCATCAATTCTAAACTCTTTAGAACTTTTGTACCAAGTCTAACTTGAATTTTAGACCTATTTAAGTTTAATTAATTCAGATCTACTTTAAAATTAATTAGTACTTAAATCTAATCTTTCATATGTTCCATGGATCATAGACAGAAATTGTTCATCTCTGGGATTGAACCTAAACCTCATGTGTAGTGCTAGCTAGACATAGTCAACTCTTCAATCTCGTTGACCCATAACTCAATTCTCAATCAAGTTAGCTTATATGTTCAATCAAGTCAAGTACTTTCAGATTGGATATATAAACATAGATCAATTCCTTTCTACTTTGTCTGACTTGTGTGCATGACTCCATAGGTTCAAACACTAAGCCGGTAGCATAGGAATCAATTCCTGCACTAATCGAGATACCATCTAGCAATGATTTTCGATATCCAGATAAGTCAAATTATCGCAAAAAAATATTTTAGAATCCATACTCATGGTTACCGCATAATTCATCCTTTTGATCTTGGATGCTCTAGGATGGTCTCAGGTTAACTGTCAACCGAGATTGCTTCATCCACATTGTATTTTAACCTTTCAAATCCATCTCATGGATTATCCTAATCAAGACTTTACTAAATTGAAATACAGCGATACATCAACTCCAATAATCCGAAGGGGTCAATCCCATCTTGATACACATACAGACTTCACAAGTACTTGACTGTATCCAGTAGCCTTTCGTCACTGTATTAAAAATTCAGGTAGTTCGACATCAAAATACAGTGAGTTACGTGCAAGTCATTATGGTGATCTCATATCTAAAGGATATTTATACCCATGTGTTTCGCGAGTAGCTCTTGACAGCAGAATACTCAGCAGGTGAGTCATTTGTTCAGTGATGATGTACCCTTACATCTCACCTGTATGCCATACCAGTGTCACCACACTCTTTGGTTAAGAGGACAACCAACCCATATGACACACAACGATCTTTACTCGATAAACATCATCGTCCCGTAATGATGTATCATTTGGTCGCAAACTTGTTTAAGAACTATATGATAAATCCTCTCTTTATCGTACACTAACATAGTTCTAGAAACTTCATCATAGTACAAGAGTTCAAGAAAGATGTTACTTTATGATGAAAAATATTAGAATAATTATTATTTAATAATCAATAATTTATATATAAAGATGAACTCAATCGTCACACGATTGATTTTAGAACACAATTTCCAACAAGTCTGATGGAGAAGAACCAAAGAGCTATCAGGAAGCTACTTTAATTCAGCAAAGTGAAGAGTGGATGAAAGCCATGCAAGAGGAGATGCAAAATTTGTATGACAATCATACTTTTGAGCTGATAGAACTACCTAAGAGTAAGAAAGCACTCAAGAATAAATGGATGTTCAAACTAAAGAATGAAGAGAACAGCTCACAACTAAGGTATAAGGCTAGATTAGTTGTGAAGGGCTTTGGCCAGAAGTAGGATGTTGATTTTGAGGAGATTTTTTCACCTGTAGCGGAGATGTCATCTATTAGAGTTATGCTTGGATTAGCTGCTATCTTGAATCTAGAGATTGAACAGCTTGATGTGAAGACAATCTTTCTCCATGAAAATATGGAGGAAGAGGTATATATGGAGCAACCAGAAGAGTTCAAGGTCAAAGGCAAAAAGCATCTTGTATGCAGATTGAAGAAAAGCTTATATGGTCTAAAACAGACATCTCGACAATAATACAGAAAGTTTGAATCATTTATGACAGATCATGGATATATGAGAACATCTTCTGATCATTGTGTTTTTGTTAAGAGGTTTGATGATGATAATTTTCTCATACTTCTACTTTATGTTGATGACATGTTGATTGTAGGTCATGACAGAAAGAAAATTGACAAGCTGAAAAGGAAGATGAGTAAGTCTTTTGCAATAAAAAACTTAGGATCAATCAAGCATATTCTTGGTATGAGAATTTTTCGTGACAGAAAATAAAGAAAGTTATGGCTCTCTCAGGAGAAATATATCGAGAAGATTCTTGACAAGTTTAACATAAGCAAGGCAAAATCAGTGAGCTCTTCACTTGCAGGTCACTTTAAATTAAGATCTCAGCAGTGTCCTACTAGTAGAGAAGAGAAGAAAAAGATGAAAAAGATGCCTTATGCATCTGCAATTGGCAGTTTAATGTATGCTATGGTTTGCACTAAATCAGATATTGCTTATGCAGTTGGTGTGGTCAGTAGATTCCTTTCTAATCCAGGTAAACAATATTGAGAAGCAATGAAGTGGATATTCAGGTATCTTAAAGGAACACCTGATATTTGTTTATGTTTTGGAACTAATAAATCAGTGTTATGTGGTTATAGTGATGCAGATTGGGCTGGAGATGTTAACTCTAGAAAGTCCAATTCAGGATACCTAATTACTCTTGTAGGGGGAGCTGTGTTATGGCAATCCAGATTGTAGAAATGTATTGCTTTGTCGACTACAGAAGCAGAATATATTGCTGTGACTGAAGCTTGTAAGGAAGTACTCTGGATGAAAAAATTCTTATAGGAACTGAGATTGAAACAGAAAGAATTCACAGTTTACAGTAACAGTCAGAGTGGCATTCACCTCAGTAAAAATCCAACTTTTCACTTTTGTTCCAAATATATTGATATTCGTTATCATTGGATTCGTGATATTTTGAAAAACAAGTTGTTATCTATTGAGAAAATCTATACTGATAGAAATGGATCAGATATGTTGACAAAAATATTACTAAGAGATAAGATAGAGGTGTGCAGACAGATGGCAGGTTTGGTGAAGCCCCTACATTAGTCAGAAGGGAGAGATTTGTCGGGTTCTGCCCATGTGGGGCCCAATATTTAATGGGCCACGTGAGGATTTGAGAGAGTGCCCTCTCTTTTGCTCTCTCATTCTCTCTCTCGATCTCTGATACACACACACGCAACTCGAACACTGCCGCCCAAGAAAAGAAAAAAATTTCTTTGGCTGTGATCTTTTGGCTCCAATCGGAATGGTGATTCAACTCCGATTGATCTAAAAATTTACAGACATATTTTCTGCATATGGTTCTCCACATCCAATGGTTTGATTGTTATCGGATACTCTCCAACCTAAATTTTTATTTGACTTTGGATTGTGAGATTTTCAAAGTTGCTATTTATTGTGAATTTGATTATTTATGGTCTATATGATCTCTGAAGTTTTCAGAAGAACTGTGTATCTCACTGATTATAGTAAAAAATTTTCTCCCTAGCTTGATCCATGATTTTTTTCTTTTTTAGGTTTTCAATGTAAAATTTTTGGTATTCTTTTGTGCAGTTTGATTTGTCGTTGTTATTGGTGCTGGTTATTATTGGTTGCTCATATTTTTCTTAACAAATTTCAAAAATAATTAGAAAAAAAAAAAGATGAAGAAAATCTAACATGTTGCATGAGACTAATATCAATGATACTGCTATTAATGATGGAAGTTTTTATATATAGACTCTTGGAGTTTTCTATTTACTATATGAATATGTGTATTAATGATGGAAATTTCTGCTTGATCATTAAAATTTATGATCTAATATAGCTTAGCTTATACAAAATTCTTCATTTGCCATGTAGATACTGTTGGGAGTTTTTGCTTGACCATCAAAGTTTACTACTTATTTACAATAAAATTTGATTATCAAATTCTTCTATTATACTCTATTACATGATTATAATGTAGTTCAAGAATAACATTAAAAAAAAACAATCAATATCCCAAGTATAGCATAAAGACAATATTAATGTTACTTATATTAATTACAGGAGTTTGTTTGAATAGTTTTTTGGCTCACCATTCGGTTGCCGGCATAACCCTATATTTGATTGGATCATGAGTGGATGGATGGATGAGATTGGAAGGATGAATAACCTATATCTATCATTTGGTTCAAAAAATTGTAGGGAAGATAAATGAAAAAAGAGAAATTGTTCATTCATTTTGGCTCACCAATTTGCATCTTACCAAATTGGAAGGATACAAAAAAGATGGATAGAGCATTGATGGGTAAATTTTTGCATTAACAAAATTATCCTCATTAATTTTTTTGACAAAATTATAATATTTTTTTTATTTTTCATTCGTATTATATATACATATATATATATATGTGTGTGTGTATGCACTATTAAATTTTATTACTAATTATTTTAATTTTAGTACATAATTTTGATAATTATAATTAAATAATTAAAATTATCTTCTATTTCTTTATTTTTATTTACTATTTTAATTAACTATTTATATACTATTAATTAAATATTTAAATTAAATTATAAATTAATTAATTATTTATATTAAAAAAATTAATGAGAAATATCTAATTGAGTTTAAACTTAAAAGTAGCTATCCACTTAAATTTCAAATCAAAAATTTTTTTTTATTTAAATATAATTTAAAAATAATTATCCAAATAAAGATAAAATGATCCAATTATCCTTATAGTTATGAAACAACACTACACTATTATAAAATAATACTGCACTATAATAAAAATAATACTATACTATTATAAAAATAATATCAAACTATTATAAAGTTATACTATACTATTATAAAGCAATACTGTATTATTGTAAAGTAATACTACAATAAAAAAATACTACACTATGATAATGTAATACTATCTTATTGTAAAAGAATATTATACTAATATAATATAATAAAATAATATTATTTTATTATAAAAAAATACTATGCTAATATAATATAATACTATCTTATTATAAAGAAATATTATACTATGATAATATAATACTATAGTATTTTAAAAGATATATGGATATAAGAGTAATTTCAGTCAAAAATAGATAGTTGCTTTTAACTTATGTTCGGAATGGATAGCTTCTTTTACATAAAACTTATTTAGGAAGCTATTTTTAAGTTGAAAGTAGAGCTGGATATTTATCTCTAGTTCTCCATTTATATTATTAATATATAATTAATTAATTAATATTAATTTATAAAATTAATTATTAAATTAAATTAAAATTAAATATTTATATAATTATAGATTATAGTGATTATAAGTTTATATATTGTTTACTTTTTCGATATAAATAAGTATTGTAAATTGATAATAGTAATATTTTTATCAAAGGATAATCTAGTACAAATATTATATAAATATCATCCATTCTTTTTTTCATTCATCTTATACCAAACAGAAGAGGAGATGATTTCTATCTATCTTTTTATATTTTATCAAATATATAAAAAAATAGATGAAAAATCCATCCATCATCTCCTTCTATCTATTTATCCTCTCCCTCATTCATTCTTCCTCCATCCGTCCGTCCTTCAATTTATCCTTCATACCAAATAAAAGGCAAATGATGCTAGTGCTACTAATATCAATATTAATTATAAAAATTTATATTCAAACTTCGTTAAATTTTATTATTTAATTTATAATTAAAATTTAACTATAGAAATTTTTTATTTATTATAATTTTTATTTTATTATATTATATTCTAGAAATTGTTAAAAAGTTTTTTAAAAAAAGGTATGAGCTAGCGGCATGTTATTTAAAAAGAATTTTGCTATGGTATTCTATTAATATTTTTTTATTATGAAGGGCAATTTAGACATTACACTATTTTTTAATATTTTATTATTTTTTAAAAAATAATATTTTAAGTTCCTCCATCTTTTTCTCCACTTTTCCTCGCCACCGCCTGCTACCTCCTTTGCGTCTCCTGCCTCCCTGGTGGTCCCCCCCACCCCCACCGCCATTCACCTCCCGCACGAGCACCCCAACTCGCAATCTTCCCTTCCCTTTCCCTGACACCCCCTAATAAGTACTCGTGCCCCCCTAATAAGTACTCGTGCCCCCACCCACCCACCCTCTCTCTCTTCTTTCTTCTTCTCCATCGTAGGTCGTCGCCCTCTATGCTCGTGCTGCCCCCTTACGAGCATGTTGCCTCTTGCTTGTATCGCCCCCCATCCTCCTGCTTTCTTCTTCTTTGCTGTAGGCTGCCGCCACCCCTAGCCCTCTGTGCTCGTGCCACCCCCTGTGAGTGTGCCGCCCTCTGCTCGTGCCACCCCCCCTCCTCTTTTCTTCTCCTCTGCCGCAGGCCGCCATCGCCACCCCCCTCTCTTTCTTCTTCTCTGCCACACACCGCCGCCCTCTTAGCCCCCGTGTTCGTGCCCCCCCAACCCCCTCTTTTCTTCTTCTCTGTCGCGAGCCATCGCTGCCCCCACCCTCTCTTCTTTCTTCTTCTCTATCGCACATCGTTGTTCCCCCGGCCTCCATGTGCTTGTGCCGCCCCACCCCCCACCCACCCTCCCTCTCTCTTTTCTTCTTCCCTCGACCGCCCCACCCCCCATCTTCTGTTCTTTCTTCTTCTCCACCGCAGGCTGCCGCCCCCCCTCTCGCGAGCACATCGTCTTCTGCTCGTGCGGGCCCCAACATCCCCCTCCCACCCTCTCCTTTCTTCTTTTCCACCGCAGCCTCCTTCCCCAATTCTTTTCTTCTTTCTTTTCTGCTGCATAACACCCCTCCTCGGACAGCCACCCCACCTCTCCTCCTTTGCTTTTCATGCACACCTCACCAAAATTTTCAAAAAAAATTAATTTAATTTTAATATTTGAAATATTTATTGCATCAATCGTACATATCTTGTGTCTCAATGTTTGATGAAAAAATTTAAATTATTTTTTTATTTAATAATTAAAAATAAAATAATTATAAAAAAATTAAATTATTTTTTTACAGTATCGTAGTAAAATCTATTTTTAAAATAGCCAGATCCGACCGGCCAATCGAGCTGAATCGGATCCTCGTAATAAGTATTTATAAGTTAGCTGCAGAGTGTAGCTACGGAACTCGGTAGCCTCATCAGAAGTCAGACAGCTAACTCACGCTTTCTTAACGTCAGCGACGCAAGCAAAGGAAACTACGGTACGGGAGACCCTTCCGGCCCCAGTTGCAACTCTGCTAGGGTTTAGCGAAATCGCGGCCGGAGCTCCGCCCAAGGCTCGAAACTCGAAGCAGCAAACGGTGTGGAGATGGACGGCGACGAGGAGGGGGTGGCGGGGCCGATGGGCGACGAGGCGATGTTCTTGAACGGTGGCGACGATGGCCGGCAGCAGTGGCGACGGATCAAGGCGGCGATGGGCAGCGAGCAGATTGATGTGGAGGCCTACGCGTCGCTGTACATCGGCCGGACCAAGGTGATGCGTCTGCTCTTCATGGCGGAGCGCTGCGGAAACGAGGGAATGCAGCTCGAGGCCCTCCGCCTCGCCTACGACGAGATCAAGAAGGGCGGGGACTCCCACCTCTACCGCGAAGTAGCCGGCAAGATAGCCGGCCGCCTCGGGCCTCAATACACCCTCGACCAGGCCTGGGCCGACGCCATCGACCGCCGCGCCGAGCAGCGCAAGGACAAGCTTGATAACGAGCTCAATGGCTATAGGGTACCCATCCTCCAATTCTTGTTCCCTTTCTTCTCGTGGTCCAATTTATTTAAAAAACCCAGCAAAAATCTTCTCTTTGGAGATTTCAGAATGCTTGCTCCTAAATATTAATCGCAGTGATGTGAGGTTTTTCCCCCGCCCACCCCACTTCTTCTTACATTGTTGTCTTACTACATTTTCTTTGCGTTTAGGTTACTATATACATGACCACCACAAAACGTAGAGACCAAGGACATTAACTGCTTGCTTTTAACTTCTATGTCACCTCTTTCTAGATTTCCAATGCTTGCTCCTAAATCTCTGTTACAAGGGATGTAGACTCTTTTTCTGACAAAAGCGAGTTCTTTTTGGATTATTTCGACTATTACCACCAATTTAGAGGGAAAAGGATATAGTCTGCTTTTCCTTTTTTTTCTTTTTTGCCCTTTTACTTGGAAGTGTCACGATTAACTTTTCCCTGAACATCAATGTGCAGACAAATTTGATCAAAGAGAGCATCAGAATGGGTTACAATGATTTAGGAGATTTCTATTATGCTCATGGTCAACTTGGGGATGCCTTTAAGAATTATGTCCGTACCCGTGATTATTGCACTACATCAAAACACATTATTCAGATGTGTTTGAATGTTATTCTGGTCAGCCTCGAGTTGGGCCAGTTCTTGCATGTGTCGAATTATGTTGGTAAAGCTGAGCAAACACCAGAGTCGCTGGACTCTATCACAGCTGCAAAGCTACGATGTGCTGCAGGATTGGCTTACTTGGAGGCGAAGAAGTACAAGCTTGCTGCTCGCAAGGTCATTCTTTTGCACTATTTGCATCTCTAGTATTTTTGGCCATTACAAGTTCCACTTGTTATACAAGTAATCCAAGCTATTCTGTCTGGTTGAGGGGATGCGATTTAGGATGTTTCTTTAATGTTTTGAAACATGCTGTGCATGAGATATTTGTACTTTATATGCCTGAGCTTCTGTTCTATGCCTACACAGGTGATGATCTTGATGGAAGAATATATTTCAAAATAGCATGGTATATATGTAACATTAATTTTCAGATCATGCTAAAGATAAAACAAATGCATCCTAAATTCATGTGGCTACTTGAACTTTGTGGAATGATTATAGCAAAATTATCAACACGTAGTAGATCAATGTAAATACTACTTAGCAGTAGCAGACAAAACAAAATTCATCTTTTCTTGGCTGAACTTCATGACTGCCTCCATCAATTAGGACTAGTAATTTAGTCTGTTTCCATTCAGTATCAAGCCGAAAGACAAATCCACAGAATTAGTACTTGGTGAATGTAGAATAGGGAATCATTTGGGGAAATATCCCTTTTTCATTTACAGAAAACTGTCTCATGGGGAGCCAGCATATTTATGGATAAATTCTCTGTTATTGTTGTTCAAGAGCTATTTTTACTGCACATGCTTTTATGATACAATTACAGAAACAGGAACTTGTAATTTCGCTGACATATCAGGTCAATCTTAGAAACCCTCTCTAGCATCTGTAGAATCAAGTTGTTGACTTTAAAATTTGACAGCTATTTTTCACAGTTTACTTTATGCACTTTTGTTCAGCTATCTATAAATGTTATGCTCCACCATTGTGAGCTGAGAGGGCAATTAATTGCTTCTTTGGTTAAATATATAGAATATGTAACTAAGAGTATTCACAACTCTTGTGGTTTCTGCAGTTTCTGGAAACTGGCCCTGAACTAGGGAACAACTATACAGAGGTGATAGCACCCCAAGATGTTGCTACATATGGTGGACTTTGTGCACTTGCATCTTTTGACCGAACAGAACTGAAGGCATCTCTTTTCTGTTTGCTTCTTTATATTTGCAATTAATTTTTTCTTTATTTATTCCAGCTTGCATAGCTTAATCAAAGTCTAACTAGCTGCCTTATTGTCACCAGAACAAAGTCATTGACAACATTAACTTTAGAAATTTCTTAGAGTTGGTGCCTGAAGTAAGGGAGCTTATACATGACTTCTATGCAAGGTACAATGGTATTTCCTTTTTTCCTTATCCATTAATGACTTGTCTATGTTCAAAATGTAATATTTTCCTCTTGCCAATCACAATCTTTTGTTTTACTCTCATTTTTTTTATTATTAATTTCTGTTATAAACAATAATCAGAGAATCCGAAGGGCAATTGAAGTAAACCTTTAGTTTATTTTTATTAATTTCTATATTAATATCTTCTCAAGAATAGGAGGCCATATGTGTGCTTATATGAATCATGTGATAAGCATGTTGAATAGTATCATGGAAAGCATTTAACTTCTATACTTGTTAAGTTCTATCTATTCACTGAGTGGAGATGCTTTCTTGTAAAGGAAGACAGTTCTGAAATTTGAAGGCAGAGAGTAATCTAATCTAATCTATAATATATTTATTTGGGGCCGTAGGCATTATCATCCTCAAATGTGTAAGGTTTAGTGTTTGATGGTCGGTAGATTAGTATCAATAAGAAAAAGCTTAATATTGTTATTTGAGCTGTTTTGCCATTCCAGTTCTTTTTTCGTTGTCTTGCTAATCGTTGATTTTTATCTTTATGCTAACTTTTCTTTGAGAGAGAAGGGAGGGTGTTACAACCACGTAACCATCCAGGTGCACAAAAACCCAGGTCATTGGGTACCATCACCCACTAACTTAACTATACTAGCTGGCACCCACTATCTTTCTGCAAAATTAAGAACGCAATGTTTGTATGGTGGTTTGCTAGTGCTCCTTGCAAATGTTTTGAACACATAAAATTTTGATTCTTCTTTACTGCAAAAGTTGTTACTTCATCATAAACATATATACGCTTGTTATTTAGCATTGGAAAACTCATCTAATTTTCTTTGTCCATGGTACAGATTTTTTAAATTATAATTCCTTTTTTACATAAAAATGTAGATTGATATATAACATATGTTGCAGAAAATAAGAAGGAAGAAAAAAGTTAGTGCCAAAGTATTGTATGCCATTGGATCCACAATGCTAGTTTTTTGGATCGAGGTACAGCAAGATCAATAATTGTCAAGCCAAGATTTGTCATTATTCCTGCCTTTAGGCTTTAGATTTGGCTCTCAAAATAGAATGCAAGGGGGACGACGGAGAAAGAGGTTGCTATCGGTTGTAGTGGAGGAAGAGAAGGCAAAGTAGGGGGAAGGAGGGAGAGGTAAGGGGAGCAGCGGAGGGGATCAAAGGAAAGGAGATGATAGCAAGGAAGATAGAGGATATGGTGAGTGCCGAAGGAGATGGAGGATAAGTCCTTCGACATCAGTGGAGGAGAAGGGGAAGGAGTAGGAGGGGCGGGGGTGATAGGGGGGCAGCGGAATGGAGGGTGAAGGAAGAGAGGAGAGGGGGAGCAGCAAAGTAGGCCTCTGAAGCCAACAGGGATGGGTGGTGCTAGGTCTTCAGACCGGCAGCTCATCCCATAGTTATGTCAGATGTGGGTTGAGCTGCAGGTTATCAGGCCTCAGCTATAGGCCCATTGTAACTGAACTTGCAATGTTGTTTTGAACTATGGGCTTCCAGATATCCTGTGTGGGCCATGCCCCCGGCTTGACCTACAGGCGGGTTGAACTCCAGGGCTGAACAAACCCTTAAGGAAGAAGGATTTTATTATTTTCAATTCTTGATATTATTTAGATACTTCTATTGAAGGATTATAGTGTGGTCAAAAATGGGAGCAACAAGTGTGTTTTCTTGAGGTTATTAGTGGCTTATTGGCACGTAATGTAGATAGACAAAAAAAGAAAATCATGTATGTCTCTATGCAACAGATATGAAGAGACTAATAAAAGCTATTCATGAGATGTTATGTACATTTTATTAGTCACTAAACTTCAAGCTTTTTTCTTATTTGTAAGGTGATAGTGTGTTGTTGAATGTTCCCCATTTTTTGGGTTGATTTATTTTTTTAAAATTTTTGTTTTATATATATATATATATATATATATATATATATATATATATATATATATATATATATATATATATATATATATATATATATATATATTAGCGATGAATCTGAATGCTCTCTTGATTTCCAAGAAAAAGCTGTCTCAGTGCATGATTCTTGGTCAATCCTAGATGAATGTCTTCTGTAATCATAATGACATGATGTGAAATTGCTGAATTTTTACTTAGCTGGAGTTATGCAAAGATTGTCAAAAAGTTTTCTGCTTAATTTCTGCAAAGCTATGCCTCGGTGCATAATTTCACGATCAATTCTAGATGTATACTTTCTAATATTATGATGATGTCATGTAAAAGGTTTTTATTCCTGTCAAATTGCCAATGATATGAAGATGCTTCATGAAACCTATAAATGAAGAATTCAATGCTATTTACATGTTGTTATGAAATGATTACATGTCTGGTGAACTCATTCTTCTGATTCACTAATCTAGTTCTTTTGATATGGCCTAGCATTAGATGTTGTTTATGTTTAGATCATATTACACTATTTTCAATCCAATTGTGATACTATCTTCTCAGGACTCTAATTTGTGGTTGGAGGATTTAATGTTGTCATGCCAACTAGACTGATTCCATGGATCAGGGTCCATAAAATTAGACAGAAATAGATTTAATGTCTTCTTGATCAGGTTCCTATTTTCTTTTTTTCTTTCTTATAACTATACTTTTTTATTTTATTTGCTAGTCTTGATTCAATAACTGAATGTTTTCCAAATGTTGGTATGTTCCAGTCAACTTCTTATTAACTTCATATGGGAACATTCTACTTTTCTTAGAGGTTCTATCAAAATTAAACCCCATAGAAGCCATTCTCATCAAAATGATCATGGAACACTATTTAAAGGTATAATTCATGGTTGTGCATTCATATAATTTTGTGTTTTCTTAGACATTGACCATAGAATAGGTCAAGATCCATCCATTTTTCATATCCAGGATACTTAGTAACTCTAGGTTAGAAGTCACAAAATGGGTTGGCCAAAGTGAAATTGGCATCAGACTCATATATCTTGCAAGATTGCTAGGTTCTATTCATGGTGGTAAGCTTAAGTTATAATTTTCGAGGAGCATCTTGTACAGTTTTCTAAGCATGATTGTCAGTTTCCATGTTAAATGATCAATAGAAGGATCTATCTCAATTCTAATGGCAGGTGAGGAATTTGGTATGCATGAAATTCAATGGTCCATTGTTGCTTTAATCTAGCCATGTGGAGTTGATTAGAATGCTGCATATGTTACAAGTTACACCAGATGGTTAAACATCATGAGTGACAGTGGATATCAAGTAGGATGTTGAACATCTAATCCATCCCTGTATCTGCCAATGTTAGGACAAAGATGTGATTTGATGCAAAGTCCTGGTATCTTACTGGTTTTATGCAGTTTTATAACTCATAGATTTGTATATAACTGCATATGTATTTATATGTATGCACGAATATAGTGTCTGAGGTGTTAATTTTTCTCTTCATGAAGTGCACGAACATATGTATTATTCTTTGAATATGATAGCGTACTTTCACTGTCTACTTTATCCTTGTTTTCTTTTCCTTTCCCCTTTTTTTTTCTTGGTTGGGTTGGGGGGGGGGGGGGGGGTGGTTGGCCATCCTCTTTGCTATGCAAGGAAACTTGGTGAATAAATTTGAGGTTTAAACCAGTACTATTATTTTCAAATCCTCTTGAAGATGCTGGTTGCCTGTGACTGGGAGGAGGTGCACAATTAGATGACGATTAATTCTTTCTGAATGTCCATAAGCATCTTCTCAATAGCATGTGTAGGTTTATCTCCTGCATAAAAGGCTTGGGTTGGCAAGTCCAATGGCAGGGGTTCAAGTTCTGAAGCAGCTACTATATACCCAAAAAGGCCAAATATTAGGTTGTCCCCAGTCCGCCCCTCCCAGGACCCTGGAGTGCTGGGATCAAAACTGAGTAATGTCTTTTAATTTGACTCATTCATCTCTTCAAATCTTCCATTATATATATATTTTTTTTACAACAAACACATCCAACTATATTATCTTAACAGACATGAATCTGGTGCTTCTGACATATTCTTTAAGAAGCTCACTCAGGTTTGACCATGCCAAGCTTGTGAAGAGTACGCTAGGATATGGTCTAACCTCAACTTTTGTTGGAGTATTATTTTTGACTAATGAGACTCTGAGCCTCATCTCTTCCATGCAATAATGATGCCTTGCATTGTGATGGTTTACATCATCATTGGCAATTGTTCACTTCAACCTTCCAACATAACACCCTGCTATGATCTATATTGACTAACATAAATATAGCCAAATTGGTGCACACCATAGATTTATTACAAATGCATATTAACATATCCTTTTATGGCATATTGCACTGATAGGAATTCATGTCTTGCCTATATAATGAATGACAGAAACACAGACAATTAGAAATCATGTAGAAAAGGTCTTTTTGTGGAATTTGGAGGATAAAAGTAATTATCCTAAGCTAATTGCTTTATGATATTTATGGATGTTTTTATGGAGAGCATCGTTCATGATTCAATTGCTTGGCCTGAAAATGCATTTATCCAATTTTCTGTGCCTCAATGTTTAGCAGGGACTTGCACGGTTATTCGGGTCTGAAAAACTATTCATAATTCAAATTGACATGCTTAACCATTGTACTACAGGTTAACTTTTTTACAACTTTGAGCATGGTGAACAAGAATTTAACCTAGATGTACTTTCATATTAAATGCCTCAAATATTTAAACGAATAGAAAGGAGTTCAGAATAGAAAAGACTCGGTTACTGTCTCCTTTTTATTTTCTTCCATGACCTGTTCAGCTTGGGCATTTTTTCTAATTGGATCAAAAAAAGCATCTTAGTTGTTTGTTATTAGCTATGCTGGTTAAGATTTGGTTGGAGTCTTGTTTAAGAGGGTTGACCTAGGGGAAAATACCTGATCGTGACGGTTGCGAATGTAAATCTGTTGCAGGACTGTGATTATATAAGAAAATATCTTGGAGGAAGCTAAAGAGAAAAAGGAGTTGAATATAGCGCGCAGAGAGAGAGAGAGAGAGAGAGAGAGAGAGAGAGGAAAAAAATGGTTTCAAACCAATTTATCGGGAAAAAAATCCATCTAAATTTGTTAATCTCTTACATCTATCTGTTTATTTAATTTATTACAAAAATAATTCAGTTCTTAATGGAACTAGGACTTCTTACATGTGTTCCACGATAAATGGAAAAGTTTATCAGATGTAGTTTTTCTCTAAAGAAAATCAGCAAGTTGTGCCATAGTTTCCTTTAGAAACATCAAATTCAGCAAGCTTTATTTCCTGAATATGTTTTTTACAGATGCATTTATAATTTGCTCAACATGGCTCTGACCTTGCTACCCTTAAAGTTATAGTATTGACATTTGCTTCTTAAATCGAGAGAGAGAGAGAGAGAGAGAGAGAGAGAGAGGAAAAAAATGGTTTCAAACCAATTTATCGGGAAAAAAATCCATCTAAATTTGTTAATCTCTTACATCTATCTGTTTATTTAATTTATTACAAAAATAATTCAGTTCTTAATGGAACTAGGACTTCTTACATGTGTTCCACGATAAATGGAAAAGTTTATCAGATGTAGTTTTTCTCTAAAGAAAATCAGCAAGTTGTGCCATAGTTTCCTTTAGAAACATCAAATTCAGCAAGCTTTATTTCCTGAATATGTTTTTTACAGATGCATTTATAATTTGCTCAACATGGCTCTGACCTTGCTACCCTTAAAGTTATAGTATTGACATTTGCTTCTTAAATCGATAAATTGTTGATTCACGGAGTGGCATTTGCTGTCTGTCAAAGCATTTCATGCTGCTGTTGTTTTAGAGGCTTCTGTTGTTCATGCTAACTGGGAGAATATTTCACTGCAGTCGCTATGCTTCTTGCCTAGAGTATCTTGAGAACCTTAAACCAAACCTGTTGCTGGATATCCATTTACATGATCATGTTGAAGCACTCTATACTCAAATTCGCCACAAAGCTATCATCCAATATACACATCCATTCAGTTCTGTGGATCTCCACACAATGGCGGGTGCCTTTAAAACTAACGTTTCTGGATTGGAGAAGGAACTCGAAGCTTTGATCACTGACAACCAGATTCAAGTAAGATAGCACTTATTTGCTTTTCAGGTCTCATCTAGTACAGAGATGCTTGCACTTTATGTTCACTCATTGCTTAGTAGGAATTATTTCTAAGGTGGTTTCTTAGATCCTAGTTAAGCTTTAATAATCCCTTAACTGTCACAACATCCACAATGTTGCTATTAGTTCAGCTATATTGTTTGATTCGATTTGTGGAACATCTGCAGGCCCGGATAGATTCGCACAACAAAATTCTTTATGCAAGGCATGCTGACCAAAGAAATGCGACATTCCAGCGTGTCCGACAAACTGGTGTTGAGTTTGAGAGAGATGTTAAGGCGCTGTTGCTGAGAGCCAATCTCATCAAGCATGAATACAACCAAAGGGCAGCACCGAGGAAAGTTTGAGACAGAAGGCTTATCTCCTGAATTGAGTTTTTGCTGGGGGTTTTTTAAATACTGGGATCGTGCCTCTTATGAATGGAAGCTAGTTTTCTTTTGTGCATTTGTTTGTAAAATCCATGGTTAAAATTTGTGGGGATGTCATGTATTTGCCTGATTCGGGCATGAAATTGAAACCTTTACATTTTTAAGGTGGCTGTAATTTTATGTACATATTTTGAGGTTGGATATTTGTGCATGGCTTTCTGTAGCTATGATTGAACGCCTCCAGTTGATGTGGTAACATCAGCTGCCATAACAAATATTTACGCACTGTCAAAACAAAGATACAGATAATGCAGACATTTGTGTTACTTATTTCACTATTCTTGCAGTTCTTGTTTATTCCTGAGCATCCCATCCAGGAGCTCCACATATTATAGAATGCAAATACTAGCTGCCACCATCAGGAACTATCATAAAAGTTATGTCTTGGTTCGAGAAAGGACAGAATGTCTATGAAATTTTGAAAAATTCAAATCTCTCAGAGATAGATAGAGAGGTAGGGTTTTGTCCAATAACTTGTGATTCTTAGGAGATCATTGGAAATTCTTGGGCAGCGTCTTATCATAAATGCAATCAAGAAAGCCAATGAAAAAAAATGCATTTTGTAATATTGTAGACTAAGGACTAGCCAAGAATTTCCCGGTTCTTGTCATTGCTTGGATCCGGTCTCGGGGAATGGGGTACAGTGTACTTATAGATTTTTGACAGTGACCGGTTCTTATAGGTTACTGCATTTTAGAAAAATTTTCTTTAGTGGATGCTGTTGACAATGCAGGCTTTCAGGTCTTACAGGTTGCCCATTTCGCTGGAACTTCGGATTGCTGCTTCCTTGACGAAATCTTTTGGCCCGGAATCCCCTCCGATAAAACGGGGGAATGCAAGTTCTTTATTAAGATTTGCATACAACGTCATGCAACGCAACTAGCTGGTGCATATAGCTCCTCGAAGTCAATATCATGCCAGCCAGAGAGAATATTATGGGATATTAATGGGCTCTCTTTTTAGTGTTTGTAAGCTAGATGTATGTTCACATGGAATGCAATTTATTTCCTTTAGCAGGAAAAGGACGTCACGAAGCAGAGAGATGTAACCGGTTGAAGGTCTAAATCTTTCAAATAAAAACTTTTTTTTTTTTTTTTTAACATCAATTCCAATAGGAGAAGGATAAATGAATGGGTGGCTTGAATTAAGTAAAATCCTTAACTTTGCTCTCTCCAAAAGATGAAGGGATGAGGGCAAATTAAACAATAGTCAAGAGAAGCTAAAAGCCAGAGGTGTTCAGTGGCACTGTGGCAGGAACAAAGCCAAGGTGCATGGTGGAGAATGTTATTTGGCTCAAAGGCTATACCCTAAACCATACCATGCTTAACGTTGGCAAAGAAAATAAAGCAAATACGGAGGACATATTCCTTCATCCTTCTTCCTCTATTTTTTCCAAACCTCAATCACCCACAGGGAAGATCAAGAAAAATGACTGGCTGGAGCAATTTGTAATGGCAAACAAGTTCTTCGTAAGCAAAAGCTCTAGCTTACCTGCCGTTGGTTCTTGGCAAATGGGTATAATTTGTTACAAGTGATTACCTTAAACCAGGTGCGAGAATCACCAGAAAAACAAATTCGACAACCAAAAACTTCTTCCCTCCTATCTTTACTTGCAGATAGCCTTCAAGATTAAGAGCCTTCCTGTGCTCATTTTCTCCGAAAACTTCGCTAGTCATCGCATTATTTGTTATATGAAAAACATGGGACTGTGGATCTTCAATGGTTGAATTATTTGCTACTATGAAAAACATCTTGTTGGCTGAGACATTTAGAATGATTGACCACGAATTGTGGGGAACAATATTGGGATCACAGAACAAATGGTTGTTCGTTCTGATGCCAGCTTGATGAGAGAAATCAAGCTGCTAAACTTCAAGCAATAACTAATGATCTTTGGTTCTGGTCTGGTGACTCTACTGGATGTTCCAATTGATTCAACAAATTTTATGGCATAACTAATGATCTTCAACATGCTAAACTTCAGGCAATAACTAATGATCTTTGGTTCTGGTCTGGTAACTCTACTGGATGTTCCACTTGACAGAACAAATTTCATGGCATAAAATGGTTGTTCATTCTGATGCCAGCTTGATGAGAGAAATCAACATGCCAAACTTCAACCAATAACTAATGATCTTTAGTTCTGGTATGGAAGCTTTACTGGATGTTCCAATTGACAGAACAAATTTCGTGGCATAAATTGTCATGCATATCGAACAGGAGAAAAATGAAGAAAAAATATTACCAAGATATTGCTCAACGATATAATGGAATGCTCCGCTAATGTCATAATGTCAGTACAGATTTGTAAGATTATCAAACATATGTACTAAAATAAACAAACAGTAGGAAACTCTTTAACTGAACAGTAAGCAACCCTTTAACTAAACCGTAGGAAACTCTTTAATTGAAACAGTAAGAAATCTTTTAACTAAACCGGGTTAATAACCATTTTTCACCGTTTGATATTAAAATAAAATAATATATTTTTGGAGCAATAGATCAAACACAGTTCTTAATAAAAAAAATTTTCAAAAAAATTTAAAAAAATATTTTAATGAAAGATATTCAATATTATTTTTATTCGAGATCGCACAAAATCGAAGCATGAAGGTAGAACTCTGAAACTAATGATCATATCAACTGAGCTATTTCTTCAGCCTTTTAGGTGATATGTTGCCCATACCACCCATTCCAAAATCTAAAATTCCCAATGCCACCCGTTCCCAAGAGAAAAAAAAGGACACAGCTTTTTGCATCAAATACGAAACTCCATGCTGATGGATTACATCATCCTCGCCGCAATCCAAACCAACAACAAAAAGATCTCCCATTTAGACATTCTGCTTCATCTATCTCAAAGTTTCCATATCCATCCTTATTTTGAAAGCCTCCCACCTCAGCTCGAACAGGGAAAATAAACTAGAAAATTTGGAGAAGATCACGAACTAAAACCGATCAAAAAACCTTTCTTACCGAGAATAAGACCACCGGGATGCTACGCTTCTCCTCCGTTGAAGAACTCAGATCTGTTTCCCTTCCCAGCATCCACCAAGTTTCCGCAAAGGAAGATGCCATGCTGCTTTAGTGATAAATGAATAAGAAAAGGAAGATGCTTCCCACTCTAATAAAACAGCCCCAAAATCACACCCAACTAGCATGCGAGGTACCCAGGCTGCTCTGTTTTTTCCGATGGCTGGGTGCCTTTCTGGGTTAAGTTGTTGATGTCTGAAGCATTTGTCGGTAAGAAAAAGCCGAAAACATCGATCTGCGTTGAAGCCACCACCGAAAGTGGATCCTGCAGGGCTGGCAGTATGAAAGATAATGCATACGCGACAAGATACTTACACGTGGATTCTGTATTCTCTCGCTGCCCAGAGGCAGCGTCCCACGGTACCCTTTTGTGCCTAGTGATCTAAAAACATGCGTCGTTTTCTTTTGAAGGAACAGGGGCTGTACCATGATTATTCAAGCTCGATATTAAAAAAATATATAATATAAATTATATTTTTAATTTATTTATTAAATTAAAATTTTTAAATAATTTTTAAATTATAAAAATATAACACTTTAATTTTTAAACTATCTCAACTAATTTAATATTATCCTCAAATACTATAATTTTTTTATCGAAAATTCGATGTGACAGCCATCGGTACTTATATGATATTAAAATTTAAAAAAAATATTAATATATCAAAAAATAATAATTATTTTTTTATCAATTATTTTTTTTGACTGATTATCTTTCGGTCTCTCTTCTTTTAAGAGGATGCGATTATGAATGGAAAGAAAGTTTGAAAGGGGAGGAGAAAATGGCGAAACTGACATCAGCTCAACAAAAAGTATTGGGAGAAGATGATGAAAGATGAGTAGAGCAGAAGAACTAAACAAAGAAGAAGGATAAGACCATGAAGAGAAGAAGATTTTTTTTGTTTCTCTTCTTTTTCCATTGGAATTTTGGGATGAAAAATAAGAGATAAGAGATGAGAAATCTATGAAGGTGGATGAAAAGAGTTCAATAAGATGGAGTAGTACAAAATTTAAAAAAAAAAGATTGGGATGATAGAGGAGGATGGGGCCATGGAGGGATGAGGTTATGGGGAGGAGAAGGCAAGGGCCATAAAGAAAGAGGATTTTTCTCTTTTTTATTTTAATTAAGATTTTTGAAATAAAAAAAAATAGATGGAAAATGAAAGATATGAGAAAGAAGATGAAATTAGGGATTTTCATCGTGTCAGCAGTATTTTTCAAAGTATTTTAAACTATATCAGCTCTAGTTTAAATAATGCAAGCAAAATTTACTTCACGTAAGCACCAGAGTTATAACATCAAATTTTCGATGAGAGAAAACCATCGGAATCATACTCGAGAGCACCATTAAATCGATTCAAATAGTTAGAGGACTAAATTTTAGTTTTTTATAGTTTATGGATCATTTAAGAAAATCTGACTTAGTTCTGAGATCAGAAATATAATTTATCAAAAAATAGATTCAAATTTATAATCGATGGGCAGAATAGTGTGAACATCAAGATAACACCTAATTCATCTATTTATGTATATTTTTTTAAAAGAAAATATATTTGGTATATGATAATGATGTTATGAGATGTATCTTAATCATTTGGATGTCTTGGAACAGAAATAAATTCTTTTTTTTTTGGTCAGAGAATAGAAATAAATTTGGCACTTGCATTTGATATCATTTTTAGATTTGTATATTGCATACTATGCACATATTATAGTCAATTAAAATATCAAGTAAAGCAATAAATGAAAATCGAACAACTTGGTTTTAGCTTGTTAATATGCTTGTTCGGGCTTGAAAATGACATAAAGCTCAGAGTTTTTAAAGTTTAGCCCATAGAAGAGCCCAACACGACATCCTAGATTTTTGAAAGTGATTAAGAGCTTAGCATAGCTTAACAAAAAATTTATTCAAGCTTGATTCTTGTGCTAACCCATTTATATAACTTATTACTCAGCTTGGCTCATTTGTTTACACTTTTAATTTCAAAAACAAATTCCAAAATCAATAGAACAGCTATGAAATGCAAAGTATACCTCAGCTTTGTATGACTTTCCGTTTTATTTACTAGTGTATTATGATATATGATAAAATAATTAAATTAAAAATCTATCTTATTGATTATAATCTATACAGGTTAAAATACATAGATTGAAAGCCAGTACATTTTAATATTTAGATTATAGTAAAACGTAATCTCCCATCATTTTAACCATTCAAGTTTTACATCCTCTTGATGCATAGATTAAAAACCATCAAATGCATGATTTCTGTTCTCTAAATACTTTAACAATATAAGTCATGATCAGCTGTATGGATTTTCAATTTAAATATCTCATTATTGATTTTGAATTCCAAAAGAACAGTTACCCTCTATTCTCGAGCAAAAACTCTCCTGTTATATTATTTTCTAAAAACGAAGACTTATATCACGAGGGCAAACCAAAATAAAGACTTCGACATGTTAGACCCAAAACAGCCATCAAGATAGCAAATACCACATCCATTAAGGGTCGATGTTATTACTATAGAATAGGATGCAGCCGAACTAAGTTGGAGTAGTTAGAAGTTCAAATTTGACACCATTCAAAATATATAGGCTCAAAACTAGACTTCAAATTAATTGAGTCTTAACATTTCAAGCTCGAGCTTAGCTCAATGAAAAAAGATAATACTCGAAATTGACTCGACTCAATTTGAATATCAATCAAACTATACTTGAACTTAAATTCAAGTTTGAATTCAAACCTGAGCGTACTATATATATATATATATATATATATATATATATATATATATATATATATATATATATATATATATATATATATATATATAGCTTAAATAGTCCGCAAGATTTTCAATTGGGTATCTTGCTATTTGAGTCTGACCCAAAAAACTATTTGAATTGCTCAAACTTGACTCGAGCTTGATAATAACTAAGTCAAGTCAAGCTTAAGTAGTTCAAATCGACTTAACAATAGTCGAGTTGAGTCGATAATAGCTAAGTTGAGCTAGGACTTGAGTTGAACCCAAATAACTCGCAAGGAGCTCAACTCAACTGTACCCCTATCATAGATAGGGCAGGAATTGGACCGGGCTTAGGCTCGATTTTTTTTAGAAAAATATTGGTCCGAGCCTGATTGGGCCAACCCAACACCAGATAAAGAGAAAAAATCCCCACTAACAATAGAAAAAAGATCCAAATGGGCCAAAGCCATTTCTGAAACTAGGGCATTTTCCAGCAAATTTGGTGGCCGACAACGGTGTCTAGCATGATGGGAAGGAAGGAAAAAGAAAAAGAAAAGAAAAAAAAAAATTTTCTCTCTGCTCTCTCTCCCTTCTCTAAATCTGAATCTCATCTTTCCTTCTCTAAAATTTTTCTCTCTAGATTTATTTTTCTCTTTTCAATATTTTTCTCTCTCTGTCATGTTTGTTGTTTCTCTCTTTTTCTTGGATTTATGAAACTAGAGATCCATCTTCCATAATTAGTTTGATTTTATCCTAGAAATCTAATTAAAAAAATACACCCAATCTTCGATCCGATCTTAAGTAGAATTTTGATTTGAGATTTATTTTGATCTAATTATAAATTAAAATTAATATTAAAATATAAGTTTAAATAATAGATTATGAAGAATCTCCTCAGGATTATTCGATCTATTTGTTCAATGTTTTGCAGAGGTAAGTAATGAACCATTTTCTTAAGATATTTCATAGTTATTTTAAAAATAAATAATTATTTTTTGAATTATACATGATTTATAAAATTATATTTTGAAGAGCAAGTGATTTGAAAAATTGATATTTTCTAAAATGCTATGGTTTATTGATTATGCATATGTTCAGTGAAATTATGATATATATATGTGTGTGTGTTATATTAGAAAAGTTCTTTGATATGGATCAGATTGATGTTCTCAACCTAACTATGTTTCAGTAGGCCCCATCAATGGGAATTATATATTGATAATCAATAGATCTCACCAATAAGGATTATATGTTACATATGTTCAGTGGAATTATGATATATATATGTTATATTGAAAAAGTACTTTGATATGCATCGATTTATATTCTCAACCTAACTATATTTCAATGGGCTCCATCAGTGAGAATTATACATTGATAATCAGTGAGCTCCATCAATGAAGATTATATGTTGGTACTCAGTGGATCCTATCAGTGAAAATTATGCGTTGGTAATTAGTAGATCCTATCAGTAGAGGTTGTGCGTTGGTAGTCAGTGGATCCTGTCAATGAAAGTTATTTATATATAATATTTATGATTATATTTATATATGATATTTGAAAGATTTGATTGACATTGACTTATTATGGAATATATTGTTTTGTTATTCATGGCATTTATTTTCAAATATCATATGTATGATAATATTTGAAATATCTAGTTGAGATATTTATTATTATTTACTGGACCGTTGAGCTCATTACCTCTCTCTTTTTTTTTAGATTTAAATAATTAATTACGAGCATGGATATTAATTTTAGGAGAGAGCTTTTAGAAGCGAGATTTGGCTCTATCAGCTTCATAGAACTCAGATCTATATTTTATATTATTTTTAGTAAAACTAAGATATTTGATTTAGTTATTTGAATTAAAATTAAATAATAATTATTTAAATTTTATTTTACTGTGATGCATTGATATCGTGGTGAGATGCCTTGTATACTTATGATGAGAGTTCCCTATGAGTATGCAGTGGTTGCTGTAACTTCCGACTTATGATCTCGGATTGAAGGCGTGACAATTAATATGGTATCACTGATGGCCATGGACGACCCCAAGATCCTCAATCTCATCAAGTAGTTCGTCCTTTGCCCCCTCTCCTCTCGCTTACCCGCCCCCTCTAGGGACCCCTCCACCAACCTTCTCCAAGCCCTCCGTTGCTCCCACCGCCTCCTTTTCAACCGCATGTCCCCCTCCCTTCCCCCTCACGACCCCACCATGGCCGAGTCGATCAAGCACCAACTTGCAGTCTCCGGACAATCCATCGGTGCCCTCGCCTTCGCTGACTTCCACTCTAAGCTCGATGTCCTTGTCTTGATTTGGAGAAGTTGAACCCTAAGGCCACTGATGAAGTGGCGACAGTGGCCATCATGCTGGTGATGCTATTGCCTGCGATCACTTGGGAGAAGATCTCGGGCATCTGTGAAGTTGAACCCATTTGGGCCAACCCACAACCCTTAATTTCCATTGCCCTCACAGTCATTTGTCTCGTTAGGCCCTCCAGGTCTTCATCTACCCCTCAAGAATCCATGCTGCGATTATTCTCTTCTAGTTCATCCAATCCATCTCAATCTCTCTTTTTATTTTAGCTGGATTGGATGGAGAAAGAAGTGGTGGCATCGAAAGAGTGAGAGAGAATGAGGAGAGAGATAAGAATCGAATTCTAGCACCCCCCCCCCCAAATCTCCTCACCTTGCAAAAAAAATAAAAAAAAAAGAGCAATTTTCATGGGTACCATAGATTCCTAGTCGAGCGGGCTAAATCTGAGGGGACCAAAGAATAGGCCTATAATTAGGCTTGGGCTAGGGCCAAACTCGGGCCGGGCCAATGGATATCCGAGTTCGGTTCAAAAAGAGAATGGATTATATATTCGAGTCTAAATTTGATTTGATTTGATTTTGCTCGGACTTAATCCACAGCCTGTTCTAAAATCAGATCAGCTCGAGCCTATTTTCAATTTTAATCATAGAATGCACTTTCCACACCACTATTTGAAATTAGAACGTACCAAAATTGCAGACAAACCAGGGCTGACATTGTATAAAATAGTATTTTCCAGGGTGTTTAGAACCAGGAACGATAAGCGATATTTGCCCGGGTGTCAGGTTGCGGTCGGTCATGTTTAGAGGTGAGGCAAGTTATTACACCATAAACATACTTTGTGATTCATATATTTAAGCGGAAAAGTAATATCTGATCCTTTTCAGCATGATAGTTTCCTTTATATGACATCATAGCTTTCATTATTGGCAGCTAGAACTCTAATTCAGTGATAACTGGGGGTGTTCAATTCCATGACATCACAATTTCCCTAATTGAATTGAAAGGTGCTTGGGGGGAGGGTAGCAGCTATGCCATAATAGTCTTGGAGACCAACTGAATTTTGCTTGAGGGCGACGGAAGACGGTCGTTGGCTAGATAAACAGATCGGAAGAACGTCATGATTATGGATGGAGACAGGGATAGGACTTGTCCTTTATTGACTGCTCTATGGAGTAAAGTTATTAAATCTGATCCAAATCTGGGTCTGGATAAGACATCAAGTCAGTAGATCAATGATCCAACCATCGAATCAATAGTTGAATCGACAAGTCCATGCACAAATAGAAAAAGAGGAGACAGAGAAAGAAGGAGGCCGATCAGAGATAGAGAAGATGGAGAGAGGAGATTCCATACGGAAGAGGAGGTGGAGGGGAGAGGGAGCCGAGTAGAGGAGGAGGCGAAGGGAGGTTGTCTAGGATGACGGAGAAGGAGGCAGAGGGTGGAGGGGGTCGAACAGAGGAAGAAGAGGCGAAGGGAGGATATCCGGCCGGACAGCAGAGGAGGAGGAGGCAGAGGGGGGAGGGGGCCGAGTGGAGGAGGAGGAGGTGAAGGGGGGAGGGGGCCGGGCAAAGGAGGAGGAGGCGAAGGAGAGTCTCGGACGGTGGAGAGGCGAAGGGGGAAAGGGGTTGAGTGGAGGAGGAGGAGGCGAAGGGAGGAGGAGGAGGCGAAGGGAGGAGGTCGTGGATAGAGGAAGAGGAGGAGGTGGACGGGCCGATCCCGAGCCCTATTCATTGAAGATTGTTGGGTGGATGTCTGGTCAGGACACCACCTTCCAAGACCTTTTCGGTACCATATGATGCAACAGAAAGAAAGAAGAAATAAAACAAAAATAATCAAAATACGTGAATCAGCCACAAAAGGGCTCACCTCCACAAGGCATGCAAACTTCACTATGAAAAAAAAAAAATTTACAAGAGGAGACCTCACCCTCAACCCTTGTACACCCAATTCTCTCTCTCTAGAAGTTCTCCTCTCAAAAGCTCTCTCTCTCTTGGAAGACCCCCTGAACCCCTGAAGTAACCGACGTCCGCTGTCCAGGAGCCCTGCTCCTTCTCTCACAGCGGCCTCACGCCTCTCTCTCCTTCTCTTCTTAGGTTCCGCATGGCTTCCTCAGCAAAAAACCAGACCCCTTACACTCTATTTCACCGATCAGCCCTATTTAAAGAGCTTAAACCTGATTAGAGATGGATTAGCAATCCTAAACAAAATCAAATAACCTCGTGGACCGTCGGATCAAGATTGGGACGTAACTGGGCCCTCCGATCGTGCTCCGATCCATAAAATAATACCGTGAACAGTGAGAAATGCATAAAAAATGCCCACGCGGTCTACAGGCCCACCCGTGGATCAGGGTACAGGGCCCAGGCAAGGCGCCAGGGCCTGGGCCGGCCCGTGCATGTGGGCCTGGGCCGCGCGCCTGCTTGGGCCGCGCACCTAGGTCGTGCATCCCGCTCATTGGCCCAGCCTGGACAGCGCGGTGCCGCCTGCGGCCACACCGTCGGCGGTCCTCCATCACCTCGGATCTCGTGCCGACTTCAAAAGCTCGTATCTTCTCCGTCCGAGCTCCGTTTTGGATGATCTTGGTCTCGTTAGACTCCATTTTTCACCACGAACCTTGCTGTAGGCTCAATATGGGCTAAATCTTGAGATGTCAAATCCTAACAATCTCCATCTCATCTCGATATTCTGCCTCCTCCAAACTTCGAGAGCTTCTGGATCTCCTCGTCTCCATGTCCTGGAGCAATCGCATGCTGATCATGGATAGGCAAACATGAGAGTCGAGCCATGCTGCTCGATCCCATCTCCGTCGTATGCTGTGCTCCTCCTGACCTGAGACCTACTCGGGGCATCATCCTGCGGTAATAGGAATCTCACCTTGCATCATTGCCTCTCGTCCTCTCGAGTCTCCTATCTCGTGCTCGATCCATCTCCTGGAGCTCCACCTCGCTCTGGGCTCCACCTGACTCCCGAAGCTCCACCTCGTATGGGACTTCCTGCCAGGTAATAATATCCTCTACTCCCCTTCTTCTCTTCTAGTACAATTCTATCACTGCGTAGCACCCTCAGGATTCCTTCACCAGCTATCATCCTGTAGCCTCTCGAATCCAGTTTGCTAAGAGAGATAAGTTTTCGTCTGAAATTGGGTATGTATCGGACCTCCCCCAATCTCCTCACTGCACCATCATGTGTCCTCCAGCTGACCATCTTAATGCCTCTAATCGCATATCTCGATCCATCCGGCAGATATACAATGCCCTCACTGTTCTCCAGAGAGTCAAACTGCTCCTCTCTGCAATATACATGATAGGGGCATGCAGAATCTAATATCCACTACTGAGAAGAAGTAGATACCTCGTCAGATATCTCTAGAACATCTCCATCTGAATCGCTGCCGGCCGTCGCTACAGCAGTCACCGTCTGATTTTTGAGTTGAGGGCAATCTCTGGCTAGATGCCCCAACTCCTCACATCGGTAATATCTGGTTTGCTCAAGTCCCTCCTGGATTTGGACCGTCCTCGTTGTGATCTCCTGCCGCTCCATCTACCACCTCTTGCTCCTCCAGAAGCCACCAAAGCTGAGCTACCGCCACCTGAGCTCGAAGCTGGGTTCTCCCTCTTGAGAACCTCATTCTGGAGTATCGCCGCGATGACCTCGTCCATCTTGATGGTGCTCTTCTCCACTAGAAGAGCAGTCACCAAGAACTCGTACGAAGGAGAAAACGATGCCAGTAAAACCAGTGCCCTGGTCTTCTTCTCAACATTCTCGCCAACGCTGAGGAGGTCAGTGAGAATCTTCTGGAAGTGGTTTAGATGCTCCTGCACGTTCTGTCTCTCAGTCATCCGCAGTTGGTAGAACTGCCTCCAGAGAAAAAGAGTGTTGGTGAGAGACTTTGCCATGTACAACTCCTCGAGCTTCGATCACAGCACCATCGGAAAAGTCTCACTCAGCAAATGAATCACCACCTTATTCGTCAGGTACATGTGGATGGTGCTCACCACCTGCATCTGTAGCCGTTTTCAATCTCGCACCTCCATGATGGTTGGCTTCTCATCGCACAAGAGAGCATCGATCAACTCCTGTTGGATGAGCACGTCCTTCATCCTTGCCTACCATAAGGAGAAATTACTCTTACCATCAAACTTATTGATCTCCATCTTGATTGTTCCTGTCTTCTCCATCTTCAGTCTTGCTCACCACCACTGCAATCTGCATCCTTGTACCGCCTTACTCTGATACCACTTGTTGGGTGGATGTCTGGTCAAGACACCATCTTCCAAGATCTTTTCGGTACCATGCGATGCAGCAGGAAGAAAGAAGAAACAAAACAAAAACAATCAAAATATGTGAATCAGCTACAAAAAGACTCATCTCCACAGGGCATGCAAACTTCACTATGAAAAAAAAAAAATTTACAAGAGGAGACCTCACCCTCAATCCTTATACACCTAATTCTCTCTCTAGAAGTTTTTCTCTCAAAAGCTCTCTCTCTCTTGGAAGACCCCCTGAACCCCTAAAGTGATCGGCGTCCACTGTCCAGGAGCCCTGCTCCTTCTCTCACAGCGGCCTCACGCCTCTCTCTCCTTCTCTTCTCGGGTTCCGCACGGCTTCCTCAGCAAAAAATCAGACCCCTTACACTCTGTTTCACCGATCAGTCTTATTTAAAGGGCTTAAACCTGATTAAAGATGGATTAGGAGTTCTAAACAAAACCAAATAACCCTCTGGACCATCGGATCCAGATCGGGACATCTCTGAGCCCTCCGATCATGCTCCGATCCACGAAATAGTGCTGTGGACTGCGAGAAATGCGTGAAAAATGCACACGCGGTCCACAGGCCCACCCATCGACCGCCCGATCTACAGTGGATCAGGGTACAGGGCCTGGCTCGACTTCCATGTTTGCCAATCCATGATTAGCACACCATTACCCCAGGGCATGGGGCCGAGTAGATCCAGAAACTCTCAGAGTTTGGAGGAGGTCGAATATCGAGTAGAGGTAGAGATTGTTAAGATTTGATACCTGAAGATTTAGCTCACATTGAGCCCACAACGAGGTTCGTGGCGAAAAATGGAGTCCAACAAGATCAAGATCACCCAAAACGGAGCTCAGACAGAAAAGATACGAGCTTTTGAAGTCGGCATGAGACCTGAGGCGACGGTGGGCCGGCGAAGCGGTGGCGCGCGGCCCAAGCGGGGCCAACGCGCGAGACGCACGACCCAGGCACGCGGCCTGGGCAGGCAGGCGGCCCGGGCGGGCACGCGGCCCAAGCGGGTGCACGGCCCAGCTGAGCGTGCAGCCCAGCCCTTGCACGGGCCGGCCCAGGTCCAGGCGCCTTGCCTGAGCCCTGTACCCTGGTCCACCGTGGATCGAGCGGTCCATGGGTGGGCCTGTGGACCGCGTGGGTATTTTCCACACATTTCTCATGGTTCACGATACTATTCCATGGACTGAAGCACGATCGGAGGGCCCAGGGATGTCCCAGTCTTGATCCGACGGTCCAGGGGGTTATTTGGCTTTGTTTAGGACTCCTAATCCATCTCTAATCAGGTTTAAGCCCTTTAAATAGAGCTAATCAGTGAAACAGAGTGTAAGGGGTCTGGTTTTTTGCTGAGGAAGCCACACGGAACCCGAGAAGAGAATGAGAGAGAGGCGTGAGACTGCTGTGAGAGAAGGAGCAGGCCTCCTGGACAGCGGACGTTGGTCACTTCAGGGGTTCAGGAGGTCTTCCAAGAGAGAGAGAGCTTTTGAGAGAGAAACTTATAGAGAGAGAAAATTGGGTATATAAGGGTTGAGGGTGAGGTCTCCTCTTGTAAAAATTTTCTTTTTCATAGTGAAGTTTGCATGCCCTATGGAAGCGAGCCCTTTTGTGGCTGATCCACGTATTTTGATTATTTTTATTTTGTTTCTTCTTTCTTCCTGCTGCATCATGTGGTACCGAAAAGGTCTTGAAAGGTGGTGTCCTAGCCAGACATCCACCTAACAAGTGGTATCAGAGAAAGGTGGTATAAGGGATTGGAAACGGCTACAAATGCAGGTGGTGAGCACCATCCACATATACTTGACGGATGAGATGGTGATCCATGTGCTGAGCGAGACTTCTCCGACGGTGCTGTGGTTGAAGCTCGAGGAGTTGTACATGGCAAAGTCTCTCACCAACACTCTTTTCCTCTGGAGGAAGTTCTACCAACTGTGGATGACTGAGGGACAAAGCATGCAGGAGCATCTAAGCCACTTCCAGAAGATCCTCACCGACCTCCTCAGCGTTGGTGAGAATGTTGAGGAGAAGACCAAGGCGCTGATTTTGCTGGCATCGCTTCCTCCTTCGTACGAGTCCTTGGTGACTACTCTTCTAGTGGAGAAAAGCACCATCTCCGTCATATGCTGTGCTCCTCCTGACCTGAGACCTGCTCGGGGCATCATCCTACGGCAATAGGAATCTCACCTTGCGACGTCGCCTCTCGTCCTCCCGAGTCTCCTGTCTCGTGCCCGATCCGCCTCCTAGAGCTCCACCTCGCTCTGAGCTCCGCCTGGCTCCCGAAGCTCCACCTCACATTGAACTTTCTATCTGGTAATAATATCCTCTGTTCTCCTTCTTTCCCTTCAGCATAATCCTATCGCTGCGCAGCACCCTCAGGATTCCTCCACCAGCTATCGTCCTGTAGCCTCTCGAATCCAATCTGCTAAGTGAGATAAGATTCCTTCTGAAATTGGGTATGTATCGGACCTCCCCCCAATCTCCTCACTGCACCATCATGTGTCCTCCAGCTGACCATCCCAATGCCTCTGATCGTATAGCTCGATCCATCCGGTAGATATACAGTGCCCTCACTATTCTCCAGGGAGTCAAACTGCTACTCTCTGCAACATACATGATAGGGGCATGCAGAATCTAATATCCACTGCTGGGAAGAAGTAGATACCTCATCAGATATCTCCAGGATATCTCCATCTGAATCGCTACCGATCGTCGCTACAGCGGCCATCATCTGATTTTTGAGTTGAGGACAATCTCTAGCTAGATGTCCCAACTCCTCACATCGGTAACACCTGATTTTGCTCAAGTCCCTCTTGGACTTGGACCGCCCTCGTTGCGATCTCCTGTCGCTCCGTCTACCGCCTCTTGATCCTTCAGAAGCCACCAAAGCTGAGCTACCACCACCTGAGCTTGAAGCTGGATTCTCCCTCCTGAGAACCTCATTTTGGAGTATCGCCACGGTGACCTTGTCCATCTTGATGGTGCTCTTCCCCACTAGAAGAGCAGTCACCAAGGACTCGTACGAAGGGAAAAGTGACGCCAGCAAAACCAGCGCCCTGGTCTTCTCCTCAACATTCTCACCAACGCTGAGGAGGTCGGTGAGGATCTTCTGAAAGTGGCTTAGATGCTCCTGCATGCTCTGTCCCTTAGTCATCCGCAGTTGGTAGAATACCTCCAGAGAAAAAGAGTGTTGGTGAGAGACTTTGCCATGTACAACTCCTCGAGCTTCGACCACAGCACCGTCGGAAAAGTCTCGCTCAGCACATGGATCACCACCTCATCCGTCAGGTACATGCGGATGGTGCTCACCGTCTGCATCTGTAGCCGTTTCCAATCCCGCACCTCCATGGTGGTCGGCTTCTCATCGCATAAGAGAGCATCGATCAACCTCTGTTGGATGAGCACGTCCTTCACCCTTGTCTGCCACAAGGAGAAATTACTCTTACCATCAAACTTGTTGATCTCTATCTTGATTGTTCCTGTCTTCTCCATCTTCAGTCTTGCTCACCATCGCTGCAATCTGCATCTTTGTACCACCTTACTCTGATACCACTTGTTGGGTGGATATCTGGCGAGGACACCACCTTCCAAGACCTTTTCGGTACCACGCGATGCAGCAGGAAGAAAAAAGAAACAAAACAAAAACAATCAAAATATGTGGATCAGCCACAAAAGGGCTCGCCTCCACGGGGCATGCAAACTTCACTATGAAAAAAAAAATTTACAAGAGGAGACCTCACTCTCAACCCTTGTACACCCAATTCTCTCTCTCTAGAAGTTTTCCTCTCAAAAGCTCTCTCTCTTTTGGAAGACCCCCTGAACCCCTGAAGTGACCGACGTCCGCTGTCCAGGAGCCCTACTCCTTCTCTCATAGCGGCCTCACGCCTCTCTCCCTTCTCTTCTCGGGTTCCGCATGGCTTTCTCAGCAAAAAATCAGACCCCTTACACTCTGTTTCACCGATCAGCCCTATTTAAAGGGCTTAAATCTAATTAGAGATGGATTAGGAGTCCTAAACAGAGCCAAATAACCCCTTTGACCATCGGATCAAGATCGGGACGTCTCTGGACCCTCTGATCGCGCTCTGGTTCACAAAATAGTGCCGTAGACCGTGAGAAACGTATGAAAAATGCTCACATGGTCCACAGGCCCACTCGTGGACCACCCGGTCCACGATGGACCGAGGTACTGGGCCCAGGCAAGGCGCCTGGGCCTGGGCCGGCCAGTGCGGGCGGGCCCGCACACTGGCTGGGCTGCACACCTGGGTCGCGCATTGGCCCCACCTGGGCAGCGCACCGCCGCCTGCGGCCGCACCGCCGCCGCTTCGCCGGCCAGCCGCCGGCCGCCGACGGTCCTCCGCTGCCTCGGATCTCGTACCGACTTCAAAAGCTTGTATCTTCTCCATCCGAGCTCCGTTTTAGGTAATCTTGATCTCGTTGGACTCCATTTTTCTCCGCGAATCTTGCTGTAGGCTCAATATAGATTGAATCCCAAGACGTCAAATCCTAACAAAGATTAAAAAAAGGATTTGCAATTACTCACCGGAGAAGGAGGCTCCGATCGTCCTCGTCGGCTCATCCTTAGTCCCTGTCAGTCACCACCGTCGGTTGCTCAATCCTCCTTCTCCGCTGTCGCCGCTGCCGACTTCATCACTTAGGAAGGAGAAGATGAAGAAGCCGAACAAACTGACGGGATCTACGGTCTTAAACTAGAAAAGTCGAAGAGATGGATCGATGAATAGTAAAAAATTTGGTTAAACAATTTTAGCTCAATCGGGTTAGGTCAGGTCAAGTGGTTCGCGGTCCAATCGGCCGGTTCAAATGGTTTAAATGGGTTTTAAGCATAAGCGGATCAATTAGATAACCAGCTCGATTTCATAATTGGATCATCGGGTTTTCGGTCCGACCAACCGGGCCGGGCCGGGCTGGATTTAATAACTATGCTATGGAGGATGATTTTGATGCTTCCAACCTTGAAACTAGGTCACAAATATAAAAAGACTAACAGTATAGCTGATTAGATTGTTATTTATATTGTCGATCAATCTAGCAGTATTGTATGAAACTCCATTATTATCTTTATAGACTTTTAGGATATTTGACATGCGGATGTCCCCGGTTGGAACTATGTCATGATATGATTCATCTCCTTCAGTGAAGAATATGTATGTATTAACTTTAGCAAGAAATTGGACTGATCTTGGATTTACCAAGAATTTTAATGCTGTCATTGTGAGAGCGTATTGATGACCCGCATATCAAAAGTCTCAATCATTATCTTATAACCCAGGACATATTGGGTGGTGTCATTTATTATCTCACCTACGCACAGCTAATTAGAATAGTGAGTTATTAATATTAATTGTTTGAGATGGTCTTCTGCGTGTACCTGATTGCCTCCTTTCCTTCTTTTTACTCTTTATTCTTGTTGATTTGCGCGATATTTACTTTACCTACTTTCGTTATTCCCACAAACTGCCCATATTTTCACGGCCTTGTCCCAGCCCAAAAGTTTTACTCATATAATCAGTTCTTTCATGCAACATGTAAGCAAATGATCACAACAAGAAAAACAGTAAGCAGCACGCAGCAATGTGCTTAGGTGCAGCAAATTCCAATTCTAATCCAAAACATGTTACTTAAACTCATTAAGCGAAAGAAAGAGCTGATAGTAATTTACATAACCTAAGCCAACTCGGGAATCTAAATTCTCAAGGCTATACAGGAATAATATTTTCTCACCTGTTATCAGATAGATGATAGTAATTTTTATCATCTCTTGGCCATTGTTCTAAGAGGTAGCAGGGAGAATGGCAGAGCAGTCAGGAGCAATGTCGAATGTTCTAGCTGATCGGAGCTTAGGTTGTGTTTGGTAGCTGGCAATTTATCCAGATTGCTGATAATTTAATATGGTAATATAGATTATTGTATTTGATATGTTTTTTGAATGGTAATTCAGATTATCTTGAAGAGGCATAGCTATCCAGATTATCACTTTTTTGGCAATATCACAATAAAAATTTTAGACAAAATTACCTCTTAAAAAAATTATATAAAACCTATTGTCCAACCCTCTCTCTTTCCCCCACCCCCTCCGTGTGCGCCCCCGACCCACAGCTCCTCCATCTCTCTTTATCTACTCGTGCCTCCTCCACCCTTGTCCCCCCACCATCTCCTGTGGCTCCTCCACGCTCATTCCCACCATCTCCACGGCTCCACATGCATTTGCCCCCTCCCCACCCCCAGTGCCCATGGTTTCCCATATCATATCCACACCACTCCCGCCACTTCTCACTAATGAAAAAAAACATCCAGATAAAATTATTAAAGATATTTTAAAATTTTAATTTCATATTATCGATAATCTGATTGTCATACCAAACATGTCAATCAAAATTTTCAGTAATTTTACTGCAACATTACTTGTATGTACCAAATACAGTAATTAATATTACTAAAAATTTAATGATAATAATCTATTCCAAAAATAATTTTCGTTATCTTTCAAGATTGTCTGGCGATGCATCAAATACAATTTTAGAGAATTGGACAAGAGGATCACCATCGAGTTTTTGGCAAGTAATTTCTCTTGTGAAATTAGATGCATCGTGACCATTGCATTAGGATCTTGGGGAAGTATATCACTTCAGACTTCCCTTTTTCTTGTTCTACCCCTTTTCGATCCTATTAACTTGCATGTAAAAATAACGTGCTCGTTGAGGTTGTGAAATTTTTTTATCAGTGGACAGATTAGCCCCGTCAATTGTCAGCAAATGAAAATCTAGGGAAGAATTCACCAATTTTATGCGAGTTGTATGAACGAGGATTCTTTGAAATGATTTGGATCGTGCTGCTGTTTTTTATTGAATAATAAATAAGTAAATAGTATACGTTGTAAGGCCCTACAATTTGACAGGAACACATGAAAAAAAAAAAATTTTTGGCACCACCAGCTACACAGAATACACGCACCATCTCCAGTGATTAGCTCATACATGAAGTCAGAGCATAATATATGAAAAAAAAAATTTTTTTCTTATATACGAGCCAGTCATCATAGGTGATATGTATTATTCTGCACCATCCACAGTGCAGTAAAAATTTCTCCATAAAAAATAGGCATGCTAACGCATGAAACTCCTGCCACTACTATGATCTAAGAAAGGTCAGACAAACTACAGAGTCTTACCCAGTGTACAAAGAAGTTATTCTTATCTTTCAAACTCTCGTGAACTCAGGTCATAATAGAAGACTTTACTTTACACCAAGATCCCTGCCCTCTTGTGAGGAAAACTGAAAATCTGAAAACTGGAATGATGGCAGTGATTTGTTTGTTACTCACAGACATGCAAGCTTGCCCATTTATAATGCCTAACAAGCTCGTTGCTTGATTGGTTTTTCCTCATGGGCAATCATATTTGTGGTCCACTGAGCCACTTTACTCCAGATGTCTAGCTGCAAATTAAGGTTGGTATGCCCCCACCTTGGCCCATGTATTTAGGATGGAAGAAAAACAGCTAATAAGTAGTGTTAATTAAGACTGCACCCCTCCAAGATATGGTGAGTGGTCAGTTTCTCAAGGGACCTGAGTGGCATGGGAGAGAAGGCCCTTTCCGATCATTAATTCATTTTATTCTTTTTTTGGGTAAAGAGAAGGGCTGGACGCTTCATGGATTAAATAAAACTGTTACAAGACCATGTAACAAAACTTGGTGCAGAATACTTTAGGCAGCAGAAGCTACATGAGAAGACTGGAACAATAAAAACATCTCCGTGGACGTTTGAGCGTCTTGCATGAGTCTGGTTCATACAATATTAGTCGCATAGATATCATGAAGCTTCTTTATACGGATTCAAATTGGCCAGCCATGAGGCATATCTTGATTTGATTTTCTATTATTTTGAGTTAGTTTATCAGGCCAACCAAACTGGAAAATATGCTCAGCTTAGACTCAATCAGCTTCCATGCCTTATTCTTCCTAAAAGAATTAAAAAAAAAAAAAAAAGAGGAGGATAATTGACTACATGTGCTGCACGTTTAATTCACCTGACTAATCATTATAGGAATGATGTTAAATATGCTACACTATAATGATCATTATAAAGTTCGAAAATATCTCCACTGTATCTTGGACTTATATAGCGTTGAAAAATCAATATGTCGATATCTTTCATTAAGAGAATTAGATTCTTCAAATCCTCATATGAGCCCTCACCTTATTGCCATTATTGAGTATCGGGCAGGCTTGCAGACATTTTGATAGCATATCATTAGATTTAGTGATCTTTTAAAGATTTAGGATCTGATTTAGAGAAAATTTTAAAAAAGAGGGAGTAAACTTCCTCCCTTGGTGAGATAGTTTTCGAAGCTTAAATACATGGATTTAAGATGGAAGAGCTTGAGAGACTAATCAATCACTCGACAGCCCTCTTTTCCTCTCCCTTCGTTTTCTATCCATAGAATTGTAAAATGGAGAGAACAAGGACTCATGAGCAGTTCCTGCATACCAATCCGAACCGATCAATTTGGAGTGTGAATCAATAGTGGTTTACCCTGATTATTTGATCCACGAGCGATTCAAATATTTGAGCTTGATCCACCCAATCTGCCCTTGAATTGGCTTTGCGCGAACGGGTTCAACCTCGTGCCTTAGTTCTGTCCAAATCAAACAGCTCAGACTGATCTGTATGGCTTTTCAATCCTTGCTTAAGTCTTATTAATGAGCATTTATACGTCACTCTAGTTCCATCGTCAAATGAAATAGTTACATGAATAAATGCAGTTCATCAGAAATGAGGCATGAGGGCCATGTTTCTATATGCAAAAATCCCATTTTGTCCCTTGATTATGTTTTTTTCTTATGCACACTTGTATATTTATATTAATTTTGAGCCTGCACACGGATTCTAAATCATATAATAAATTATTTTTAAAAAAAATTATTTATAAATAATAAAATAATATCCATCCAAATTCTTGATGTCCATCCATATTTTCAACTATATATATATGCACACAGATTTTTTTTATAAAAAGATAATAATATCTGACTTTAAAAATAACAATTAAATTACATAAATGGGTTTTAATTCAATCTTTTAATAACATTATGCTTTAATTCAACTAGTTTTTAAGCCTACGTATTGCGCGCAGATTTGTAGATCATATTCATATAATTGATTGTATTTGTAAAAAAAATTTAATAACATGTCCATTCATATTCTTAATGTCCATGAAGATTTAAATAACATCAGTTAATGGATATAAACAAATTTTAATATTTTTATAAAAAAAATTATGAATAACATGTCCATTCATATCCTTGATGTTCATAACTGAAAATCTTAATAACACCAGTTAACGAATATAAATGACTTTTAATTTTATTCATTAAGAATAAAATATGTGCATTCAATACTTTGAGATAGAAGAGTCCACATGGTATGCATAGAAAAAAATAGGCTATTTACGTGGACAGCTTCATTTGCAAATCAATCTTTTCTCACTTTCTATTTTCTAATATATATATTTGATGCTTTAAGAATTATTAGGTAAGAGAGTCCAGATATGTGGTATATTGTAGGTTGATTTTGATCTAAATGGCATTCATAGATAATAATATGTTGCTTATATTGAAAACCTAAATAGCTAATCCATTTTCTTTCAGTTTCTGCTTTCGTGTGTATATGTGTGTGTATATATATGTTGGATAGATGTCTGGCCAAGACACCACCTCTCAAAACCTTTTCAGTACCACGCGATGCGGCAGGAAGAAAGAAGAAACAAAACAAAACAATCAAAAATACGTGGATCAACCACAAAAGGGCTTGCCTCCACGGGGCATGCAAACTTCACTATGAAAAAAAAAATTTACAAGAGGAGACCTCACCTTCAACCCTTGTACACTCAATTTTCTCTCACAAAAAATTCTCCTCACAAAAGCTCTCTCTCTTGGAAGACCCTCCTGAACCCTTGAAGCGACCGACGTCCACTGTCCAGGAGCCCTACTCCTTCTCTCTCAACATCAAGAAGCTCTCTCTCTCCCTCAGGTTCCTTCTCGGGTTCACGCCGCCACAGGCACTCACGGGTCTCCGTGAGAAAACCAATCCAAAAAACCACATCCTCTATTTTTTCCCTGATCACAAGCCTTTTATAGGGCTTAAACCCAATTAGATTAGGTTTAAGACTCCATAATCAACCCAAATCAAGCCTCTGGACCATCAGATCAAGATCGAAAATTCTCTAAGCTGTCCGATCGTGACTGGTCCACAGAATAGTATCGTAGATCGTGAAAAATGCGTGGGAAATATCCACGTGGTCCACAGGCCCAGCCGTGGACAGGGGTACAGGCCCAGGCACAGCGCCTGGGCTTGGGCCGGCTCGCGCGTGCGGGCCCGCACAGGGGCTGGGCCGCGCGCCCGCCTGGGTTGCGCGCCCTGCTGGGCCACACGCCCTGCTGGGCCGCGTGCCTGGGTCGCACGTCCCGTGCGTTGGCCCCGCTTGGGCCGCGCGCCGCCACCACTCCGTCGGCCCACCACCGGCCACCGGCGGTCCTCCACCACCTCGAGTCTCGTGCTGACTTCAAAAGCTCGTATCTCCTCCATCCGAGCTCCGTTTGGGTGATTTTGATCTCGTTGGACTTCATTTTTAATCGCGAACCTCGCTGTGGGCTGAATCTTGAGGCATCAAATCCTAACAATCTCCACCTCGACTCGATATTCGATCTCCTCCAAACTCCGAGAGCTTCTGGATCTCCTCGTCTCCATGTCCTGAGGCAATCGCCTGCTGATCATGGATGGACAAACATGGGAGTCGAGCCAAGCTACTCGATCCCATCTCCATCGTATACTGTGCTCCTCCTGACCTGAGATCTGCTCGGGGCATCATCCTACGGCAATAGGAATCTCACCTTACAACGTCGCCTCTCGTCCTCCCGAGTCTCCTGTCTTGTGTCCGATCCGCCTCCATCTGGAGCTCCATCTCGCTCTGGGCTCTGCCTGGCTCCTGAAGCTTCACCTCGCACTGGGCTCCCCATCAGGTAATAATGTCCTCTGCTCCCCTTCTTCCCCTCCAGCACAATCTTATCGCCGCGTAGCACCCTCAGGATTTCTTCAACAGCTACCGTCCTGTAGCCTCTCGAATCCAGTCTGCTAAGTGAGATAAGATTCTGCCTGAAATCGGATATGTATCAGACCTCTCCCAATCTCCTCACTGCACCATCATATGTCCTCCAACTGACCGTCCTAATACCTCTGTTCGCACAGCTCGATCCATTCGGCAGATATACAGTGCCCTCACTGTTCTCCAGGGAGTCAAACTGTTCCTCTCTGCAACATACATGATAGGGGCATGCAGAATCTAATATCCACTACTGGGAAGAAGTAGATACCTCGTCAGATATCTCCAGGACATCTCCATCTGAATCGCTGCCAGCCGTCGCTACAGCATCCACCGTCCGATTTTTGAGTTGAGGACAATCTCTAGCTAGATGCCCCAACTCCTCACATCGGTAACACCTGATTTTGCTCAAGTCCCTCCTGGACTTAGACCGCCCTCATTACGATCTTCTGTCGCTCCATCTACTGCCTCCTGCTCCTCCAGAAGCCACCAAAGCTGAGCTACCGCCACCTGAGCTCAAAGCCGGGTTCTCCCTCCTGAGAACCTCATTCTGGAGTATCGCCGCGGTGACTTCGTCCATCTTGATAGTGCTCTTCCCCAAGGACTCGTACGAAGGTGGAAGCAATGCTAGCAAAACCAGCACCCTAGTATTCTCCTCAACATTCTCACCAATGTTGAGGAGGTCGGTGAGGATCTTCTGGAAGTGGCTGAGATGCTCCTGCACGCTCTGTCCCTCAGCCATCCGCAGTTGGTAGAACTGCATCCAGAAGAAAAGAGTGTTGGTGAGAGACTCGCCATGTACAACTCTTCGAGCTTCGACCACAGCACCGTCGGAGAAGTTTCGCTCAGCACATGGATCACCACCTCATCCATCAGGTACATGCAAATGGTACTCACCGCCTACATCTATAGCCGTTTCCAATCCCGCACCTCCATGGTGGTCAGCTTCTCATCGCACAAGAGAGCATCGATCAATCCTTATTGGATGAGCATGTCCTTTACCCTTGCCTGCCACAAGGAGAAATTGCTCTTACCATCAAACTTATTGATCTCCATCTTGATTGATCCTGTCTTTTCCATCTTCAGTCTTGCTCACCACCGCTGTAATTTATGTTTTTGTACCACCTTGCTCTGATACCACTTGTTGGATGGATGTCTAGCCAGGATACCATCTCTCAGGATCTTTTCAGTACCACGCGATGCAGCAGGAAAAAAGAAGAAACAAAACAAAATAATCAAAAATACGTGGATCAGCCACAAAAGGGCTCGCCTCCACGGGGCATGCAAACTTCACTATGAAAAAAAATTTTACAAGAGACCTCACCCTCAACCCTTGTACACCCAATTCTCACTCACAGGAACTTCTCCTCACAAAAGCTCTCTCTCTCTTGGAAGACCCCTGAACATCTGAAGCGACTGGCATCCACTGTCTAGGAGCCATGCTCCTTCTCTCTCAATGTCAAGCAGCTCTCTCTCTCCCTCGGGTTCCTTCTCGGGTTCACGCCACCACAGGCACTCACGGGTCTCCATGAGAAAACCAATCCAAAAGATCACATCCTCTGTTTTTTCCCTGATCACAAGCCTTTTATAGGGCTTAAACCCAATTAGATTAGGTTTAAGACATCTTAATCAGTCCAAATCAAGCCTCTGGATCGTCGGATCAAGATCGAAAACTCCCTGGACCGTCCGATCGTGATCGGTCCACGGAATAGTACTGTGGACCGTGAGAAATGCGTGGGAAATGCCCACGCGATCAACAGGCCCAGTCGTGGATCGGGGTACAGGCCCAAGCACGGCGTCTAGGCCTGGGCCGGCCTGCGCGTGCGGGCCTGGGCCACGCTCGCACGCGGTCCCGCAAAGGGGCTGGGCCGCGCGTCCGCCTGGGCCGCACGCCCACCTGGGCCGCCCGCCCGCTTGGGCCGCGTGCTTGGGTTGCGCATCCCGTGCATTGGCCCCGCCTGGGCTACTCCGTCGGCCGCCGGCGATCCTTCGCCGCCTCGAATCTCGTGCCGACTTCAAAAGCTCGTATTTCCTCCATCCGAGCTCTGTTTGGGGTGATCTTAGTCTCGTTGGACTCTGTTTTTCGCTGCGAACCTTGCTGTGGGCTCATTGTGGACTGAATCTCGAAGAGTCAAATCTTAATTTTATATATATATATATATATATATATATATATATACACACACACACACATTAGATTCTATTTCTATTTATGAGATTCAAGAGAAGCATATTTGCTCAAGAATACTCTAATAAGGCTCTTCGTAGTCCCGTAGATAACCCACCGAGATGTTTCCAATTAGTACTTTGCGTACCCCAACGTATATTCGGATGCGTGCTCATTTCCGTTTTGCGTGCCACCCATGGGAATACGTGAGTCATTTTATTTCCATGGTTACACACTTGGGTACGCAAAGTTTTGTTTTCCAGTAATGTATGACAGAAGAAAATAGATTAATCGCAGCAACCACGCCAAGACCCGAAACGTTATTTTCTTGTGGACACAACCCAAACCTTATAGTTGCGCGGGGATCTCATCATCTCCCGTTCTGTTGCTCTGTTTTTGCCTGCCTGGTGAAAGCCTGCCTCGCCCCGATAAAGTCCGGTTGCCAACCTCTTCAACCGCCGGCGTCCTGTCACCGTCTCGCGCCAGGGGCGTGCGGGGCCCACTCCGCTAATCTCACGTCCATCGCAGCCGTCCAATCCTCCAATGGTTCGATCAAACGTCGTCGGTCATCCGATCGCCGAGCCCCTCTTTTATCTTTTCTTCTTACCACGGCAAAGTGTACTTTCCGAGAAGAGAACCCAGGCGTTGAACCCGTACTGCATGTCGACGGCCTTTTCTATCCATAAACCCAGCTGGTCTCGGGACCCACATCGCTCCATCACCCCTCCGATCAAAATCTGACGGCTGAGGTCCCTCACTGACCTTGAACACGTATGTCCGTCCCGTGAATCCAAAGGAAAGGAGCTGTGGTCCTTCGTACGGACGTGACAGCGAAGGTATGGAGGAAGGCAAAGAGGTGGCGCAAATCACTGGGACTGGGTCCTTAGATGAAATATATAGGGGTAAAGTTGTAATTGTGCATCACGATAGCTTTATCTCATGCCGGCGGAACACGGGATCTCTTACTTTTAAAAATTGCGAATATTTTTTCTATAATAATAAAAAATTATATATAAGGTCCGCTCGCTCTAGAGTCACAGGAGCTACCCTTCGCTCTGACTCCTGGGTCTCTCTCTCTCTCGTTCCTTTCCTCATCCCTTCTCTCTCCCTCCGTTCACATTTTTACCTTCTCTTTTTCTTTGATTTAAATTCCCGCTCTTTGGTCTGGCGTTTTCTAAAATGAATTGATTTTTGAGGATGGGCCTTTTAGTGGGGGTGCCGTGGCGGGCCGGGAAACCGTGGCCAGAGGAGCGGTAGGAAATGGGGAGGGCGGCGCGCTGGTTCCGGGGACTTTTTGGCGGCAAGAAAGCGGATTCCGGCGGAGAACCCCGGGCGGAGAAGAAGAGATGGGGCTTCGTCAAGTCGTTCCGGGAGAAGGGCCACCACCAGCAGCAGCGGGGGGGAGGGACACCGCCTCCGCGAGCGGAGGCGGCAGCGCCGGTTCTGGAGGAGCGGAAGGGGTCATATAGGGAGGTGGCGCCGCCGTACGCGGCGACCGCGCCGGCGGAGGGGGTGGATGTGGATGAGGACGAGCAGAACAAGCGGGCGATCGCGGTCGCCGCAGCGACCGCGGCGGTGGCGGAAGCAGCCGTGGCGGCCGCCCAGGCGGCGGCCGCGGTGGTGCGTCTGACGAGCAGCGGGCGGAGCGTCGCCGGATTCGCCGCCGGCGCCGGGAAGCAGGAGCAGTGGGCGGCGGTTAAGATCCAGGCCGCATTCCGGGGTTATCTGGTAAATCTTCTTTTCCTCTCCCTCTCCTCATACTCTTACTTTACTACTCTTAAATAAGCAGCAGTTTTAACCGATGACAAGAAAAGGAAACTTAAAACCGCGAATTTAATCCGAAACTTCTGCCATTCTAAAGATGTTTCTCTTCTACAAGGAGAATTAAAGGAAAAGAAATCATTTTTTTAAGCTAGAAGCATAGCAATTTTGTGTTCTTCTTGGTCTAGTTTAGTTCCTAATATATTTCCAGTTTTTCTAGCTTTTAAACCAGTAAAATCACGAAATTATGTCGGGTTATGAGCTGTTCTTCCACCGTCCCCAAGATCTAATCTTTCTAAAAGTGCAAACATCGATCACGTAAACAAAATCTTTGCAATTTCCTCCAATGGCTAAAGGATTAGGTTCTGAATTCTCTTTGGTGGAGTGAGCTGGTTTGCGTGATTCTAATGGGGCCTGTCACCTCAAAGTTGCCATTTTCCCCAGCCTATACTCCCCCCACCTAAAGCTCTAGTCCGCCCAATTTTTTCCCTCCCTACTTGTCTTTCGATGGCGAGTCCTCCCGGCCTTTCTGTCTTTCCTTCAATGCACCACCACCTCCTACCGCTCTCTTGCCTCCTCTTACTCTCATTAATTCCCTACTATAGAAAAGATTCTTTTTTTCCCTTTCTTTTCTCATTAAAAAAACCAGGCCGGGAGCGGTACTCGAAGAACCGAGAAGGGTAGTTAAGTGCATTAATCCGCTCCTTCCAACACGGTTCATTTAATTGGACAGTTTGGAAGTTGATGGTGATCGGTCTCCCTATTTAGTAGCAGCTAGGGGTAGTAATAGCTCGAATTGGGACTGGATGATACCTCTTCTATTCTCTCTTATCGTTACTTCATTAGGTTCTTCATGCTGTGAAATATTTATTCTCTTTCCTTCCAACCTGAAAGATGGACCAAGAGGTAAAACTAGGGGGGTTTGATGTCGGTTTCTTAGCTGCCCCTATGGACTCGGAAGTGGTGGGTTAGACCAGTGTTCCCACGTGAAAGGAATCTACAAGTTTTAGCGATAATTCAGTTGTTTGGTAAACTGGTTTAATGATGTGTTGAAGGCGAGGAGGGCGTTGAAGGCGCTGAAGGGGTTGGTGAAGCTGCAGGCATTGGTCAGGGGCAACATTGTGAGGAAGCAGGCGGCCGAGACGCTGCGATGCATGCAGGCGTTGGTGAGAGTCCAGGCCCGGACCCGGGCGTGCCGAGTCCTCCGGTTGGAGATGTGCAGGTCTGGCAGAGGCTCCCGCACTCATGCTGTAAGTCCATTCTCTTGTAGTCTTAAACCACTCGTTTAATTTGCCTTAAAATACTTTTGCATTATTTGAAAATCTTTGATGAGATTGCATATTGATCAAATGATTCAAAATGCTGCCTTTTGATTGATTAAAGTAAAAGAAATCACCCATAGTTGTTTCTTTATATATTGTCATATCATATGGGTCCGGAGAACAAAAGATGCTGGTAACTGGAGGTTTTTCTTGACACAAAGTTGTGTGCTGCTAGGGCCCTCCAACACCAGAGAAATATGAACAAGATGTTCGACCAAGTGGTTCAAGATCCGATAGGTCTTGCACTCTCAAGGTACGTCTCAGTTCAATTTCTTGCAACCTGGAAATGCTGCGCACCTACCAACTCATGATGTTTTTATGTTCAGAGGAATTCTTCAAAGCCAGCCAGTATTGATGCTGTAGATTCAGAAAGAGCACACTCTTCTGGATGGAACTGGTTGGATCGGTGGATGGAGGAGCGTTACTGGGACAGCCGAGAAGCTGCTGCAAAACCTGGGCCTGCAGTGGATGATGACAAGAGTGCTAAAATCTTGGAGGTAGACCCGGGAAAGCCACAATTTAACCCCAAGAGGAGGGGCAACAATCTCCAGTCCTCATGCTCGACCCTGGCCTCTGATCAGAATAGCCGCAGCTTTGCCGCTGTGCCTGATTCACCATCAAAGGACTCCACAACTGCTCAACTATCCATTCCCAGTCCATCCTCTGTCGACATGCAGCAATCTCTCAGCCCCCTGAGGTTCCACCTCGCCGAACCCGGGGATTTCGGCGAAAGCCCGCAGTTTTACTCAGCAACATCTCGGCCTGGAAGCTCGAGGAGGGGGTCCTTCACTCCTTCGAAGAGCGAGTGCTCTCGCAGCTTATTTAGCGGGTACTTGGATTACCCGAACTACATGGCAAACACGGAGTCATCAAGGGCAAAAGTGCGGTCTCACAGCGCACCGAAGCAGAGGCCCGAGTTTGAGAAGTCGGGCTCGATCAAGAGGCTCTCGGGTCAGGGTTTCGGGCAGCACCATTCCGGGACATCAGCCCAGAGGTCATCTTCTCTGCATGCAAAGTTCACCAACAAGGCCTACCCAGGCTCCGGCCGGCTGGATAGACTAGGGATGCCCATTAGAATGTGATGAACTTGACCGACCTCCCAAAAAAAAATTACTGCAGGATTGTGTACTTTGTGTTCTTGGGTCACATGGAGTACTCTCCTATAGTTGTGTTCCTTCAATATCATTTTGCCTCCTCCTCCACCATCCGCAAGTCAGTCTTTAGTCATGTTTGCCTCTCAAGTCATCGACAATGTCATGTTCTGCTTTTTGAATCTTGCAATGGAATCAGAATATCATACTTTTGGTGTGCGTTTGTGTGTGCTTTTTTTTTTTTTTTTTTTTTGACTTTGTTTGAATGGTTGATTGGTCTAATCTAACTCCCTTATTTTAAAGCTAAGTAGAGTGTTGGGTGTCATCCATTGGATAAAATTTAAGCTTTTCTATAGCTTATTCGGTGAGAAAGGTCAACAACCGCTAGAGTTTTATCGAACATTGGGTTGCTCAGAGGGAGGTGTCGTGGAGAAGAACACAAGGGAATGGGTGAGAACTGGGAAACAGAAGGGTGACGACCGATGAAATGGGGTGTTTTTGTCGGTGGAGAGGGAGGAGAGGAGAGTAGGTAGGCGGGAGCCGGCCATTGCGACGGTTCTGGGTCGACCATCCAGGGACAATGAATGCTGTGGCCTCGGTTTTCGCTGGAGTTTGGTGTTTTCTTGCACTTATTATTGTGGTGTATTTGGGTCCTTCCGGTTTGGGTCTTGCATAACGAGTGAACCTAATCTATCGTGTCCAAATCCAAGGATCCTATGGCCCCACCATGGATCACCCAACCGACGGCTGATCTCAACTGTTCCTGCGCTATTCTCCCCACTGTTTTTATCACACCGTGACGTGTTTGTGTTGGGAGATATGGTAGGGTCCGTCATCAGATTGGTCCTACTTTGCGTGGTGACCAGGCAAGGAAGAGGAGGAATAGGATATGTGCCGGACTGCTAGTGGCAGCATTCGTCGTCTCCTGCCGTAAAAGAACGCGCACAAGGCTGGGCTGGCACCTGGAGTCGGCATGGATGAGGATTGGACGCTTGTTGGTGACTGTTGGAGGGTAAAAACACTGACAAGCTTAGCACTAATGCGTATGGAAGTTGGTGGTTGGGACCCCCCACCCCACCCACACCAAAAAAAAAAAAAGGTGGTTGATGTTAGTTTTAATTTTTTACTTTATATTTTTTGATTTGTGATTTAATGTTATGATTATTTTGAATAATTCAATTAATGGTTTGATCATGCAAATAATGGGGTGTATTTTGATTGGCAAGCGGTGATTTCAGGAGTATGCTATTAATTTGAAGGCAACGAGCTTTGTTTGTGGGTGGGTGGAAATTATAGTTCATATAAAAGCAATTTAGTGAGTTTATAGCTAATTACTTCATTTATGTAGTTACGCAGATATGATCGCACATCAAAAAATTTAAGCCACAAATAGTGCTAGCTGCAACCATGCAATGTTGGCGAAGAGCATCATGGTGTTTGTATACTACTTACTGAAAATGTTCAATCCTATAACATGATTAGATAGGATCCAGGCAACAGTGAGGTCTGGTGACTCGGATTACAGAGTTGCCTCTCGTCCACAAACATGCATGTATGTGTTGTGGGCCTCGATCGGCTAATATGGTGTATATTAAAACATGAGTGTAGAGAAAACGAACAAAATAATGATAGGTAGCCGCAGAAGCAACAACAATAAACAACCAAAAAAACTTTTTTTCATTTTAACAAATTATGCTTTTCTTCATAGTTCCAGTTGATGGCTGGTGCGTGAGATTTGTATAAAGCTTTGGACGACTAATTCTTGGCTGGCAATCCCGAGACAATATGTTCCAAGAGAAACTAGTTATGGAAAGAATGTAATCCTCTCCTTTTTTTTGGTAAATAGAGAAAGCAATGTTCCTTGGGTGCAAAATCTCCAAACGAACAATGACTTCCACAAGCAATGTAGACGTTTCATGATAAAGTTTTTACATGCTGCAACCAAAAATTTCAGAGGTGCTGGAATATTGCTGGTTAACAGGATTGTAGTACCAGAGATCTGTGTTCAAATCTTGTCTTTATCAAAGCTAGTAAACTGGGCGGTACTGGAAGCGACGAGACCTGACACCTAATGTATTGCTCAAAAATGTACCTACCATTCTCATGTTGTACAAAGATCAAATATAACATTTTAAATGGCAAATTTTGATGGGTGATGATATCACCCCCACTCCCCTTCTCTCTCTCTCCCTCTTCAGTTTTTAGGGTCAAAATGTTTTATATAACTAGCCAAAATTATACGGATCAGATATATAAAAATAATTTTTTTAAATTTTATTAAATTAAAAAAAATTATATTTAAATAATAAAATAATATTTATTTAAATTTTTAAAATTATTATATATTTTTATATTTTAATTATATATTAATAATATAATTTAATATAAAAAGATGTTTTTTTTCAAACGATACAACAAAATTTATTTAAAAAACTGAATTGATACCATCCCAATACTCTTTTATAAAATATTTTATATATATATATATATTACTACGGAACTTTGGTTCAAATAGAATAATCTCTCATCTTTTTGGCGAGAGAAGAGTTCGGTTCTACAGGATATCATGTGGGCCCATGTTTGTCAACGTGGGAGGAGTTTACCCAGGTGACAGGACGCCACGTGGTGGCACCTGGGTGGGTATCTGGGATTGGATTCCATGCTGCCAGGTTGGAAAGCAAGCCACATGCGCCTCTTCGGTGGATGCCACGTTTCCCGACGAGCCCAACAAACATGCCCCTGGAGGCTTTAGCTGGATATAAACGAGAGAGGGACAGGCTGGGGCGGCTTCTTCTCCATTCTCTTTTCTTCTTCCTGACCGATCCTTTGCCTCCATGCCTAAAGGCCGATGTAATGTATTTATGGCTGCCATGCTCATATTATAAGCCAAGAAAAAGGGAGAAGTTTGCTTTAAATTAAAGCAGGACACAGTACTACCTTCCAGAAGTTTTTTTTGTTCCTTTATTTTTTTTTGGTGAGCACATCATTGTTCCATACGCGCTTCATCCATGAGATGTTACTTCTTCGTTTCATCCGGGTTTAAAAATGAACTGTGAATAAAATTTTAATAAATCTTATTTTTGCCAAACAAGTTTCATAATTGGTTTAGGGACTGGAATAACTACATTATTTCCAGAATAAGGCTCTCTTTTATTCTTTTTCCTTCTTTTCTTTTTTTTTTTTTTTGACGTAGACAAAATACTTGAATTCCAGAGTTATGATGGAAAAAAAGCTTCAATCAAATGAGAATAGAAGAACTATTTCAAGGGAGATAGAGAGAGAGAGGAGCAAGGTGTGTAGGCATTTGGCTAAGTATTAAACACGAGGCTTTTCCCGGTGCCAAAGAGTCTCACATATTTGGAATAGAATTTATCCACTGCTGGATTATCAAAACGCTGAACTGCTTGTTTCTCTTTAGTCATAATGAGATCTCATACGACCGACATCTGATGAACATCTTCGATATATATTTATATAGATAGCATAAGTATAGGAAATTCAAAAGCCTTATGCTACACGTAAGGATATATACCGCACCAAACTATCCATGCATGCACTACTGTAAACTCACAACCTAGGTGAGTGGTATATATTATCCATTCATGGGTGGGCATTGCTAATAAAAGATGTCATGGTTAATTTGGAAAGCGACTTATGATGCCTCATACACAGATGAAAACATAATGTCGGAGTCTCATTAAAATGTTTCAGTAGGATGACCTGAGAATAATTGCTTGCGTCTAAGCCAATCTGAAACTCATTGATTAACAAAAGGGGTTCAACTTGCTTATGGATTTTATAGCAATTAGCAAGCTGTCCTTGGATTGCATGCAAGTCGTTATCCTCAAACAAAATAAAAAATGGTGGTGAAGTAGGGGCATAAATGATCAGAACCTTGCAACCTATATATAATATAATTTATCATACCTTAATTACCTATTATATATTTAGATCCCTAGGTCAATGATTACATAATAAGATTCCTGATAATTGTTTCTTTAACCTCTCGTTCTGTCTCTATATAGGTTAAGATTCCATGCTTAAATTTGTTATTATTAGATCACACACCGAGCACTAGTCGAATAAAACTATAATGTATCTTTACAGTATAAACTGATGGCGAAGTCCTACCAAACTCAGCAAAAACAAAATGCCTAAACTTTACACTTTTACGGCGCTTGCAGGAGATTGGTTGCACATGATCCCCTGAGGAAGCTTAGAAACCCCATTGAGTAGAGTGGGAACAAATATGAGGCATATAAACTATGAAACTTTTGAAAGGAAGCTGCTTTTAATTTATTTCTACTTTAACATTTGAAACTTAGGTTGTTGCCGTGGGCTTGAATTCTTTTTGTTTGGACCATGTAACCTATATATGAAAGCTAAGATGCAGGACCACCGAGTTAGGAAGCCAATAACGAGCTTAATATTACTTTATTATTAGGTGGGCCAACTTTGTAGCAAGGGGGTCAATTCATTGTTCAAGTGATGTCACTGGACCTCTTTAACCAAGTAGCCCAGAATTAATAATTCCACCTACCATCTCTTAATGGTCGGGTTAATCTTGATGGCTTCACATGGAACATGGAATAAAGTAAAATGTGTTCAAACCATTAGCCATGACGATTAGTCTTCTGCACCTATTATAAGGAGCAACAAAGTGGACAGAGGAATGTCCCAAAGTTGGTACAATGGCTTGCATGTGAAAAGAGATCAGGATTTGCACCAAAAAAAAAAAAAGAGATCAGGATGTGGCATGCGAGCTTAGCATGCTATTGTGGCTAGCTCAAGCTTGACAAGGTCCACACACGGGGGAAATTTAGAAGGGTGCGTAGCACTAATTAACCCAGGAAACTAGAGCTAAGTTCAACTAGACTCACTTGTCTATTAGTGTGCCCGAAATGAGCTAAACTTTGGTATCCATCGTATGGAATCTGACTTATTTCCGTGGAAGCTATATTGGTGGAGAACGTAAATTCTCGGATATACAGATTTCTTGAATAAAATTTGATGACTCTGTGCAAATACGTAGAGTACTCCTTGATTTGTAAAAGATATTGATAAAGAACGTATACAAATTGATGATGACAAAAGGTGAAAAATAGTCATTGTATTGGACTAGTCATCATTTTTTTTTTTTATCAAAAAATATTGTTGAATAAAATTTTCTAAAGCTAACTAGTTACGAGGATTCGGATTGTATCTTTTGCACGGAAGAATAATCCTTTTTTTTTTCACAACATCAACTATTATATTGTAAAATTATCTTGAAAATCCATGCAGATAGATGAGAAAGCTGGAAGATCTTTCTGTCTACAAAGTTTTCAAAGCAGCCATTTTGCGATCTAACCATTGATGTCACGAATGAAGGTGAATCATTCTTTCATCTGAAGAATCTGATTATAAGCCGATGAGATTTGATAATCATGTATTTATCAAAAAAAATGGGATCCTCTATGATACTCAAAAAATACCGCACGGTGCTGTGCACATATTGAGACATCCATCAAAAAAAGAACGATCATGTGATATTTATCTAAATTATTCAAATATTTTTGAAATTTGTCCATTTCTCTTTTCTTAGTATTCGCACAGTCACTCATGATGTCTCTGAAGCATGCACAATACTCTTTGAGTATCGTAGAAGATCCGTTCCCTTATCAAAATAACTGGCTTGATGAACGATGGATGATAATGATGACAATATTGGCTTACTGTAGCCTCTATTTATATATTAAAAAAAAAAAAGAAAAATTGACCTTACTGTAGAAGTTGTGGACTATCATATGGTCGTTATGTATTGCATACTAGCATTGTGACAGCTTGGTGGAACAGGAGATGAAGGTTAATTAGAGTACGAAGGTTCGCATACCGGAATTTCTGATCATTACCCAGTAACAGAGGTCGAATGACGCAGTTATAACGTATGGAGGTTTGCATCCCCACGCCCGACTCAACCACCAAATTAATTTCCTCAACTGCACAAACTCGAGGTAGGAATTAAAATTTCATGACCAAAGTCCAGTTGTTTATCCACGAAATCCCACCCGCACGTACCATACTTACTTATGATAAGATACATCGAAAGTAATATTTTTAAAAATAGAAGAAATTCAAAAATGTGTGATGATTGTCGTTTTCCTTGTTGGAGATAGAGATAAAAATATGATCCTTAAATTTCTTCTTATTTAATTTGCTAATTATCTCAAGAGATTTATTGAGACTTATTTATCTTTTTTTTTTTTAATTGCATTATGATTCTATTAAAGTATTATTAATCATACTTTTAATTAAAGTACCCAACCGTAGAAGGTAACAAAGAAATGTTCGGTCTTAGAAAATTTCTCCCACTAAAATGGTAGAGGTATCAAATATAGCCTTTTTGTTTTTCTTATTTAAGTTTGAATAAAGTTATTCTACATGATATGGTACATGATAGCTGAGATCATTAATTCCCATCCCCACCTATCCTGCAATTTATCGAACGAGCAGAGGATAACTCCTTCGAAGCCAAAGTCAAGGAATGCTGCACACGGCAACCACATAAATGTTTGAAAGTGACCAAAGTCAAGCAATTTATTACTTTTTTTTTCTTATAAAAAAAAAGTGACCAAGAGGGTCCCGTTTTTTTTTTTTTTTTTTTCTTTTGACATTGAGAATATATTGGTAGACCAAAATGTTTGTGCTTCTGTCCAGCTACAGTTGAATCCTTGAAGGCACGCAAATAGTGTTGTTTTTTTTTTTTTTTTGTTTTAATGCAGAAGACAGCCAGTTATAAATGGATGCTTTGGGGTCCAACAAACTTTTTCCTCAACTATTTGGACAAACTCAAGGTTAAGTTGTAGCTGGTCCAACCATTTTAAGGCTAGCTAGAGAATGCAAGTGGGCTGGGGAGTGGATGGTAATGCATCTTTACTCAACAATTTCAATCCAGGGCCATGGTTTGTGTGTTTGGATCCCAAATCCATACATGGTTTGGGCTCGGGCCCAATATGTGGGCTAGAAGCCAATATGGACTAGGCCGGGATCATGTTGGATTTAACCTCCCATCTGGACAGCTTCCGAGTCATTTCCTGGCTTCAAGTGCCAAGGGTCGGTTTTAATATTTTGAGTAAATTATTCTGGTCTTTCTCGAGGTTTGTGATAATTATATTATTTTATCTGATATTTTAAAAATATACAAATAACTTTCTGATCAAATATAAAAAATAAAAATTTAAAAAATAAAAAATATAAGATATTTTAAAATTTAAATAAGTTAGATAGTGATGGTGTTAGTAAAATCATTAGTTTAGGATGCATTTGGTTGTATTTTTTTATTTTTAATTTTTAAAAAAATATTTTTTATATTTTTTTTATTTTTATTATTGAGTAAAAATAAAAAAATAAAATAAATATGTTTGATAACTATGTTGCTATAAAGCAAAAAGTAATATTTGGAGACGGCAGGTGAAGAGCTCAATAAGAGAGAAGAATTCAGAAAGAGAAGGAGAAGGAGATGGAAGAAAAATTCAAGCTTTTTATTTTTTAATTTGATATTTTAAATATATAAAAATGAAAAAAATTGAAAAGCAAAAAATTTTTGCTTTGCATATAGAATAATTATTTTAATTTTTATTTTTTACAAATTAAAAAATAAAAAATATTTTTTTAATGACTAACTAAATATATTTTTTATTTAATAAAAATATATTAATAGTGGGTTATGTGTCATAAATATAGTAAAAATTTAATAAAATATATATTTTTAAAATTTTGAATGAAAATTTATAATCATCTCAAAGTAGATCATTATAATTTACTCTAATATTTTTATTACCTGTCGGTATGCATCCCAGTTTACCCCGAATAAGATATACGGCAAAGCCTGGCTGTTTTCACATGTAATCTTGCTGGTGACTTTGACTTTCTCGGCTGGTGTGGGTAAAATTCATAGGTAACGGATTGGTAGTTTTTGTGCACCATTTGAGACTGGTTACCTCCTCTCGGAGGAGTTTCCCTGATTTTTAGAGTAATACTTAAAGTGAAAGGAATCGGTAACATAGTTACAATATTAGAAAGAAATAATTTCACAGGAGTTGAAAATAAATAATAGATTGAATTTTTATTTGTGTGATATGCCTCCATAGATTAATATTTAAATAATGCTGCTATTTTCAACTAATTGGCCCTTCACTATCTCTTGTTACAATCGTCCAATTTAATCTGAATTTATTTTATTTGACAATAAGCTGTTGATAATTATAGCCATTATTATCAGTAATAATAATGGAAAAATTATAGTGCTAGCTGCATAAAGCATTGAATTAAAAAAAAAAATTACTAGGATACTTCTTTATAATATTTTATTATAAAAGATATCTTAGATATTTTATTTTTTTTCTCCTCTTTCATCTGCCCCACCCCTTGCACCGCTTCCCCCACTTCCCTCTCGGTGTCTCTCCCGCACTTGTGCCCCACCTCTCTTGCTCTTGCCGCATCCGCACCCCCTGCCCCCGATTGGTGCTGCTTCTTTGGTCGTGCCGCAGCAGCTCCCCCACCCCATCCTCCCCCCCCAACAATGCCGCTTGCCTACTCGTGCTGCAGTACTCCCCCCAACCGATGCTCGTGCCGCCGACCCCCCCTTTCTCCCCTAACTGTGCCGCCTCCTTGCTTGTGGCCCTCCCCTGTCTTCTTTCTTTTCTTCTCTGCCACAGCCACCCACTCTCCCACAACACCCCTCCCCCCCCCACCTTCTATGTGGTCTTCCCTCTCCTCTCTCCCATCGCACCCATCCATCGGCGCTCGTGCCCCATGGCCCCGCCTCTTGGCCCCGCATGCTTGTGCCATGACCACGCTTCTCTGCTCGTGTCGTGCCCCCTCTTCTCCTCCTAACCAGTGCTCTCCAGCCCGTACGGCTCCGCCATCGTGCCCCATTCCCTTGCCCATGGTGCCTCCATCACTCTCGATGGATCCTCCACCCATCGATGCTCGGCCCTTCGCTCACGACGGCCCCGATGCACCTCCGTCCGTTAGATTCTCTGCCTCTGCCGTCATCTCTTCCAACTTCTCTACCTTCCGAGGTGGCAGCCAAGATAAAAAAAAAATTTTACAATGCTGAAATAATTTTAATTTTTGAAATATTTATCAGACCAACTATGCGCATCATCCTTCATTTGGTTGAAATCTATATGATCTATATTTAATCTAATAATAAAAAATAAATAAAAAATAAAAAGATTAAAATATTTTTGGAGCACCGTAGCAAAACCTAACTAATGATTACTGCTCCGAAGATTTAAAAAATATTAGTTGATCCAAGGGACAATCGGGATTTCAACAATTACTATTATTTTTGTTATAAAATTATTATATTAATAAATTTTTTTAATAATCATCTTTTAGCATAAAGAGATGCCTCAAAACCATTATGATATAACAACAACTATTTCCATAAAACTTTTCATTGGCCATGACATGCATAATTGAAATATAAAAGGCCACCAAAATAGAATACCTATTCTCATAGATTGCAACAATTTGATTCTTGGGCATTGTGGTCATTCATTGTCTGCTTAACCTTTGACAAAAAAGTTGTTTGTGCTCATAAATATGATTTTTTATAAGCTATTAGGATTATATATATATATATATATATATATATATATATATATATATATATATATATATATATATATATATATATATATATATATATATATATATATGCATATGCGTGTACATATGCATGTAACTTATCTTCACAATCCTCAAATATTCAAGAAGCCTATTATCTTAAAACTAATCATTTATTGCTACTATAAGTGGCTTGGTTTGTAGGGACGGCAATGAGGGTCAGATATGGGTTGGGTCAGCCTGTTTCACACCTATCCCATAAGTAAAAATTCCATACTCATCTCAGGTCAAGTTAAATAGACATGCGGATCAAATCAAGTTGATAAATAAAAAGAGATAATCAGATCAGATTGAATATATATAAATAATATAAAATTATTATAATTTTGAAAGAATGATGTATATTAAAATTATATCGAATCAGATTTGGATCGAGACATTCCATTATCCATATCCGATCCGAATTCACTTTGGATATTATTTCAAAAACTCGCATCCATTTCAGATTCTAATCAAATTGAAAAAATCTATTTCATTTGGATTGGATCGGATCAGATACTCGATGAGTCGGTTAAAATTGTCACTCCAATTGATTTATCATGCCATCATTAACCAATTTTTTTGTGTTTACTAAACTATTATTTCTATCCACGGCATTTCTTATTTTCGCTTTCTTTGCCGTATATCCATTCTCCTATCGCAAAAATATCTCTAGTGCATCTGGATAATTAGACCGGAAATCCTATTGGTGCTTTATATCTAAAAATCTCATGTGAATCATCACAATTCTATGAATTGCACTAATTTCCTCCTTTCATGCATCATGCTTGATGCAAAGTGCTTTTTCTTGGTACAAGCATCATATAATTACACAAAAAGAAACATAGATGGCGGGAAAAAGAACCAATAAAATCACTCATGAAAGATTTTTCTTTTCTGTTTATTTATAAAAATAATTTAAAATACAAAGAAATAATTACTGGATATATGTCCGATAAAAGAGGCAACCCGGCTGGAGGAAATCTGATTCTAATGTTCGAGTGATATGTATCAGATCTCGTTCCCCTTCACCCTCTCCACTGCGGCTCTTAAAAACCTCCCCATCCTTCTCTTCCTCACTCTCGCTGCAAAGAAGGAACAAGAAGGAAAGTTTCCAAAATCCGTTACCTGTTCTCCCTCGATGTTTGGGATCCGAGATCTCTCTTGGTCCGATCCGGGGACGTGGAGGTTTCATGGAGCACGTGAACCTCCCGCCGTCGAGGCGCAGCCCGGGGCGGCAGTGGACCCTCCTCGACCTCGTCTCCGCCTCCTTCTTCGACGCCGTACTGGTCTTCTTCGTCCTCGTCTTCACCTCCCTCGGCGACACCCTCGCCACCTCCGGCCGCCGCGTCCTCGCCCGCTCTTTCCCCTCCGACCCCCGCCTGCGCGAACGTCTCGTCGCCCTCCTCGACGGCCCCCTCGACCGCGGAGGCCACGGGATCCGGCGCCCGCTGCCATCGTCGACGCCTGCCTCGCCGAGGAGGTCGACCACAGGCCCTGCGAGGATCCCATCCCCACCACACCAGCCAGCTCAGCCGCCACATGAACTTCTACCGCGAGCGCCACTGTGCCCCGCCCGAGGAGTCCCTGCTCTGCCTCATCCCCCTGCCCCAAAGCTACCGCATCCCCGTCCCCTGGCCCGAGAGTCTTCACAAGGTATCCCCCTTTGTGGTTAACTTTTGTCTTTCTGGGTCTTGACTTCGATCTCCATGGGAATGACTCAACTATTGGCTGAATGCTTTAGTTTCGCTCTCAGTAATTCATGTATCTCTAGTTGAGTAATTACGTGTATGGAGTCGTCGGAATCACTCAATATTTGTAGTGATATGAAATTTGCATCTGCACAGTTCCAGATCTCGTTATATGACATTATGCATTTTCAGTTAAAAAAACTATAAAAAGGGGCTTTTTTTTGATTGAGCTCGACATATATTATGTTAAAACTTGGTCTTTCACATGCTAAATTTTCATATATCTTTTCTATATCCGCATGCAGATTTGGCATGACAACATGCCATATGGTAAAACTGCGGAAAGAAAAGGTCATCAGGGCTGGATGAAAAAGAAGGCTCATATTTTATCTTCCCAGGTGGTGGCACAATGTTCCTGATGGAGCTGAACAATATATTGCAAAGCTTGGATAGTTTATCCCTCTAAGTAGTGGTCTTCTAAGGACGGCTTTGGATATGGGATGTGGGGTAAGAGGTCAATCAGTGTTGCAGTTTTTAGTTTCTTTCAGTGCTTTTTTTTCCCCTTCATTTTGAAATCATTTTGATGCACAATTCATCCCTCCATGAAGGTTGCCAGCTTTGGGGGATTTTTGCTTAAAGAAAATATCTTGACACTTTCTTTTGCTCCAAGGGACTCACATAAAGCTCAAATACAATTTGCTTTAGAAAGGGGAATACCTGCATTTGTTGCCATGCTGGGCACTCATCGTCTTCCTTGTCCAGCATATTTATTTGACCTGGTTCATTGTTCTCGGTGTTTGATCCCCTTTACTGCATATAGTCAGTGCTCTTTTCTTCATGTGCTTTTACTTGTGTCACCTGCATCTGCATTCACTAATTGCTTTTTATCTGTATGTATCTGATAAATGGGGTACAGATGGAACGTATCTTATTGAAGTGGATCGTTTACTTCGACTGGGAGGATTTCTGGTTATATCTGGTCCGCCAGTGCAATGGACTGGTCAGGACAAGGAATGGGGTGATCTCCAGGGTATGGCACGTGCCTTGTGTTATGAACTTATCACAGTAGATGGTAACACTGCCATCTGGAAGAAGCCTTCTGGGGCTTCTTGTCTCCCAAACCAAAATGAATTTCTCCTTGAGCTATGTAGTGATACTGATGATCCTAGTGATGCATGGTAAACTGTGCAACTTCTTTCCTGTGTATCACTCTATTAGGACAAAATCAAAAAAAAAAAAAAAAAGATCTTTTTCTGCATTCGACTTCATGCTTCAAAGTTAGAACTAGGATTTTGTTTTCCAGGTACTTCAAGTTGAAAAAGTGTGTCAGTAGACCCTCCCTTGCGGGAGAAATAGCTGTTGAGTCCATTCCTAAGTGGCCATATCAACTCTCCAAACCAACTGCAAGGGTCTCATTCATTAAGAATGAGTTTGATGTGTTTGAAGCTGACACAAGGCGCTGGGTTAGAAGAGTTGCATATTACAAGATATCGCTTGGATTGAAGCTAGAGAAGCCACATATGCGCAATGTTATGGACATGAATGCATTTTTTGGAGGCTTTGCAGCAGCACTAAATTCTGACCCAGTCTGGGTTATGAATGTCATTTCTGCTCGAAAGCCATTAACCCTAGGCATAATTTATGACGGAGGTCTTATTGGAGCCTATCATGATGGGTAAGCTTTTGTTGCATTCATTTGCCTTTTTTTTTGTTGTGGATATGAGGAACTTTTGACACGTTGCATATATCAGTTTTTGCATGTTTGCTGCTAAACTATGATTTTGCAAATTGCACTATGTAAGCAATCAGTGCTTTTCTTGTGGCTAGGTGGTTTCTTCCTGTGTAGTTCTAAGGATAGACAAGTGTATCTTCTCAGTTTTGTAGCTTGCATCCTTGTTTATTTTCATGATAACAATGTTTTGGTTTAGACATTTCTTTATGAAGTAAAAGGAAAATCAAAGAAATAGGTTAAGAAGGTCTTTGTTACATTTTAATTTCCATGGAAGAAAGACAGCTACTAATCAAAACTTTGGTAACAATTCATATTCCATGTAGCCACATGTGTAGAAAGTTAGAAACACTTAAAACCACTCTGAATATGATTGACTCCTATATTTCCTCAATCAATCTATAAATAAAATTTTTCAGCTCTTTCCCTGGTCAGAGAAAATATTTACAAAATTATCAAGAGACACCAAGGCCCAAGCACTTCATATAACAGTTGGTTATTCTTATATTCACTTTCCATTGTTGCCTTCAAATAGCTAGCCTGCTATACCGGTGGACAAGTGATTGGTTTCTTTGTCCAGAAAATTTCAAGGATGCCAAGAAAAAGTGGCACACCTGCAGAGCTAATATGGCTCTGACTAAAGGAACCTATTAAAACTTTTTTTATAAATGAAACAAGAAGCTGAAAGTATTCTTATAGAGACATTGAATGGCTTTAGTTGAAATTGGAACAAGGAATTTAGTTTGCTGCTAGATTAGATGTTCACGACGGACAAAATGATCATGAAGGAGGGGTTGGAGCAAAAGAAAAATGTACTAAAATAACTCCTGGGTCAAAGTGATGGTGGTATAACATTAATGACATGGTAAAACTACAAGCTTTCCAAGATGACATTGGAAGATGGAATGACAATTATTTGGTTAAAATGGAGTGGCTGAGTTTCACTGGAAGAAGCAGTGTCATTGAGGACTTGTTTGGTGGACAGGAATAGGATGGATGAAGTGTGGTCACCAAGAAAATGAAGGAACCCTTCTTGTTTGGTTGAGAGATTGGAAAATGGCATTCCAATGGAAATAAACTTTTCATGTTTTATGGGAAAGAAAAATCCATGTGAGACATATGTTTTTGGCTTTCCCATAGGAAGAGAATTGAAATACTTTTTTCCCCCAAAGTATCTTTGAAGCCATGAGTAGAATGGAGTTAGGTCTTTTTCTTTATTAAGGATATAATCAGTATTTTGCACAGTTGTTGTAAGAAAATAGATGCTCAACCAAACATATGGCACTCTAGAATATGCCACCTTCCCATGATCAGCCAAACATGCCAAAGCCACTTTCTCAAGCATCATATTCTGAGGAATCAAGTTCTCAGGAAAAATATTCCACGGAGAGAATTTTTTTCCCATGAACCAAACGAACCCTGAGTCATAACAATGGAAATCATAGTTCTATTGAGACAAAGGTCCTTAAGCTGCAGTTGTCAGTGCACTGGCATGAACACCTCAATAGTGAAATGTAATCTAAGAGGCTAACTTCGTAGAATAGCGGTGGAATGCAATGACTGAGAGCGTCAAAGGTGCAGTGGATCTGAGTTTATAAAGTTAAGTGTAACTATTAGGACTGGCAAAGGATGGCAAGGTAATGCCATAGGGAAATAGGATTTGATGTTACTGATATCCAAGTAGGCAATACTGATGGGAGATGTGCCACCAACAGATGCTGTATTTAAAAGAAGGTAGCTGACTTGCATGGGGCAACTCATGAGCATGGGGCAACTCATGAGCAATGTGTACTCTTGATATAATGGGAAAAATAATGCCCAGGATCGAGTAGGATTTAGAGGTTATGAGCTTTTGTTGTTATTAAATTTGTATATGTACATATTCGGAATATATGTTGATAATATGGATTATAACTTATATCAACTATAAGAGGATAGTTTTGGGGGTTATTAAAGGTAAAGAAGTTAATATGTTGAATAGATAGAATATTGATTGAATATGAGTGGCCTAATGTGAGAACATAGTAGTTCTTGTAGGTAATATGGTGGGCAGCAGGACACTGCACATGTTAGCAGGCTAACCATCATAATCTTAGTCTTTTAGTGAGATCTAATCCTTGTGTAGGGAAAGAAAAGAAGAACAGAGAAGTGGCTGTACCTGGCTTGTTAGTTAATCATTGGATTTCCCCATTTTGGAGGAGGGTTATGAAAGTTGGAGCTGCTTTCAAATGTGTGTCCCGAAAGAAATGTTGGTAGGCATCTCTGAATTGATTGGTGGTTGTGGACATTAACCTTAGCTGCGGCCTTCCCATCGTTTTACTAAATAGCAAGAAATTCTGATTCCTCGATATCTTATCAGATCTATGCTTCTGAAGTTGATGATGTTAGACGCTCAAATTTAGCAAGATTTTGAATGAAGATGAACTTAACTGTTGGAGATGCTCTCTTATTAGCCCCAACCTTCATCCCCATACCACGTAATCTGTTTTGAGGCTTGATAGTAGAAGCAGAGTATTCTGTCTGCAGATTTTACTGCTTCATTAATGATGATGGGCTTATATGTCTGGTAGGTAAACACTGTGGAATGGGAGAATATTTGGTAGCCACCACAAGTGGAGGTAGGGGAATGGCTAAGTAAATATTTTATGCAAGGTAGTGGATGAGACTGGAGAACATTTATTTCTCTACTTTTTCTGTATTTAACCTTTGTATCTCCCAATCAAGCACCTCTTCAAGGTGACGGATGCTCTAGGGTCTATCAGGTCTCTTTGGACTATGGTGGGAGAGGATGGTAGCCTAGGCCAAGAGTTAGACTGCAACTACACCACTGTGGTTGCAACTAAGGTTCATCATACCGTCAAGAACCATCCAGTTTAAGGCGTACCAAACTGAACTGATAGAGAACTTCCCCCCTGCCCTTACCAGTGTGAAAGGTACATGTCCCTCTTCTTCTCCCTCCCTTCTCTCTCTCTCTCTCTCTCTCACACACACACACACACGCACATGGTTAGGATTGGGGTTTCAAGCCCTCTCTCTCTTTCGAGCCCCCGCCCCCGATAACAAAGGCTTTCGATCTCTCTCTCTCTCTCTCCCCCCCCCCCTCCTCCTTCTCTCCCTCCTGTCTTCCCTCTCTTGCTTCCTCCCTCTCTGTCTCTCCCTTGTTTTCTCTCTCTCTCTCTCCCCCTCTCTCTAGCTCTCTCTATGTTGGTACTAATGGCGTGGTACTGACTCATACTATGCCAAACAGTCACTGGCTGGTAACCCCTCAAGTATTGGTTCGCTGTACCTTGGTTGCAGCAGTTGCTTTGGTAGCGTAATGGGAGAGAAATGCCTGAATTTTCTTAGTAAGGCAATATCTGCCTTCTTCATTATGGATCCATGGCCAAGGGGGGCACTGAAGAAGAGGGCAAGGCAGTTGTCTCATACTATGTTCTAGCCGCTTGTGACCCTAGAATGGCAGAGTCTGATGGAGACTCCAAAGATCAGGTGACAATAGCCATATTTGTTTTTATTTGTAGCTTTCCTTGATGGTCAGTAGTCTTATTTAGCTTTTCTTGGCTTCTGCTGTGCATTTGTGGTGATATGGTGAATTATTTGAGGGTGAGGGGTGTTTTTGTTAGACGGAAAGTGGTAAGGAGCCTGATATATGCTGCCAGTACTTTATTCCCAGTTGTTTTCCTCCTTCTACCTTTTCAGTATCTTAATGAAGAAGCGTTACTTAATCAAATAGTGGTGACGAAATCACCATTACGCTCAAAAGGAAAAAAGGAAAGCAACTTTTCAAAGTTTAGGTCCTCACCAGATGGTATTGTGCAAGAGAATTACTAGGATGATTTAAAGAGGAGAAGAGTGAAAGGCAGTAATTACTTCGTAATTTTGCAAGCAAACAGCAGAAATTTAATACCATATCCTTTTCTTAGGCAATAAGAGGCTGGTGGGAAGGTTTTGGAAGGTTGCTCAGGTTTGTTCTTATGGATGACACTATAGAAGCAAAGATTTGGTGAGTGTTAATTAACCAATTCAAACACATATCCAGGACAGTCACATAGATGATGCAATACTTAATGTGATTTGATGACACTTTGACTTGAAAGGAACTAAATGCTTTATAAAATAATTTCATAGATTTTTGTAATGTTGCTTTCTGGTTATTTACTTCTTGTAACCACAGAGTGAAAGCAGGCATAGTTGTTGATTAAAGTTGTTTTCTCCTGGAGTTTCTTGTGGAATGAGACTTCTGGGCTGGGTTTTCATTTCTTGACAAATTTTGGAACTCTCTTGTATGGCTCAATCAGTGTTGTGGGTTGGACTTTTCATGTCCAAATTATGCACATGTTAAAGACAATTTGTATTTATTATACTTTTCTTTCAGAAGTAAAGCTTTTAGATTTCCATACTCCTGCATTCCATTGTGCTTGATAGTATGAGCCTTAAAGATGAATGTGGTTCCACTTCTATATTGAACTTATCTATCTTGCCTGTCTTAACTCCTCCAAAGTCCAGTATAACTCTAGAGGGTTGTTCCCTGATTTCACTGACTTAAACTGTGGAACCAAAACGGTGGGTCTCCACCTGCTAATTGGCCTTTTAGGTTTTAAGGTAAGCTCCTATTTTCTCCAAGATGCTTAGGCTATGAACCTATTTCCATTTCTGAGGGTTTTGGCATCAAGTTGAGGCTAGTCCTTATAGGTATCGTTATACTCTTTGTTAATCATATTTTGATCCTTGAAGGAAATGCTGTTTAAATGGGATTGGGTTTGTAGGGTTAAGATTAAGATACTGTGTGATTCTGTCCACCTTCGATGTAAAAACAATTAAACATACAGAATTACTAACTCCTCGTTATATTATCATGATTAATATTTTCTTCCATTAACATCAAGGAGTTTATGTATTATGACACTGATATTAATTAATGAACTTGGATTTGTGGAAGCACGTTAAAAATTTTGAAATTTATGTGGCATGATACTTATCAGTATCTTGTATTGCATCCAAATGTCCTTTATTTTTGTTTTCCTGTTATTCATATATCTTTTGGCAATGGATATAGCATTATTGGGCTACCAAATCTAGATGCTTAAGGGTGTTTGTTTGATGGTGCTAGGTGTGAGGCTTTCTCTACATATCCTCGGACATACGATCTCATTCATGTAGCAGGAATCAATTCCTTGATAAGAGACCCGACTTCTGGCAAGAGCAGGTATGTGGAACATTTTTACCTTGGAATAGCTGTTGTATATACTGCCATTTTGCTTATGCTAGATTTTTCAAGATGAACTCTTCCCGAGCATTCATTAGTTGACACTACAAAGAGTCAGTCGGCAAATTTAACCATTGCCACCCCATAAACCTGATTCCTGCCAACTAAACCTCCCCTCCTAAGAACGTTAGTGATTGTTTGTTTTCTCTGTTTATTATGAATTATCATCTATAGCTGCCATAGTCACGAGGTAGCTGAATCTCATAGGGTTTTCAGTTTGGTAGTTTTGAACTGAAATGGTGACATCTGGGAAACTCATATTTAATATGGCATTTAAGTTCGTTGTGGAGTTCTTACATGTCAATCAATGTCTGATCATGCAGAGTAACAAGGAAGAGCAATAAATTGCCTGCAGGGTTGCCCATTTTTTCCCTTTTTATTTATTCTTACACAGTATGCAATTACGGTTGAGTGAACTGCATCATACTCAGTATTAGTGTTTTCAGGATTGAGATTCCTAGAATTATGGAACAATAGACCATTGTGGGTCTAGGTTTCAGCAAGCCTCTAGAAAAGAAACTTCAGAGCACTACAATGATTTCTGTTTTCTGATCGGCATCCCATGTTACCTAACTGGGATGGATATCTTCCAATCCTCCTTTTATTTTTGTTGCAGGTGTCACCTTCTCGATTGGATGTTAGAGATGGATCGCATGTTACGTCCAGAAGGGACAACTGTGATACGAGACTCACCAGAAGTCATTGACAAGGTGGCACGTATTGCTCATGCAATACGATGGACACCCCGGGTGCATGAGAGCGAGCCAGAAACACGTGGTGGAGAGAAGATTCTTGTAGCAACCAAGACCTTTTGGAAGTTGCCGTCAGCCTCCTATTGACACATTACATTGATAGCTTCTCTTTTTCAATTTTTTGACACGCGAGGCTTGGGTTAGGGGCAGGTCTTCTCTGGCTGTAATGCCAACTAAAACAATGCAATTAGTTCAATTATTATTATTATTATTATATGCTTGAAAGTGTAAGAAAAGAACCAAATATTAACTTCAAGTTCCATGTAAATTTTTTATATTAGGGTCGTGATTTATGCTTGTCAGGGTCCGGGTGGTCTGAAAAGTTGTAACGTGGAAGCTCTTTACCACTATGCGAGGGCCCATCTTATTTTTGTTTTTCATTTTTCAAATCCCATAACAAGGATATCGTGTTTTCTGATTATTGCACTTAGCTTTTTGCTGAAGCAAACCAGTTTTATGAATTTTAAGCAGTGTGTTTTGTGAGGCAGATTTGAATTGTTGGTTTTCTCTGAATCTGTACTCAAAACATCAATACAGGAAAATTAATTTCTTCTGGGGTGTCGTGGAAAATAAGTATTAGGCACAAATCTCTCCCTTCACCTCAAAATTCCCTCTAAAAGTGATCATCCAGACCCAATCATAATGTTATTTTACCAACCAAGCCCCCCTTCCGCCGGCCCCCAACCCAACACACGCACGCACGCACGTCCACAAGATTAGTATTACTGAATTGATAAAAAGAGAAAGAATAGTGTTACTTTTTCTTAAACTCGGTTTAGATAATTTTACAAAATTAGACTGAAAATCTTATAGAAATTGAATCTTTTAGATTATTTATCATACATTTTTTAAGAGTCTATTCAAATTTAGTTCGAATTCTATCCTTTAAATCACTGGAAGAAAAAGTCTATGGAGATTTTTTTTTTTTTTTCTTTCCATAGGTTTTGAGCTAGGTGTTATTTAGTTGATGTAGAGTTATGTTTAAATGGATGTTGTAATTCATGAATCCTACCGTATGTTCAATTCAACCATGCAGAAATGTCCAAACGTCTCTTCTCGGCCACTGTTTCGGCTTCCCCTTTCGATTCACGGAATGTGATCTGGGACACGGTGGGAGTTAGCGTAATTACTTTTGTACTAATTTACAGATTCGGTGGCTGATTTTGGCTCTAAAAAGGTGGAGCTTTTGGCTCAAAAAAGGATAAAAAATTTAAAATGGCGTCGTCCGCTTCCGTACCAATTTACAGATTCGGTGGATGCTTTTGGCTCAAAAAAGGTGGATGCTTTCGGCTCAAAAAAGGATAAAAAATTTAAAATGGCGTCGCCCGGACTCGAACCGGAGACCTTCAGTGTGTTAGACTGACGTGATAACCAACTACACCACGACACCATTTGTGAGAGGGATCACAGATGCAACACTTTTAAAGTTGCGCACGGTTGGGCCTGATTAGAAGTCGGGCACGTTATCACCTTCTTTTTCTTTTGTTTCCCTTTTTGTTAAAAAAAATTTGAAAACCTGAGATACAAGTTACTCTTAGCACTACACTCTACTTCGCTCATTTCACTCACTCCAGAAAAAGATCCTTTTTGATCTCTCTGGAGCTTGTAAACTCAAAATATATTCGACATTTACTACATTTGTGGTTATTAGATAATCAAGTTTAGGGTATTGGTTGGCTTTAGACCAGGCCAAATGAAAATCATCGATCTTGTTGATGTCCAAGGGTCATTTGGTTTGGTGTAAGTTAAGCGAGGGCATTTCGCTGAAGTACTTGAGCTTCCTAAGCCGTAAAGGCATTTCAGGTCACTCCTCTTTGAATTAGGTCAAAATGGAAATCTGCTGCATCTCCAATTGGTGCTAACCAAATGCTTGAAGTGGGCATCTGCAGGCCATGACTAAGTTTGGATGCCTCATTACGGGCAACCAAACATTCCTTAAGCTAATCAGTCATCTATTTCTTTGAATCTTGAAAACCTTTCACTTCAATGAGGACCTGAATCACCTGTTCCCCTGGAAATGGTAAATATGCCAATGAGCTTAACATCGGTAAGGCTGTGATATATTTTTTTTTTGATTGCAGAATTGGAAGTGTTGCGGTCAATCCCCTCGTCGCCTGGTCATCGGGAACGAGCACCTGCAAGAGAAGTCCACACTGACCGAAGAAGCCTCCGGTGGGGACCCTCCGACGGTCAAGTCAGAGAAGAGACTAGGCAATAGTAGAAAAGAATCAGGGGGACTCAACGAGAGGGTTAGAGAGAGAGAGAGTTAGAGAGAGAGTGAGTCCAGGGGCTTCGAAAAGAACCTCTGCAGTACTGTTGCCTTCTCCGTTTTATAGTAGAGCGCGGCGTGGTGCCGCCATTAATGGCGCAAACAACTGGGAGAGTTGTCAAATCGTCGGAGGCTGTCAGAGTCACTGCGGATTGTCAAATCGCCGTGGGCTGTCAAATCACTGGGAGTAATCTATGTCCTTGGCAAGATAATGCCCCAGGATGGCTACGCCGTACGACCTTGTCAGGACAGTGGCCCACAGTAATCGTACGACGTTTGGGGGAGCCGACCGACCGTACGTCGACATTTGGTTGCGGGATGTTGGGCGAAGATCTGGGGACACCGTCGGCTGGTCTGGCGCATGGCGGGAGTCGGTAGAGTCGAGCTCCGCCGTTCAGCTAGTCGGAAACGGAACGGGTCTGCCTGACCGACATACCTTCGATCAGACGGTGTCGGCAGTCATCGGTCGGTGCGGTCGGTAGAGTCGGACGCCGGTCAGACAGGCCCAAGGATAAGTCAACGTGAAAGGGGTCGGTCGGTATGTCCCAACAGTTGCCCCCCCACTCCTGAGTCGGATGTCGTGCTGGCCAGCATCTTCGCGTGGGCGACGGCTTCGGGCAAAAGAAGTGGATACCCGTCGCATCATGCTTCGACTCCGGCGACCATACCAATGAACGGTCCAGCGTCAAACATTCCATCGATGTCAGACGTTCTATCGGTGTCAGACGTCCCATCGGGAACAGAAATCGTCGTTTCCATCGTCTTCTTAGGAACGCAAACCGCCACAGTTTTTTCGCCACATGACAGGGGGCCATTGGCCGAATCCGTTCAGGCGGATGGAGGCGCCGTGGCCTGATCTGGGGTAGGTGCGTCGAATCGTCGGACTGAGGGAAGGCCCAGATGCCGCCACATGTCACGATCTGAGACACCCTCGTTGGGCGCGCTCTCATCCCGACCGTCGAGGGGCACTATATATATAGGGTCACCTGCATCCAAAACTCCACTTTTCGTAGCCCTGTTGCCGAGACTCTGGTCGAGTGGTCCCTCTTGTCTCAGGTAGTTGTCCCCGCCTTCCTCCTTGGAAAGTCTTGTCTCCTCATTTTTTCTTTGCTTCCTTGAAATTTTCTTCCTTCTTTTTCTTCTTCATCCTTCGACCTTGGTTCTAGCGTCATGGCCAGAACATCCCCACGAGGAAGTCAGTCGGAAAACCCGACCGACGATTCTCGGTCGACCCCGGAGGTGGAGGTTTCTTCACTTTCGGGATCCAACGTCGATCGACACCGGGAGCAGTACAGCATCCCGGAGCAGTTTCGGCTGTTCACCCCTGGGGCCGACGGTCGGGTTAACAACCCGCCCCCGGGCCAAGTGGCTTTCTATGTTAAGGACCTCCAGGCCGGTCTTCGTTTTCCAGTTTCGGAGTTTGTTCGAAATATTTTGGACTATTACGGACTTTGTCCGGCGCAACTGGCGCCGAACTCAGTCTGGCTGATAGTCAGTTTTGTCTTGTTGTGTCGGCTTTTGCCGACCAATCCTCGTATTTTTCTCTTTCGAGCATTCTTTGTTCTCCAACCCCACCCTAAAGCCCGAGGGTGGTGATTTTTCAACCCTCAGAAGGGTCTTTCCTTCATCACTGGTCTTCCATCGTCAATCTATGGATGGAAGAATCAGTTCTTCTTTGCTTCTTCTCCACTTCCTTGGGGATTCCCTTTCCGCTGGGGGGACCCCCGAACTCAACCGAATGAGAACAGTCGGGTGGACGACGGGGACTGAGAGGATTTCCACCGCCTGAAGGATATCTCGGTGCCAAAGCAAAAGGAGCTCGTCACCGAACAAGCTCTGTACGATGCCGGTCTGAGCTCGATTCCTCGTCTAGGTACATCTCAGTCTGTCATTCATTTTTTTTTTGGCTGGTGCTGATCCTCTGTTGAAATTGCAGGCATGCCGCTGAGGGTGAGGCTGACGGAAGCCGACGTTCAGCAACATGCGGCGCGGAAGAGACCAGTGCACGGAGCCGAACCATCGCGGCCTCCCAAGAGGCCTCAGGTAGCACTGTCGAGCGAGCCTACGGCGATGGGAGCACAGCCCGACTCCAAACGAGCATCGGACCGTGAGCCGATCATTGCGCTGTCGGTGCCGACGGTGCCTCCCGAAGCCCCGTCTGAGGAACGGGCGACCGAGGGAGCAGCCCCGTTCGAGGAATGGGCGGCCGAGGAAGCAGCCGAAGATGTGCTGGCTGCACAGCTGGCTGAAGAGGTTCGGGCAGAGACACGCGAGCCCGAACGACCTGCGTCGGCGGCCGTCGCGACCTCGGGAAGGACCCAGTCGGGCTCGAGCCTCCCTTCTTTTTCTGACGTCAGGGCGTGGGTGTCCGAACGAGGGAAGGCCCCAATGGCGCCAGGCGATGACAGAAGGTCGGCCAGTCGCGGCGCATCGTCCGACGCCCAGCTTCCCGAAGGAGCGTCGGCCCTGGCCAACCATGATTTGGCCAGGAGATTATGCCAGACGACTATCCTTCCGGCCGACCACGAGATCATGAAGAATCAGCGGGTGTCTGATATGCTTTCTTCCTTCTACCCGACGATGATCCGGGTGAGCTTCTCTCCTTCACTTTTCATTTTCGTCATTGCTTTCTATCAGTTCGGTCTTCTGACGGTCGGCCTATTATTTGCAGCTGATTTACAATATATCCGAGCTGGAGGCCGGATATCGGAGGTTCGGTGATCTCCGAGTGGCCTAGAAAGATAGGGCTGCGACCGTCGAGGTCGAGAAGGCGATAATGGTCGAGCAGCTGAAACAGTCGGTCGACCGTGAGGCCCGGCTCGAAGAGGAGATCTCTCGCCTTACCGAGGAGGTCTCCCGCCTTACCGATGCCCTAGCTGCCTCGAGGGCCGAGCTGCAGTCGGCTCGCGAGGAAGCCAAACGAAAGTCCTGCACCGTTCACCGGCTGCACCGCGAGCGGGATGACTATGTCGGTGAACTCAAAGCCGAATGCGAGCAACTCCAGGTAAGTTTGGAAAATCTCGCCAAGGTCGAGGAGAATTTGTCCTCCGCTCAAGCCGATGCAGACATAGCGAGGGCGGAGGCAGAGTTGGCGAAAGAGGCAATAAGTCAGGCCGTGGAGGACTTCCGCGGCTCCGACGAATATCGAGAGGAGCTCTTGGAGAGCGATTTCATCTCGTATCGAGTGGGGCACGAGGACACCCGGGGCGCAGTCCAGGGTCTGTATCCGGAGCTTGATCTCAGCAGCGTCGTTCCCCCAGGGTCGAAGGACCAAGTCACGGAAGAAGTGACCGATCCGTTGCCGGGAGATCATACTGCAGTGGAGGAAGCCGTCCCAGACCAGGTTGCCGAAGGTGAGGTGGCTCCGACCCCCCATGCTACTTCGACCTGAGTGGACATGCCGATCGCCCCCGAACTTCTCCCAGTAGAGGAAGCCGACTCCGGCGAGTAGTCGGAGCATCTTTTGTTTTTGCTTTTATTTAGCGTACTTGTAATCGGGCTTCGGTCCAATTTTGTAAGCTCAGTTCATGTTTGAATGAAATTAAAAAATTTTCAACTTTTTTTTTTCTTAATAGATTTTAAAATGTATCTCGGAATGTATGTTTCGCCGAAACACCCTCGAGCGTATGAGTCATAGACCCGACGTACCTAGCTAGGACGTTCGGTAAGATTCCGAGTAGCTAGCCGGGACAGTCGGTAGCACGCGCCATGGTAAAGGCAGAGCGAGCTCTGATTTTAAGTCGACGTCCCCGCTGTCGTTCGATCCGACAGTCGAGAGTTTAAGTCGAGCGTCCATCGTCCGGACTTGAGTCGGACATGCTTGTCGAGTCGGGTGTCGTCTTTGACCCGATCATCCCGTAGAGTCTGATAGTCGAGTAGTGTCTGACGTATTTGGTGATGACAAGTTGGCCATCCGTTGCCCGGTGCTTTGTCGGGTGTAAGCATCGCGACATGTGATAAACAGTGGTAAGCCGAATACCCTTCAACCGATCGTGACTTGGTCGATATGTCGCGAACGCGACGTTAGTCGCATTGGCATTTTGCTTTTCTTGGCCGGAGCCAAGTCGGTAAGTTAGCCAGTCGTCTTGCTCGAGAGTTGACTATGGAAGGAGCGTGGCTTCAACTTAAGGGGGTTTCATCGCCATCGCCGGCCTTCCACCAGCATAGATAAGTCGGTCCTCATAAGAGTCCGACATGTCGTCGCAGATTCCTGACAGAATGTCGGGCCCAGGTCGGGGCATCGGGGCTCGTACTACTGGTGAGCGTCGGCCCACAATCGGAGGGCCGAGATTCTAGACTCTGGGGTTTTGAAACTGAGTTTGTATTCCGAACGGGGTACACAGGGTTCATTGGTAGTACAATCTCAAGTTGTCGGCATTCCAAGTCTGGAGAACGGCCATTCCTTCTAGAGTCTCCAGTCGGTAGGCTCCCGACCTGTAGGTGTCCGCTATCTTGTAGGGTCCTTCCCAGTTCAAAGCCAATTTTCCTTAGTCTAGAGGCTTCGAAACTCCCGTCTTTCTTAAGACCAGGTCCCCAAGCCTGAAAAACTTTGGCTTAACCTTAGCATTGTAGTATCGGGCTACTCTTTGTCGGTAGGAAGCCATGCGGAGTTGAGCCTCCCATCGGAGTTCGGGTAGGAGGTCTAAGTCGGCTCTCTGACACTCGGAGTTGCCCGACTCGCAGTACTGCTCGACTCTAGTCGATGGTAGCCCGATCTCAAGCGGGATCATCACCTCCGTCCCATAGGCCAAGCTGAAAGGAGATTCTCCGGTCGGGACACGGGGTGTCGTTCGATACGCCCACAGGACGGAATTCAATTCCTCGACCCAGAGGCCTTTGGCTTTGTTCAGTCGGGTCTTTAGTCCATGCAGAATGGTTCGGTTGGTCACTTTTACCTCACCATTGGATTATGGGTGCCCGACCGAGGTCAGTCTGTGCGTGATATGAAATCACGCACAGAACTCCCAAAAGTCTCGATTGTCGAATTGTCGTCCATTATTGGTGATAATGGTGTGCGGTAGTCCAAACCTGAAGATGATGAACTTCTGAACGAAGTCTTCCATCTTTCACTTGGTGATTTGCGCCAGAGGTTCGGCTTCTACCCACTTAGTGAAGTAGTCGATTGCGACGACTATAAACTTCCTTTGGCCAGACGCTGGAGGGAAAGGATCGAGTATGTCGATTCCCCACTGGGCGAAGGGCCATGGGGCAACAATGAGAGTGATCTGGTTGGCGGGTTGGTGTTGTATGTTAGCGTACTTCTGACATGGCTCACACCTCCGAACCAACTCGGCCACATCCTTTCTCATGGTGGGCCAGTAGTAACCCTACCGTAGGACTTTGTAGGCCAAGGATTTACCCCCCAAGTGATTCTCGCAGATCCCTTCATGTACTTCTCTGAGCACGTAATCTGCGTCAGTCAGTCCCAGGCACCTCAACAAGGGAAGGGAGAACGATCTTTTGTAGAGTCGGCCATCCATCATTACGTATTGGGAGGCCACCCATCGGAGTCGTTTGGCTTCCACGGGGTCTTCAGGACCGGTTCCGTCGGTCAGATACTGAACGATCGGATCCATCCAGTTCGGCTCGGCCGTCAGTTGTAGCACCTCCTTGGCCCTGTCGATGCTCGGCTGCTCGAGACTCTCCACAAATGTCCGACCCAAGGTGTCGTAGGCTGATGTCGCAAGCCTAGAGAATGCATCGGCCCGAGCGTTCTCCGACCTGAGAATGTGGGAGATCTCGAAGTACTTAAGGTGTGCCACGAGGTCTCTCACCTTTCGAAAATATTTTGCCATGGTCGGATCTCGCACCTCGAATTCATCTTTGACTTGTCCCACGATCAGCTGAGAGTCGGAGAAAACTCTGAGGCTGTCGATCCCGAGCTCCTTCACTACTCTCAAGCCAGCGAGGAGTGCTTCATACTCGGCTTGATTATTGGAGGCTCTGAAGTCGAATCGGAGGGCGTACTCGGTAACCACTCCCTCCGAGTTGGTGAGCAGGAATCCGGCCCTGCTCCCTCGAGCATTGGAAGCTCCATCGATATGCAACACCCAGGTAGACCCGGGGTCGGGTTCGGAGATTGCAGCCTCTTTGGAGCTCCCACCTTCCGATCCTTGGTCGGTTGTCGGGCACTCCGCAATAAAGTCGGCCAAGATCTGGGCTTTCAAGGCAGGTCACGGTCGGTACTGAATGTCGAACTCACTCAGCCTCACCGCCCATTTCGCCAGTCGTCCCGATGTATCGGGGCGACGCAAAATCGCCCTCAGGAGTTGGTCGGTGAGGACCACGATAGCGTGCGCTTGGAAATACGGACGGAGTCGTTGTGCAGACACGATCAAGGTGAATATCATTTTCTCCATCTTTGAGTACCGAGCTTCAGCTTCGTGGAGCACTTTGCTAGTGTAGTATATAGGTTGGTGAAGTCGGCTCTCGTTCTCCCGGATGAGCACCGAGCTAACCGCCTCTGGGGAGGTTGCCAAGTAGAGGTACAGCATTTCTCCGACTTCTGACTTTACAAGTAGTGGCGGGGAGGCCAGATATCTTTTCAGATCCTTGAAGGCCTGTCGGCACTCGTCCGGCCAAGAGAAGTCCTTCGCCTGCCTCAGGATTTTGAAGAACGGAAGGCACTCTCTGCCGATCGAGAGATGAATCGACTGAGCGCGATGATCCTTTCGTTAAGCTGTTGTACCTCCTTTTTGGTGCCCGAATGCCGCATGTCGATGATCACCTTTATCTTCTCAGGGTTAGCCTCAATTCCTCGTTGAGAAATGAGGAACTCGAGAAACTTTTCCGAAGTCACTCCGAAGGTGCACTTAGTCGGATTCAACCTCATCTGATGTCGTCAAAGGGTGTGAAAAGTTTTTTTGAGGTCTTGGACATGATCTGAAGTCTGCACGCTCTTCACCAGCATGTCGTCCACGTACACCTCCATGTTGTACCCGATTTGGTCTTTAAAGACCTTATTGACGAGTTGCTGGTAGGTGGCTCCGACATTTTTCAGTCCGAAGGGCATTACTCTGTAGCAGTAAAGGCCCTTGGCGGTCACGAAGGCTGTGTGCTCCTCGTCTTCAGGTGCCATCCGAATCTGATTGTATCCGGCAAAGGCATCCATGAAGCTGAGCAGTCGATGGCCGGACGTCGCGTCGACCAGCTGGTCGATTTTTGAGAGTGAGAAGCTGTCCTTCGGGCAGGCACGATTTAGGTCGGTATAGTCGATGCAGATCCTCCACCTCCCGTTCACTTTTTTCACCATGACAACATTGGCGAGCCAATCGGGGTACGTGGTTTCTCTGATGAAGCTTGTCTCGAGTAGCCTGTCCACTTCCTCGTCGATGGCCTTCTATCTTTCAGGAGCGAAAGACCGCTTCTTCTGCCTCACCGACCTCATTCTAAGGTCGATGTTGAGTCGGTGAGTCATCATCTCCGGGAGGATGCCGGACATATCCACTGCCGACCAAGCGAATATGTCGACATTGGCCCTCAACAGCTCTACTAGCTGTCATTGCTCAGGGTCGGATAATTGGGATCCGACCCAGACCACTCGTTCGGGATTCTCTGCTATCGGGACGGAAATCAACTGTTCGGTCGGTTCGCCCCGTTCTTCCTCTCCCCGCTAGTCCAACTTGTCGACCGTCAGGGAGTCCTTCATTTCGTTACTTCGGACAGAGATTTGGAAGCATCGTCGAGCAAGCTGTTGATCTCCGCACATCTCTCCGACTTCATTTTTGGTCGGAAACCGAACCAATAGGTGGTAGGTCGAGACTATTGCTCTGAGGGCGTTTAGTCCGGGTCTTCCAAGTATGGCATTGTAGGTCGAAGGCACTTGGACGACCGTAAAGGTCAGGTGGATAGTGCTTTATCGCGGTCCAATTTTAGTTGTTATGGGAAGAGTAATTTCTCCTTCCACTATGACAGCTTCCCCGGCGAAACCCACCAGGGGCGTGGAGACTCTCTCGAGCCGATCAGCCGACAGTCGCATTCGGAAGAAGGTCGAGTAAAACAAAATATTAGTCGAACTTCGATTATCAATAAGGATCCTTCTTACATCATAATTTGCTATTATTGTCGAGACAACAACAGCGTCATCATGGGGAGTTTGGATTCTCCGAGCATCTTCATCTATAAAAGCGATTACATCATCTTGGCGCAGCTTCTTCGTTGACTCCCCTCCGGCGGTCGTCCCCCGGTCCAGTTGTTTGGAGATCATGTTGATGACCCCGACCGTGGGCTGATTGTTCGCTGCCTCCTCAGTCGGTTGGGGTCGTCGGTCGGGGATGGGTCGAGTGGGCTTGTTCCTTTGAAATTTTTTGAGATACCCTCGGCGTATGAGGGCCTCGATTTCATCCTTAAGTTGGATGCACTGCTCGGTGTTGTGGCCGTGGCCTCGATGAAATCGACAGTACTTTCGCCGGTCGAGGCCCTTTGCCTTCAAAGACGAAGGCCGTCGCAGATATTCCTCTCCTTCGATCTCCATCAAAATCTACGCACGAGGAGCAGAGAGAGGAGTATAGAAGTCATACCTGTGACGCATCAGCCTCGGACTTCACCGTCGAGGTGATCTCGGGCTCCACCGTCGGGGTGAGACCTGTTTGTCGGTCGGGGGCCTGCTAGGCTCGACAGAAGCCCGACCTTTCCTTCGCTTCTCCTTCGGGCCCTTGGTCTCGGTCAGGTGCCGGTCGAAATCTCCTTCGTTTGCGCGTATGTATTTGTACGCGCGCTCCAGCAGTTCGGCATATGTCCGGAGGAGGGTCTTGTCCAAGGAGTATGTAAATCGGGACCCCCTTAGCCCCCTCTTCATGGCTGAGATAGCCATGTCTTCGTTGAGGTCCCGAACCTCAAGCGTGACCCCGTTGAATCGCGTCACGAAGTGTCGGAGCATCTCATTTTCTCCCTGCTTGAGGAAAAAAAGGCTGTCTGAGGTTCGTGGTGGCTTCCAGCTGGTGCTGAAATGGGCCACGAAAGTATGTTCGAGCTGTCCGAAGGAGTGGATGCTTCCTGAGCGGAGGTCGGAGTACTAGGCCCTGGTGGCCTTATGGAGTGTGGCGGGGAAGCCGATGCAGAGAAGGGCATCGGTTGTCCCTTGGATCGTCATGAGAGCCTTGTAGCTCTTCAGATGGTCAACTGGGTCAGTGGAGCCGTCGTAGGGCTCCACATGAGGCATCTTGAACCGACTAGGGATCGGTTCGTCGAGGATGAATCGGGAGAGAGGTTGGACGGTCTGAAAGTCGACGTCATTCGAAGACTTCTGCCCGTCCACCTGGAGCTGGGCAAGCCGACGGTCGATTTCTTCGAACCTACGTTCGTAGTCGTCGGCCCGTCGATGCTGAGAGACCCCGGGGGTCGAGTCTCCTGACGAATCTGAGAGGAAGGTGGACGATGTCCGCGGTCGCTTCTCCTTCCTTGCTCATTCCAACTGGGAAGGAGAGGTCGTCGAGACCGGTGGATGTCGCACCGTGGCCGCCTCTCCCCCTCTCGGTGGGAGTACTGTGATGGTTGCTCCTGAAGAGGAGACGGAGACCAATGCGGGCGTCGACGGCTGCTCCTGGACGGCATCGGGTGTGCCGTCGGTTGTCCCACCGGCGAGTACGGCAACCGGATTGGTTGTTGTTGAAGGCTCTTGACTGCATCCGTCAGCACAGTTATCTGCTGCACAATCACCGTGATTTGCACCTCCGTGGTTACCACAGGATGCGGAGAGCTGGGCTCCGCCATGGAGGGTGAAGGAGAGGCCTCTTCCTCATGGGAAGAGTGCCTCGCCGATCCGGTGGCCCTCAATCGCTGAGCCCTGATTCTTGTCATCTCGAAAGGATTTCTTCAAGTTCTGTGGAGGTCGTGATCCTCCCCTTCCTGGCGCGCCAAATCTGTTGCGGCCAATCCCCTCGTCGACTGGTCGTCGAGAATGAACACCTGCAAGAGAAGTCCACACTGACCGAAGATGCCTCCGACGGAGACCCTCCGACGGTCAAGGGAGACTAGGCAACAGTAGAAAAGAATCAGGGGAACTCAGTGAGAGGGTTAGAGAGAGAGAGAGAGTTAGAGAGAGAGTGAGTTCAGGGGCTTCGAAAAGAACCTCTGCAGCACTGTTGCCTTCTCCGTTTTATAGTAGAGCGCGGCATGGTGCCGCCATTAATGGCGCAGACAACTGGGAGAGTTGTCAAATCGCTGGAGACTGTCAGAGTCGTCGCGGACTGTCAAATCACCATGGACTGTCAAATCACTGGGAGTAATCTATGTCCTTGGCAGGACAATGCCCCAGGGCGGCTACGCCGCACGTCCTTGTCAAGACAGCGGCCCACAGCAATCGTACGACGTTTGGGGGAGCCGACCGACCGTACGTCGGCATTTGGTTGCGGGACGTTGGGCGAAGATCGGGAACACTGTTGGCTGGTCTGGCACATGACGGGAGTCGGTAGAGTCGGGCTCCGCCGTTCGGCTAGTCGGGAACGGAATGGGTCTGCCTGACCGACATACCTTCGGTCGGACGGTGTCGGCAGTCGTCGATCGGTAGAGTTGGACGTCGGTCGGGCAGGCCCAAGGGTGAGTCGGTGTGAAAGGGATCGGTCGGTATGTCCCAACAGAAAGTTTTTGCACATGAGGTTTATTTTCTTCTTATAAGTAAAAGCTTGATGTTTATTTCCAAGTATGTGTACTTGGGTACATATTTATGCTGAAGTCTTGAGTCCAAGTTAAAGAAGTATATTCTTAATGCAAGCACACCTGAAAAGTTTCATCAGATCAACCATGTCTTGGTTTGTGGTTGGGTGTGAAGTGGCATCCAGCCATTGTAATTCAACCATGTTTAGAAATTCTCCCAGTAACTCCATGAATTCATGAACAGGAGTTACAGATATCTGATGTGATAGGTAAAACAGGAGATCTCATATACAGCTGGGAGCGGATATTAGTGTTGGATTCTCTAAAGATCCAATATGAACTTAAGAAGCTAGTGATTTGGTTGAGAAATAATAAAGTAGCATTTAGAAATAATTGCCAAAATCAGTAATTTTTTTATTGTTGTGAGTAATTCACACAGTCCAATATCATTCGAATGTTTAAATTTGTCGTCACGATCGGTCTGGGATGACACTCTTAGGTGCAGTACTCTCTCTCTCTATCCTTTTCTCTCTCTCTCTCTCTAGAACTCTATACTCATTTTGTAGTTTGTTTCTTTTTGTGATGATGTAGCTTTGCATCAACTCTTTAGGTGTTGTTTGATATATCATCGATGATGTAATCACTGGAATGATATGAATACTAGGGTGACGTGCAAATACTGAGATGATATGTGATCTCCGTGTTTAGTATATCACTAGAATATCACTAAAAATAAAATTTCACTATGTTTGATATATCACCAAATAGTAATAGTGATAATGTATAAAATATCATAAATAGCCTTATACATTAGTACATATAGCAGTAGTAATACTAATAATATTTATTTATTTATTATTATTATAGATATTTATTTTGATGAAGTTATTAAAATAATATTGTGATAATATTATATATAATCAGTTTTGACTAGGCTTAGCCAATTTTGATCATAAATATCAGGGCTGTCATTATGAATGATTTAGCACACCAAAATAAAATGAAAAAAAGAAAAGCACGAAAGATTTAGCATAATCCGTCTATGCCAATTAACCATATTTACCTATAGAAATAAAATAGATATATAATAAATAAATAAAAGATATCCATGTCATTTAACTAAATCTGTTAATAAAAATAAAATTGACATCTAGTAGATATAGACATCTATAGAAAAAGACGATGAGGTTTTTTATTTTCTCTCCAGTATCCGATGATGTGCTATCACCTAGGGTATGTATAGTGATAGCATCACTGCATTGAATTTATCATCGAATCATTCATCACTGGATGAGATTTTGCAACACCAAATAAGATGATCACATCATCTAGCTTACATCATTAGGGTGATATGAAATATCATCTCTTATCAAATAGCCCCTTAGTTTATAATTTGTTTAGTTTGCAGTACTCTCCATTCACTCAATGAAAGAGAATACACTTGTAATTTGATCATCTCCTCAAGCAATTTTGTTATCGCTTGCACATGTTGCATGCGGTTGTGGCTTTGGACCATGCAGTCATAGCTAAGTGCAATAAAAACTGGTTAAGAGACCCAGTCTATGGAATGGTTCAATGATGAGATCAAAGACGTGGGAAAGCAAAAATTGCCTCTCACGTGGCCTTGAAAAAGAAAAGGTCAATTATTCCAATCCGGCATGGCCAAGAAAAGACCGCTATTTGTGCCCGGTCGGTCAGAAATGAATCGGTTTGGACCTAAATTGATCAAAAATTCAACAATTTGAATCCAACTTGTCTACTAATCAAATCAAAAATTCAAATCTAATCCGATATATTTAATAAACAAATAATCCAACCCAATCCAACCCACATAACCTATTTATTAGATAGACAAAATCAGATTAAAAAGATTCAACATATTAAATAGATTTTGTACCAACTGAATGTATTTAAATAGGTTAAACCGAATGAACAAGTTAGGTTAAGGATCATTATCCGATCCAATTGTTAAATAAATAAAAATAGATTAAACATATCAAAGATATAAACCTAAACCCAATCCACTTAATAAACAAATCTATACAGATCAATTTATTTATGATCCAAATCTATTTATATATATCAAATACCAAACCTACTTGTTGCATATTGGATAGGGTTGATAGTTCAGATCACCACCCATAGAAAAGGCTGATTAGCAACACGCCAATCTCGAGACGTCGATTACAAACCCACCAGAACATCAATAGCTAATCATTCAAATTACCCCTGCCAAAAGGTAATAGAACATCTTCCATGATTCTGTTTGTCCCACCTGAAAACACGTAATTCAGCTACCACTCCGACCTAAACCCCACACATCCACGGCTCTTGCTTTTTTTTCAGGTCACCACGACTTAAAAACATTAAGGACCCAGAGCATGCGACTCCCCACAAAACAGGTTGTTCTTAGCTTGCCATGCAATCTAAGGCATTCTAAAATGTTCCACAATGGACCTGAAGAAAAGTCTGAAAGTTCCCCTAGAATCTAAAACAGCAAAACAACAGTAAAAGATAAAACAGCGAAAGCAGCAGTAAAACCAAAATTTTCATCAACATAGATCTTATGGTTTTATTAAAGCTGACAGTATATGAAAATATTGATATATTAAAAGAATGGTAGATATCGCAAAAACCAGGGCACCTAAATCTAAATAATTGAAGAAACTAGATATAGATCACTAAGATCCACTGAACAAGCAACCAGCTTTATAGCTATGCACAGAAGAATAAAAGGTAGTGTAACACTCAAGTGTAATATGAAACTGTCCTCCAAGTAAAGCTTAATATCTGCTCCACAGCCTATGCATGATGAAACCAGTTTTCAATTACTACATTTCCATCGGGATGTCGGCACACAACTTAGATAGTGACACCAATGGCAACGATCATTTCCATTCTCCCCACGGAAAAGCATTACCAAGCCAACAACAAATCTGCAAGAAAAAGGAAAGATGGATTTAACAGGTGGCAATTTACGCTGCACTACTAGTGAAGTGATCATATTTAGGCTCCAAAAATAGAGGATACGAAGAAATATACTACTCGCGTCAGCAGAATATTTTGATTGGCTAACTATCATGCCTACTGGTGAGCTATACTTGATTTTTTTTTTCCCCCCATGAAATCTTACAAGACAAGAGATCAAGGGTCTGACATTTGGAATTCTGCATATGGAAGGATTTTTCAATGATACATGATGCCACATTCTTCGTTCATGAACCACATCTAAGCACCAAACACTCACCTATTGGGCCAAATCATTTAGCAGCATGTGATAGTGCTCCTCTCTCTCTCTCTCTCTCTCTCTCTCTCTCTCTCTCTCTCTCTCTCTGTTTTTTTTTTTCATACACCAATGTTTTTCGAATGCCTATTTTTATGGAAACAAGTATTATGTAAAATAAGTTTGACATAAATCTTGAAACCCAAGATCTTAAAAAATTACAGGTAAGAAAACAATCAAGTTCATGACTTTGAAAGTAATGATAAATTGCACAAGATTCTGCATTAGCAATCAAATTTGATAAATAAATAGTCCAAGCAGTGCTTACCCAGCTACCAGCAAAACCAGTGCAACCACCCATAATATCTTCTGGTAAGCTTTATACTTTGACTTGACCTGGCTTGCCAGGGGCAAATTATGGCGTTCCAACCAACCAAACTGAGGCCGGATCAGTAGTACAAAGCCTAGGAGAAATCCTGTTAGAAATCCTCCGATATGGGCAAAATTATCAACATGTGGTAATATCCCCACAGCTAAATTGATCACAATGATGACCAATAGAGTTAACAGAGCCGCAGCCTAGAAAAAAGCAAATCAGTGCAATGAGACTCGTAAGCCAAAAAATTAAACAAAAGCTCGAACAGAAAATTTGTCCACCTTGTTTGCGTATATAGTCCAGTTTGTGATGAGTTCTGACAGCATCGCTCCAAGAAGTCCAAACAAAGCACCGGATGCACCAACAGAAATACTGTTTCTAATGAATAGAGATGAGAGGATGCTACCACCAAATCCTGATAGAAGGTATACTGTCCCAATCCTCACTGCAAGAGGCAAGGCAGAAATCATTCAGCCATACCCAATTGCAATTTACACAAGATCCTTAAACCAACACAATTTTGTGATACCAAGAATCACAAGCTATTGCATCTGAGAAGAAGTATAAATGTCCAAATCGTTATAAATTGTGGAGACAAACAGGGACAATTGAAACCAACTACATTCAAAAATATTCTCATTCAGGATCCAGTCATTATTAATTGTGTATGCAAAAAAAATAAGAATTATCCCTGAAGATTACAGTAAAAACATTAACACTTTTGCCAACAATTTGATTTCAGACAAATCCAAGGTGTAAAATGATAAAATGACACTATTGACTAAAAGGAATTAAGCTCACCGAATCCAAATTGCTGTTCCAGGCGAATTCCAATAAAAAGAAGGCTCAGCATATTAGCAAGCAGATGTACAACACCGGCATGCAACCAGATACATGTCAGCAGCCTCCATCCTTGATGCTGATGCACCACTTTTTCCCATTCAAGACCCCCCATCTTCTGCAATCTGGAAGAACAAAACAGCATATAAACACTTTGTAAACAAACCTGCTCTGGATATTCATAAGCCAAATTAATGCAAGTAAAGTGATAGAACCAATTTAGTTCAAAAGTAAGGATCATATAACACAATATTCCATAGAAAAATTGTTCAGAACTGACCAAAATAAGATTCTTCTACATTATGGTACCATGACAAAAGGGTCTAAGATCAGGTTTGTAGAAGGTCATGCTGATTTGACTTTGTCTAAAAATGAAGCAAGAGTGGTTGATCCAACCACCAGGTGGATATTACTATCTCTCAACTTCTTCAGTGTGGAATTCCTCTCTTACCCTTACATTTGAAGACTTTCATTGACGAAGTATACGGGTTACCATCCTAAGCTAGAATAAAACTTCAAAAGAACAGGCTAAAATATGAAACTAGAGAAATAATAAACGTCAGCACAAGCTCGAAAAAAAAAAAAAAAAAACTAAAACTTCAAATTCCATGCCACCTCCAGTCTCTACGAACAAAATCAATCACAAAAGAAATAATGGTACTGAAAGAAAGTCAATTGGGACTCCACATTTCCAACACTTCGATAATATCCAAGTTGCCTTTCCAAAAGCACTGAAAGTAGGAAACGATAAGGAGAGGATTTGGATGAAATCAACCATTCAGTCTCCTGTCTTTCCCACAGATCTGCTCCATACGAGCACCCAAGCAATAAAAATCGCAACTTCATCACAAATTCGGTGACAAAAAAAAAAAATCTCAAGCAATAAAAACTGCAACTTTATCACAAATTTGGCGAGAAAAAACCGCAGACAGGGTCAAAGAGACTTACGTGGAGGAGGAAGGACCCAAGAGGGGATTCTCGCGGAGAGGCTGAAAGGAGAAGCGGTGGAGAAAGCCAGCGACGCACGAACCATAAAGGTTGGGGTGGTGGGGGCAATTGTTGACGTACATGGTCACCACGAACATCGCCACGTTTGCCACCAGGATCATGGGGACGATCCACGGCGTCCACTCCCGCTCTGCCGACGACCCGATGTCGTAGTAGAACGGAGACACAGCAGCCGCGCCTCTTCCGCCACCATGGTAGTACCCCGTGGCGCCCCCTCCCTTGCCTCCAGCGGCGCCGCTGCCGCCCCTCTCGACGTCGACGTTGGACATCGCCGCTGCCCTGCTTCTGCTGATCTCAGAGAAGTGCGATAAGAGAAGATAGGCGAATAGCTTTATCGAAGGAGGAGGTGGGGAGACTTGTAGAGGTTTTTGCTTGGCTTCGAAGGAGGAGGAGGAGGAGAAGAAGAAGAGAGGATCGGTTGGGAGGAATGATGAGGAGAAGCCGAGGAGAAGAAGAGAGGAAAGGAGAGAACTTTTTATTTTTGCCGTAAGGAATAAATTTAATTCAGGGCTGGTAGGGTTCGCTCCACCTTGCCGTGTTCTCTCTAACACCGTGTCGACGCGGTGAGGAGGTGGAAGGACAAACGTCACGAACGGAGGATCGCATATTATTTCCTGTGCGGTTGTCTTTGACGTTGACCGTTGGGAGAGCATAAAATAAAATAATTAACCGTTGTTCCCAACTGACATCTACATGAGCGTGCAGCTGCATCGTGCTTATATTCATATCTAAGAAAAATATAGATTTTTATACTATTTGTATTTAAAAATTTGATTTTATTTATAATTTTACTTAATCTTACATAATATTTATTGATATATTATTGACTTCATTTGTTTCCTATATGGTACTATCTTTTTGATCTGATCTGAAGGTCATAAGATTGTCACCTTATTTCTGGATATATGTTCGTGTTTTCCTTATCCAATATATATCTGTATTATTTAAAAATAATTATGAATTTAAAGTTTCGTATCAGATTAATGACTTATATTTATATTTATATTTATTAAATAAAAATAAAAATAAATATGAATATTTTGACGTCCCGATCGATTTGGATCATGGAGGAGGTGGCCGTACGAGAAGTTTTAGGCGGTCGATGATTGGATGTTTCTATTCACACAGTACGAGCTAGCCTATCATTGTTTGACGGTGGTTCTCTTTGTTTTTTATTTTTTCGTTGCTTTATGGTACTGTGGAAATAAAAACTGCTTTCCTTTTCTGGTCGAAAAACTTTGTAAGAATCGAGCTCTGGCAATGGCTTAAAATGACAACTTCCGCGTGAAGTTGAAATCGGAAACATTTCAATAACATTGTATTTTATAAATAAATAAATAAATAAATAAAATCATAAAATATGATTGAAGTGTTATTCCAGTATTTCGATAATTGACTACAATAAAATTGATAAAAAAATTACATAATTATTATATATTTTTAAATATATATTTTTTTGTTTGAAAATTTGATATTATACTAGAATTGATGTTATGAAGAGCTAAGCACATAACTCATATTTATTAACTATTATATACATCTAACATCTTATACATAGCTCTTCATCAGTCATATTCATATCAAGATTATTAATATCAATATTGATATTTTTAAAATTTATTTTTTAATATATAATAGATATTAATAATACCAATATTAATATGCTCAGTCATCATTAAAATTTATTATTATAATATATATTAATAATGTTGGTATTAATGTACTCGATTATCATTAAAGTTTATTATTTAATATACAAAAAAAAATTAGCTATTAATTTTTTATTTATTATAACTTATTATTTCTCATATTATTATATTTCAAAAATAGTTAAAAAAGAGAGGAAAAAATTTATACATCATATAGATCCATTGGTGTTAATAATGGAAGTTTGTTTAATCTCAATCCTATAGTTTTAAACATATTTTTTGTCCATAGTTATTTTTTTTACTACAAGAAAATAAGATATTAATGATAATTTTGATAGCAACAATAAAATATATATATATATATATATATCCTTAATTATAGTTTATATATATAATGGAAAAAATAATTGGCTCTATAAAGTTATGTGCACATGCAACAACAAAAGATGCAGTTGTCAAACATTTCTTCTGAAATAGCTATTAGGAAATCAAAATACAAATATTGTTACTAAATTTATAATGATAATGGCTGAGGAGACTTTCTTTTTTACCATTAATATATCATGATAATTATTTAGTATCAATTTTATGAATTTTAGTAGTTCTTTTTTACTGCTAAAAATCTGAATTATTGTAATATATTGCGGACACGCTGCAAACATAGCCGGAATGAGTTCAAGCAAGTCAAACTTAATACACACCTTTGTCATAAAAAGAAAAAGATACCGGGATTCTTGTACCTGCATACATGTGCTTGGAAAATTGTATTAAATATAATAAATCTCCTCTAAAGCAACAATAACAGCCAATATAATGTTACGGAATTTTCCTGTTTGTTTAAAGCATGCTAAGTGTCCTTTCCAGTTGGCAAATAATACTGATGACAAAAAAAGTAAGTCGTTCTTTCTGAGTTAGGTTTACAAAAGAAGAGTTTACTGTGTACTTGGTCTCCTGAAAAAAGGTGGGGTGGCCGAAACCGCGTAGACACGAAAGTCGACTGGAGAAGGTTGGCAGTTGGGCACCAACCACAGCTTGCCAAAAATACAATAAAATAAGCCTATCTGGTGCAGGGGATTAATTGCTCGTCGCCGACCAATTTTATGTAGCTTAAGCTTAAAGGCTTCTAACAAACACTGCCGATATGAGGTGTCGCCTGTGGGTGCGGGTTGTATCTTTCACGGAAAACTATGGTTGATGTCCGTGTGAACTATTTAGTTATATTTTATATAATTTTCAAAATATAAAATCTGCTTTATGATCTGTGCTGATTATGGAAAAAAAAAATTGAAGAGTTTTAAAAATTATACAAATAATGATCCAACGGTTGACATCGCTAAAGAATATCAATTACTCGAAAGATATAATCCGAACCAGTGACCTACAATATGAAAATAAATACATTGTCAGGATATTAGCTATGTCTGTATAAAAGACTTTCTAGCACAAATTAAGATCAACGCAATAGTACGATCAGAGCTTGATCTAGATGGTACAAGCACTCACCAAAATGACAAGGGATATAAGTGCTTGATCCTCAATTTGATCTCCATTTTAGCACTCCAATTTCGTAAGTATTGAGCTTGGTCTACTCACCGAACCTAAACTTTGACTCAAGTGAAGGAGAAGCTCAATAGAGCAATGGGTGAGGTTGAAACGTCTTTCTGATCTCTGTCAAAAAAAAAAAAAAAAAAAGATAAAGAGGGGGCATAGATTAAAATATTTTTAAAAGATAGGACAACTACTTAATGTTATCTAATTAAAGATTCTGGGCTTAAGTCTTAAATATTGCATTTCTATAGTCTGACCCTACATAGTTACAACGTAAGTCTCCCTCATTTTCTCTTAAAATATATCATAAGGATATTGAAGGGATGAATCTATCTCAGACTTGAAAATTTCCAAGAAAAACATGTTAACTTTTGAATTTCTATCTTAGAATATCTGTTTGAATTACATACTAACAAAGTTATTACAATGAGTCGTGAGAGGACTCACAAATTCTAGTTTTTCCATGCTACTCTATTTTGGGGCAAGATAATAGTTTTTATATATATTTGATGACATACTGACAACAATTGTACGTAAAAAATTTGATCATTAGTAGGAGTGCTGATAAAGATTCAGATGCAAATTAAGTATAGCCTCTCTAGATTTCAGTATTTCACGAACGTATAATTGGATGAGGTACCGAAAACTGTGTCGACGGAACTCCTATTCTCATGGAGGCGACCATCCATCCGCCAATCATTAATTTGAATTTTACAAGAAACCTGCAAAATGCTCGGATATTTGGGCAAAAATTACTAACTGTGGGCATGAAATTCAATTTCAGTTTATCTACTCGATTGGATCGGGTGGAGGTATTGACACCCTAAATGATCCCTGGATCACTCCTATCCCATTGAGTTACTGGCCTACATTTATTAATGTGAATAAAAAATGTAGTAATATGAAAGTTAGTCAGCTAACGTCTCTTGATCATGGTTGGAACACTAACATCTTGTGTAGTGTGTTTTCGGAAGAGTTGGTCAGAACTATTTGTAAAGTGCCGGTGGCTCATAGAAGTTGGCCTCATATTTTATCCTAAAAAATCAGAGCTAACCATGTGTCTTTGAAAGATATATCGCACACATCTCACAACATGGATGTTACTCATACTGAAAAACCATTTCAGTGAATCTGAAAATTGGAGATTCCTATGAGAGTTAAAACTTCTTACGGAAGCTCTCGTGGAGAAGACTTCCATGCAAAGATCTCTTATGCAGAAGACAAATCATTCCGATGGACATGCAATACTGTGACCTGTATACTTCTGAAGTAGAGGATTGTCATCATCTCATGATTGGCTGTACTCTTGCACTGCAATGTTGGGCTTATGCTGCTGATATTTTTTTATATGAGCTTTTAGTTTTTCTCTTGTTGAAACTTATGGATATTCTGATCAATGTTATGTCGTCTATAAAATTCAAAATTGCTATTTTGTATGTTTCATGATCGATGTGGAATGCTCGGTGTTGTGCACAC